>NC_142164.1:66872188-67172960 GCF_024610735.1 Ursus americanus
CCCAGAGAATTGTCACTACTTGAACTATCTACCTGCTCCTTGGAAAAGCATCTTTCACAGAGCTTTTATTTGACCTGGCTCAGAGTTCACTCAGTGGGGAAAGTCCTATCACTCAAGCATTTGTTGAAAACAACCAGTAACAACTGTTTAATATCACAGCAGCAGTACCAATTGGAGCAAACAAGAGGCTATCTGGTCAAAGCCTTAAAAGGAAAATCTAGGGAATGAGAAGTTCATGGGGACTTTGAAATGCTCTGACATATCATATTCCTGGGGTCTAGGAGGCCACTTACATATGCAGGGCTGTGCACATGTACCAAATACACCAGAAAAAGCCCTATGCTTTTACCTCTGTCTGACATTGGGGCTTGCTAGACGTAGAAAGTGATGGCTAAGGTAGAGTTGTAAACTGATGGAGCATTGAAGTAGTGCCCCAACACACACACACACACACACACACACACACACACACACACACAAAACCTCTTATCAGAGGGTGAGTAATTATTGATTGATTCAAGGCATTTAAGGAAATCTCTGTCCAATTATTAGCTGACCACTAAGTTAACAATGCATACACGTCAATGGCCACATGTAACAGAGAAAGCACTTTATAGAAATAGTTAAGAAAAATCACTAAAAAGAAAAACAACAAGAACTAAAGCAAGCAGTAACAAAACAAACCCTTGGGAGGGGAAGAAACTAATTTTCAGAGTTGTCACATTGTATTATTGGAAATGATCAGTTTTCAACAACAATAAAAAAATGAGACATGCAAAAAAAAAGTATGGCTCACACATAAGGAAAAAAATCAATAGAAACTGTTACTGAGGAGGCACAGAGATGGGACTTACTGGACAAACACTTTATTTTTTAAAGAATTATTTACTTATTTTAGAGAGAGAGAGAGCATGAGCAGGGGGAGGGACAGAAGGAGAAGAAGAGAAAGAGAGAGAGAGAGAGAAGCAGACTCCCCCTAGAGTGCAGGGCTCACCATGGGGGCTTGATTCCAGGACCTGGAGATCACAACATGGAGATCATGACCTGAGCTGAAACGAAGAGTCAGATGCTCAACCCATGGAGCCACCCAGGCACCCCTAGACAAAGACTTTAAATCAACTATTACAAATATGTTCATCAGAAATCAACTAATGTAATGCATCACATCAACAGGCTAAAGGAGAAAAAATATATGATTACGCCAGTAGATGGGGAAAAAAGCACATTATCAATTCATGATAAAAATTCTCTTGATAAAGAACAACTACAAAAAAACTTATAGTTAACATCATAATTAATGGTGAGAAGCTAGATGCTTTTCCAGTAACATCAGGAACAGGCAAGGATGTCTGCTTCTCACCACTTCTATTCAACATTGTACTGGAGGGCTTAACTAATGCAAGAAGACAAAAAAAGGTATACATATTGGGAAAGAAAACATAAAAATATCTTTGTTCACAAATGACATGATTGCCTATGTAAAAAATCTTAAAGAATCAACAAAAACTCCTGGAACTAAAAAGCAATTATAAGAAGGTTGCTAAATAGGTTGGTCAATATATGATTTTGTTTTTTTAATGGAGGAAACCATGCCTAAAAAAAGTAAAGGGCATCAAATTGGAAAGGGAAAAGTAAAATTATTTCTGTTTGTAAATAACATTATCTTATATGTAGAAAACTCTGAAGATTACACAAAATGTTGTTAGAACTAATAAACAAATTCAGTAAAGTTGCAGGATACAAGCTCAACCCAAAAAGATCAATTATATGTCTATACATTAACAATGAACAATTCAAAAAGAAAATTAAGGGAACAATTCAATTTACAAGAGCATTAAAAAGGGTAAAATACATAGTAATAAACTTAACAAAAGGATCAAAAGACTTGTACACTGAAAACGACAAAATAATATTGAAGTAAATGAAAGAAGACATGAAAAGTGAAAAGACATCCCATGTTCATAGATTGAAAGACTTAATATTGCTAAGATGACAATATTTACTCTAAGAGATCTACAGATTCAATTCAATGCCTATCAAAATCTTAACAGTGTTTTTTGCAGAAATAGGAAAAACACTTTAAAAGTCATATGCAATCTTAAGGGAGCCAAAACACTCTTCAGAAAGAAGAGCAAAGTTGGAGTACTTACAAATTCTGATTTCATAACTTACCACAAAGCTACAGCAACCAAAGCAGAGGGATGCTGGCATAAGGACAAACATATAGACCAATGGAATAGAATAGAAAGTCCTAAAATAAACCTTTGTGTATAGGGACAGATAATTTTTGACAAGGACACCAAAACCAGTCAATAGGGAAAGGACAGTCTTTTCAACAAATGGTGTTGAAGAAACTGGATATCCACATGCCAAAGAATGAAGTTGGACCCTTATCTAACATCATACACATAAATTAACTCAAAATTGATCAAAGACCTAAACATAAGAGCTGAAACTTTAAAAGTCTTAGATGAAACATGGGAGGAAATCTTCATGGCATTGCATTGACACCGATAACACAGGCAACAGAAGGAAAAATAGACAAATTGGACTTCAAAATTAAAAACTTTTGTCCATTAAAGGACACTATCAACAGAATGAAAAGACAATCCATGGACCAAGAAAATATATTTGGAAATCACATATCTGATAATGGGTCTAGAGTATATAAAGAACTCCTAAAACTCAACAACAAAAATCAAACAACCCAATTCAAAAGTGGACAAAGAACTTGAACCAGCATTTCTGCAAAGAAGATATACAAATAACCAATAAGCACTTGAAAAAATGCTCAACATCATTAATCATTAGGGAAATGCAAATCAAAACCACAATGAGACACCACTTCATGCCCATTAGGGTAGCTAGTATGAAAGAAAGAAAGAAAGAAAGAAAGAAAGAAAGAAAGAAAGAAAGAAAGAAAGAAAGAAAGAAACAAACAAACAAACAAACAAACAAACAAACAAACAATAAGTGTTGATCAAGATGAAAAGAAATCACAACTCTCGTGCACTGCTAGTGGAAATGTAAAATGGTACATGGAAAAGAGTAGGACAAAAAATTTTAAAAAATGGATTGCCATATGATCCAGCAATTCCACTTCTGAGTATATGGCCAGAAGAACTGAAAGCAGGGACTCAAACAGATATTTGCACACCCACGTTCATAACAGCATTATTTGCAATAACCATAAGGTGGAAACAACCCAAATGCCTATAAATGGATGAACGGACAAATAAAAAGTATAAACAATGGAATATTGTCAACCTTCAAAAGGAAGGAAATTTTGCTTTTGCTATAGCATATTATAGCATGAATGAACATTGAAGATATTATGCTAAATGAAATAAGCCAGACACAAAAGGACAAACATTGTATGATTCCACTTACACGAGACACATAGAGCAATCAAATTCTAGAGACAAAAAATAGAATGGTGGTTGCCAGTGGGGCTGAAAAGAGGAAGGAATCGAGAGTTAGTGTTCAATAGGTGGAGATTTTCAGTTTCAGAAGATGACAAAGCTCTGGAGAGGGATGGTGGTCTGGTTTCACAACAATGTGAATGTAATTAATGCCAATAGCATGTACACTGAAAATAGTTAAAATAGTAAGGTGTTCTATCTTGTTTTTTTAAGGAGGCTCCATGCTCACCATGGGGTTTGAACTCATGACCCTGAGATCAAGAGTCAGATGCTCTACTGACTGAGCCACCCAAGCACCCCAAAAATGGTAAATTTTATGTTACATATATTTTACCACAATAAAAACAAGTTTTAATTTAAAAATGGGTACAATACATTTATACTTACTACTCCAAAAATGGTTAAAATGGTAAATTTATGTTATACATATTTTACCACACAGACACAAACACAAAAGAACCAAATAGAAATTATGAAATTGAAAAGTAGAGTAACTGAAATGAGAAATTCACTAGCAACACTCAGAAGAATTAGCAAACTAACTTGAACCGAAATTTTCCAGTCTGAAGACTAAAAAGGAAGAACAATGAAGCAAAATGAAGAGAGCCTCAGAGACACATGGGACAGCATCAGGTGTACCAACACATGCATAATGGTAGTTCCAGAAGAAAAAGAGAGACAAAGGAACAGAAAGAATACTTAGAGAAAAAAATGACCCAGAAGTCCTAAATCTGATTTTAAAAACCCAACAACACCAATCTACATATGCAATTAGCTTAATGAACTTCAAATAAGAGAAACAGTGAGATCCCCACATAGATATGTTATAATCAATTGATAAAATAAAAGACAAAGAGAGAAGCTTGAAAGCAGTAATAGAAAAATCACATGTACATGATTGGCAATAAGATTAATGAGATGAAGAGAACCTAACTTCTTATCAGAAACCACAGAGGCCAAAAGACAAAAGGATGACATAATCAAAGTGCTGGAAGAAAAAGATTGTCAAGCAAGAATTCTCTGTCCAACAAAACTGTCCGCCTTCAAAAATGAATGAGAAATTAAGGTATTCAAAGATTTAAAAAACAGATATTTCATTGCTAGCCTTACCTACTGATATTTCATCACCAGACCTGCCCTACAAGAAATACCAAAGGGAGTTCTTCGAACTGAAATGAAAGGACTCTAGATAGTAACATGAATCAGCAGAAAGAAAAAAATAAGAATACTGGTAGAGGTAACTACAAAAGTATATAAAAGACAGTACAAATGTAATTTTGTTTGTAATGATTTTCTTCTATTTGACTTAAGAGACAATGATACAAAGCAATAATAAAATTGCTTTGATGGGCTTATAATGTGTAAAAGTGAAATTTGTATGGCAGTAACAGCATAAATGAGGAGGGAGGGAATTAAGCAATATGGAAGCAAAATATTTGTATACTATTGATATTAAGATAGTATTAATCCAGACTGATTGCCTTAAATTAAGATCTTAATTGCAGTATCTGGGATAGCCACTAAAAAAGACAGAAACAAAACAAAACAAAAAAGTCAAAAATATGTGGTAAAATAAATGCCAAGACAATTAAAATGTTACACTAAGATATCTAGTTAACACAAAAATGGCAATAATGGAAGAATTAAGGAACAAAAAAGACATAAGACATATAGAGTACTAATAGCAAAATGGCAGGTATAATTCCAATCTTACTAGTAATTGCATTAAGTATAAATGAATTAAATACCCAATCAGAATGTAGAATGGATTTTAAAAACTATGATCAAGTATACATTCTCTATAAAGGATGTATATTAGATTTAAAGGCACAAATTGGTTAGGAATGAAAAGATGGAAAAAGATATGTAAACACTAATGAAAAGAGAGTTGGAGTATCTATACTAATACCAATAAAATAGACTTTAAGACAAAAATTGTTATCAGAAAAAATGTTTTATAAGGCTAAAAGGCTTAATCCAATAGAGAGATATAAAAAATAAAAATTTATATGCACCTAACAAAAGAGCTCCAAATTACATGAAGCAAACACTGACAGGCTTGAGGGAAGAAATAAAAAATTCAACTATAATTGTTGAAGACTTCAATACCCCACTTTCAATAATGGATAGAAGAACTAGAAGATCAACTAGGAAAAAGACTTGAACAACACTATCAACCAACCTAACAAACATCTATATAGAACACTCTACTCAACAACAGCTGCATACATACTCTTCTTAAATGCACATGGAATATTATCCAGGGTAGACCACATGTTAGGTCATAAAACAAGCCTCAGTAAATTTAAAAGGATTAAAATAATACAAAGTGTGTCCTCCACTCAAAATGAAAATAAAGTAAAAGTCCATAAAACAAGAACATTTGGAAATTTGCAAATATGTGGAAATTAAACAATGCAATTCTAAATAATGGGTTAAAGAAGAAATAACATGGGAAAAATAAGAAAGAACATTGAGATGAATGAAAACAGAAACACAACATATCAAAACTTATGGGATGCAGCTAAAGCAATACTCAGAGGGATGTTTTAGAGCTGTAAATGCCCATATTTTAAAAAGAAGAAAGATTTCAAACAATAACCTAACCTTCCACCTTTTAAGTTTTTTAAAATGAGAAAAAGGAGAGCAGACTAAACCTTCAGCAGGAGGAGGGAAATAAAAAAGATTAGAGCACAAAAAAACCAAATAAATAATAGGAAAACAATAGAGAAAAGCAAAAAAATTAAGAGTTGCTTCTTTAAAAATAACAACAGAATTGACAAATCATTAAATAGGCTGGTCAAGAAAGAAAGAGAATAGACTCAAATTGCTAAAATGAGAAATGAAAGCAGGACAGAAATAAAAAGGATTCTAAATACTATGAAAAATTGTATGCCAGTAAGTGAAATAAACTAGATGAAATAAACAAATTTCCAGAGAGAAACCACTGAAATTGATGCAATAAAAATAAAAACATTTGAATAGACTATAACAAGTAAAGATATTGAACTAATAAAAAAAAAACACAAAGAGGGGTGCTTGGCTGGCTCAGTTGGTTAAGCATCTGCCTTTGGCTCAGGTCATGGAGCCCTGTGTCAGGCTCCCTGCTCAGCAGGGAGTCTGCTTCTTCCTCTCCCTCTGCCACTGCCCCTGCTTATTCTCTCTCTCTCTCTCTCTCTCAAATAAACAAACAAACAAACAAACAAATAAATAAATAAATAAATAAATAAATAAATAAATAAAATCTTTAAAAAAACCTGTTGGAATTGATAAACAAATTTAGTAAAGTCTCAGGATCTGAAATCAGCATACAGAAGTCTGTTGCATTTCTATACACCAATAATGAAGCAGCAGAAGGAGGAATTAAGAAAACAATCCCATTTATAATTGTACCAAAAATAATAAGATACCTTGGAATAAACCTAACCAAAGAGGTGAAAGACCTGTACTCTGAAAACTCTAAGACACTGATGAAAGAAACTGAAGAGGACACAAAAAAAATGGAAAGGCATTCCATGCTTGTGGGTGGGAAGAACAAATATTGTTAAAATGTCTATTCTACATAAAGCAATGTACACATTCAAAGCAATCCCTATCAAAACACTAACACCATTTTTCAAAGAACTAGAACAAATAATCCTAAAATTTGCATGGAACCACAGAAGACCCTGAATAGCCAAAGAAATCTTGAGAAAGAAAAGAAAAGCTGGAGGCATCACAATTCAAGACTTCAAGCTATATTACAAAGCTATTGTGATCAAAACAGTATAGTACGGGCATCAAAACAGACACATAGATCAATGGAACAGAATAGAAAACCCAGAAATGCACTCACAATTATATAGTCAATTGATCTTCAACAAAGCACAAAAGAATATCCAATGGGGAAAAAAGATAGTCTCTCCAGCAAATGGTGTTGGAAAAACTGGGCAGCCATATTCAAAAGAATAAAACTGGACCACTTTTTACACTGTACACAAAAATAAATTCAAAATGGATTAAAGACCTAAATGTGAAGCCTGAAACCATAAAAATCCTAGAAGAGAGCACAGGCAGTAACTTCTCTGATATCAGCCATTGCAACTTTTATCTAGATAGGTCCCCTGAGTCAAGGGAAGCAAATGCAAAAAAATAAACTGTTAGGACTACATCAAAATAAAAAGCTTTTGCATAGAGAAGGAATCAGTCAACAAAACTAAAAGACAACCTACTGAATGGGAGAAGATGTATCCGATAAAGGGTTAGTATCCAAAGTATATAAAGAACTTATACAACTCAACACCCAAAAAACAATCCAATTAAAGGTGGGCAGAAGACATGAAGAGATATTTCTCCAAAAAAGACATACAGATGGCCAACAGACACATGAAAAGATGCTCAACATCACTCATCATCAGGGAAATACAAATCAAAACCACAATGAGATATCACCTTACACCTGTCAAAATGGCTAAAATCAAAATCACAAGAAACAACACGTGCTGGTGAGGTTGTGGAGAGAAAGGGACCCTCTTGCACTGTTGATGGGAATGCAAGCTGGTGCAGTCACTGTGGAAAACAATATGGAGGTTCCTCAGAAAGTTAGAAATAGAACTACCCTATGATCCAGGAATTATACTTACCCCCCCCAAAAAAACACTAATTGGAAGAGATACATATACCCCTATGTGTATTGCAGCATTATTTACCATAGTCAAATTAAGGAAGCAGTCCAAGTATCCGTCAGCTGATGACTGGATAAAGAAGATGTGATATATATATATATATGTGATGGAATATTATTCAGCCACAAAAAAGAATGCAATTTTGCCATTTTCAATGACATGGGTGGAACTAGAGAATATAATGCTAAATGAAATAAGTCAGTCAGAGAAAGACAAATACCATATGATTTCACACATATGTGGAATTTAAGAAACAAAACAAATGAGCAAAAAGAAAAAGAGAGAGAGAGAGAGAGATCAAGAAACAGACAACTATAGAGAACAACCTGATGGTTACAAGAGGGGAGGTGGGGGGGTGGGTAAAATAGGTGATGGGGATTAAGGAGGGCACTTGTGATGAGCACTGGGGTGATGTATGGAATTGTTGAATTATTCTATTGTATACCTGAAACTAATACAGCACTGTATGTTAACGCTACTGGAATTAAAATAAAAACTTTTTAAACTCCCACAGAGAAAAGCTCAGACTCAGGTGACTTTTCTGGTGAAGTCTACCAAACATTTGAAGAAAAATTAATACTAATTCTCACAATGTTTTCCAAAAAAATAGGATAGTAGGGAACATTTCTCAACTCATTCTATGAGGCCGTATCAACGTGGTACCAAAACTAAAAATATTACATGAAAACTACAGGCCAAGAAGTATAGACTCCAAAATATTCAACCAGCAAACTGAATCTAGCAACTTATAAAAAGGTTTGTCCACCTTAACCAAGTGGGATTTATCCCAGGAATTCAAAGTTGCCTTAACACCCACAAATCAATCAATGTACACTATATTAATAGAATAAAGGACAAATAAAGTGCAATAATTTTAATGAACACATAAATAGCTTTTGACAAAAATCCAGTAAGTTTCCATAATAAAACACTAAACTAGGAGTAGAAGAAATCTTCCTCAACCTGATCAAGAGCATGTAGCAAAAACCCACAGCCAACATCATACTTCATGGTGAGAAACTGAATACTTCACTCTAAAGTCAGAAACAAGACAAGGATGTATGCTTTCACCACTCATATTAAACATTGTACTGGAGGTTCTAGCCAGGGCAATTAGGCAAGAAATATATATATATATATTTATAGGCATCCGGATTGGAAAGGCAGAGGTAAAACTTTAGTTATTACTTCTAATAGTGTTGTCTTGTGTGCGTGTGTTTCTTGGGATTTTCTATATACAAGTTCATGTCATTTGTGAATAGAGATAGTTTCAACTGTTTTCAACAGGAGTGCCAAGACAATTCAGTGAGGAAAACAGTAGTAACTTTTTAACAAATAGTGGTGGGAAAATTGGATGTTTTAAGGCAAAAGAATGAAGTTGGAGCCCTACCTCACACCATATTCAAAAGTTAATCCAAAATGTATTCAATAAAAGAGCTAAAAGTATAAAACTCTTAGAGAAAATTGTGAGTTTGAATTAGGTTCTTGGGGTGCATGGGTGGCTCAGTCAGTTAAGCCATGGCCTTTGGGTCAGGTCAGGATCTCAGGGTCCTGGGTTAGAGCCCTGCATGAGGCTCCCTGCTCAGTGGGGAGTCTGCTTCTCCCTCTGCCTTTCCCCCCTGCCTTGTGCACTCTATCTCTCTCAAATAAATAAAATCATTAAAAAATTAGGTTCTTATGGTGTCTTAGATGTAACACCAAAAACACAGGTGACAAAAAAAATACAGAAATTGGACCTCATCAAAATTAAAAACTTTTGTGCTTCAAAGGGCACCATCAAGAAAATGAAATGATAAAAACACATTACAAGATGGGAGAAAATGTTTGCCACTCATATATATCTGATCAAGGACTTACATTCAGAATAAAGAACTCTTACATCCCAACAATAAAAACACAATTGAATTAAAAAATTGGGAAGTGATCTGAATAGATATTTCTCTAAGGAAGACATACAACTGGCCAAGAACACATGAAAAGATGCTCAACATAATTAGCTTTCAAATGAATGTACATTAAAACCACAATGAGGTAACCAGTTCACACACACTAGGATGGCTATAATCAAAAAGACAACTAACAACAAGTGTTGGCAAGGATGTGGAGAAATTGGAACCGTCCTGCACTGCTGATGGAAATGTAAAATGGTGTAGCTGCTTTAGAAAATAATCTGGCAGCTCTTCAGAAAGTTAAACATAGAGTTACTATGTGATGTAACAATTCCACTCTTTGTGCATACTTAAGAAAAATGAAAACATATGTCCACAGAAAAACGTGTACATAAAGGTTCATAGCAGCTTTATTAATAATAGCCAGAAAGTGGGAAAGAACCAAATGTCCATCAACTGATGAGTGGATAAATAAAATGTGGTTTATCCCTCTGATGGAACATTACCTAGCCGTGAAAAGGAACAGTACTGTTACATGCTACATCATGGATGAAGCTTAAAAACATTATGTGAAGTGGAAGAAACCAGATACAAAATGCCACATATGACATGAATGCATTCATATTAAATTTTCAGAAAA
Organism: Ursus americanus; assembly: GCF_024610735.1. Classification (NCBI taxonomy): domain Eukaryota; kingdom Metazoa; phylum Chordata; class Mammalia; order Carnivora; family Ursidae; genus Ursus; species Ursus americanus. The sequence continues at coordinate 66,882,804 of NC_142164.1, forward strand.
GGCAAATCCATAGAGCTAGAAAGGAAATCGGTGGTTGTCAGAGGCACAGGGTGGGGAAGGTGGAACTTGAGAGTTACTGCTAATGGGTATACGGTTTCTTTTGGGGTTGATGAAAATGTTCTAAAAGTAGATAATGCACAACTCTGAATATACTAAAATCCACGGACTTGTGCGCTTTATTTTTTAAGACTTATTTACTTATTTGAGAGACAGTGTGTGTGTGAGGAGGAGCAAAGGGAGAGACTCTCAAGCAGACTCCCCACTGAGCGCGGAACTCCATCCCAGGAGCCATGAGATCATGACCTGAGCCGAAACCAAGAGTCGGACGCTTAACCGACTGAGCCACCCAGGCGCCCCTGACTTGTGCACTTTAAAAGAGTGAATTTGATGGTTAATGAATTATACTTCCATAAAGATCTTATTTTTTTTTAAATGAGTCACTCAGCTTCATTCCTCTGTGAAACAGTCCTGAGTTTCACAAGGGCAAGGGGACAGGACAGAGAATTAGAAAGGCCTGAGCTGCCGTTGTTGAGGGCCTCCTTTTGGCAGGCACTGTTCTGGGCACTGGACATACCCGAACTTGTTTTGAATCTAGGACTAATTCTGTGAGGAAGGAGTTACCATCTCCATTTTATAGTCACTTTATAGTTGGTAAAACTGAGCCACTTGCAGAAAGTGGTGAAAGCAGGATTTAAACCCGGATCTGTGCTCTATGACCTCTTCCAGAGGCCTGGTTATATGGGGGGCTCCTGCCATAGATGATCCTGCTCCTTTGAGCCCTGTGTCCCTGGCCATGGAGTGGAGGAGACAGTGGGCCCTGGTTAGAGCTTGGTCCCTGATGCCCAGTCCATCTGAGCTCTCCATCTTGATGCAGCTGGCTGGGATGGAGAGTGCACACGAGCTCAGCTCTGGCTGCTGAAAACCTATCTTGAGCTCCAGACTCGCAGACTGGGTGTATTTTTATCACAGGTCACAGGGAATTTCCCGACCAGGGGATCAATACCAGTTCATTATTCATGGGGGAAGAGGTGGAGTCTGGGACAGGCAGCGGTGGTAGCTGGGCTTGAGGACTCCCTCAGGCATTTCCTGCACGTGACAGTGCTCCCATCCTCCCTCTCCCTCGCTCTAGCTCTGTCTGAGCACTGCTAGGTGCTTTACAAAGCTTACCTCATTTATACCCATGATCTTAAGAGTAATGTTCATCTAATGCCTGGCTTACTGAGGGGCAGAACGGTTGACAGACTTGCCTGAGGTCACACAGCTAATAACTGTCAGGGCTGGGTTTCAAATTGAGGTGGGAAAGGGGCATCAGTGGAGACCCCACGAAGGAAGGGACTTCACCTTTCCAGACTCAGCTTCTCTCCCCACTCCCCCCTCCACTCCAGCCCTCCCACCTATCTGAGCTCTCTGAGGATACTGTTCCTAGCAGTGTCGGCTGACTCGGTAAGGTGGGCAGCAATTCTCATTTGACAGATGAGGAAACTGAGGCACAGGGATGGAGAAACCACAAAGTAGCACATCGGTAGCCACAATCCAGCTCCTCTCCCTTTCAGTTGAGCATTTTCCCCACAGCATGCAGTCAGACAAGCCAGTTTTCCAGACCAGCCTAGAAAGTTTGGGATGAAGGCCTGTAATCACATCCCACCTGCAAGAACACAGGGCCCAGTCAGGAGTCTAGGCCCCAGCAGCTTCCTAAACTAATCAGATGACTTCAAGGCTTGTGCCTGGCCAACTTCTCTGCCCACTACCAGCTTAGACCCAGCTGGGGCCTTGCAGAGGTGCAGAGGGGACACTGGGGAGCATCAGTTCCCGGGTAGGCACCAGGAGCAGCTCCAGGTGCTGGACTTCAGGCCCAAGAGTACTGAACTCCTGCCATCTTGGGCTTCCTCAGCAGCCGCGGGCAACTTGCTTCTCCTCCCCTGGCTTCCGTCAGGACCCAGGCTGCTTCCTGGAGCCAGGCAGGCAACGGAAGCCCCACCCGTCTCTCCAGAGACAGCTCAAATGACCATTAAGCTTTGAGCAGATGCAGGCAGTGGTAGGCGAGGGCCCAAGGCAGGAAGCATTTTGTTCTCTGCTAATTAGCCTCCTATGGTCAGCAGAGAGGGTCTAGGGCCTCTAAGCAAAACAGCCACATCAGTTCTCCATGGCTGCTCCTCTGTGGCCCACAACCTGAATGCTTTGGGCCTGGTGGGCAAGCAGATGTCTGGACAGCCCACGCTACATGGCAGGGAACGTGAGATGGGGGTTTCGCAGATGGTCTCAGCCCCGTGGAGATCAGTCCAAAGGGCCTCCCTGGGAGATGTGAGAGGGCCAGGGAGCCTGAGGGTCAGCAGGCACACCCTAGGATCAGAAAGAACTTCCCAGCCCTGTCTGCTTTGAAAACCTGGGCTCTGCTCATTCCTTGTCATGACCTTCCTTGTCATGACCATCCTTGTCATGACCACCAAACCACTTCCCCAACTCTGACTCATAGGCCCTCAGAAAGCATCTACACCCCCCCTTCCGCCACCTCCTCCACCGTTCAGATGAAGAAGCTGAGGCTTAGAGAGGCAGAAGGCTGTATTATGCAGAGCAGTGGCAGATCGGGGATAAAGCTCTACCCCCCAGCCCTATCCCTCACCCTGTCTGTGCCCTGCTACCTTAGCTTAGAGATCCTGACTTGTCAGAAGGCAAGGCCTGTGGAATTCCCCTCTATTCTCCCAGCCCTGGGGTCTGATGTTAGTAAGTGCTTCATGTTTTTAGACTGAAGACTTCCTGATCTGAGCAGCTCCTCAGAGACCAGTTGAGCTTTGGAGAACCCTGACGACTGGCTTGAGGTGGCCCTTGAGGCTTTCCTTATCTTCCTAGAGCACTCCCAAAGCTGTCCAGTGTTCAGGTCTCCCTTCGTCCCTGCCCCTATCCCTGTCTTTCCTTGCTATGGCATCCAGGAGGCTGAAGCTCAGGGATATTTCACATCAAAGAGGTTGTAGTTCCTTGCTTTCCCCAACCCTGTTTTCAGACCCTGCCATGTCCCAAGCCCCACTCAGGGAAGACCCAGCCAGGTCCATCCAAGGAGAGAGCAGGCACCAGAAAACTCTTCAGGCAGACCTTGGTCATGGAGAGGGACTTGCCTTTGAGATCTCTTTGACCCTTGGCCTTCACACTACCACCTCACCTCTTTCTGGCTAATTAGAGTGCTGTCGGTATTCTCTCAACCCCTGCCTCCCCATTGCCATCCAAAGGGATCACTTCCCAGACAGTCTCCCTCTTCAGGTTCCTCCACGTAGGCTTGAACTCTTCAGGAAACATCCCTGGGTCCTCCTGAGAATGACCAGGTCTTTGCAGTCTGTGAGATTTTATAAGGCTTTTGCTGGAGTCAGATCAGCACCACTGTCCGTGCCCGCGGCCTGTCTCATGCCTAAGCTTGCTATGCCCTTCAGGCACTCTTTTGGTGTTTGGCTACCCTTGCCAGGACTTCCTTGGCATCCATGTCAGTTTTCCTGGCCATTCTCCTCCTTTTATACCCCCCCCCACCCTCAGGCCCAAGCCAAACTTGCCTCATACCTGAGCTCTATGGCGGTGGCAAGAGAAATCCTTACTAAGCGACCAGCTGTGGGATAGGCACTTCGATGGCCACCATCTCTTTTGATCCTCACGTCAACCTGTTGAGGTAAGGATCCACAGTCCCAGTTCAGAGATAAAGAAACTGAGGCTCAAAGAAATCCTCGGAGTTAAGTGGTGAAACTCAAAGTGAAACCAGTTCTGTGTGATTCCAAAGGCAGAAATTGGGCAGCTGAAATAGGATGAATTGGGGCTAGGGGAAACGCCCAGCTGACCCATCTGCCTCCCTAGCCTGTCTGACTAGGAGCAGCACAAAGGCCACATGATTTATCAAGGGCTGACTCCACGCTGGCCACTGTACATACGTTGCTTCTCTCCATTGCCTGAAAGTTCCATGTTGTATCTCACTGAAGTCTGTGGGGCTGGGAGCCTAACTTGGTGCTGGGCCCCAGTGCGTTCGGTGTAGATGCCAATGGTAGGAACAAAGGGGAAATAAATATAGGTTTTGGTGACTAACCTTGGTCACCAGGGTGCGGCCCTGAGGTGGTATTCCGCAGTAGGGTGGAGAAACGTGTGTGTGTGTGTGTGTGTGTGTGTGTGTGTGTGTGTGTGCGTGCACACGTCTGCTAGTCCAGGTGGCAGCTGACTCAGACCCCTGGTCGCCTGTGTGGATGGAACAATGTGGCCTGGGACTGAGTCTTTCTGAGCTTGCCAAGGACGAGGGGCAGACACCATGAGCTCCACTCTGCTCCTTTCCCCTGGGATCCCTGCGGTAAAGGCCAGCACCCCATCCCACCCCACATCCTCCCAGCTACTCTTCCTTCCTTAGCCCCAAGTGGAATCTCATCAGCATATTAATAGGACATTACGGTTTCTAATGAGGATCCAGAAAACATTTATGGAGCAGATTAAAGACAGCTCCACCCCATTAACCAGCCCTGGGCCCTCCCTGGGGATCCTCAGGTCGGGGGAGGGGCAGAGAGGTCTGGAGGAGGGGAACTGTTGTTTTCTGCTGGCCCATAGAAAGGGAAGGTGGGAAGAGAGCCACAGGGAGAGAAGCTGGGCTCAGACCCCCAGGTTCCTGCTCCCCCCTTTTTTTCTGGGTCCCAACGTGACAGTCAGACTGGCAGAGCTTTGGCATTGCTGCCATCCTCATCCCAGAAGGCTCCTGAGGGCAAAGAAGTAGGGACCTGAGGCTGACATGTCCACCACACCAGCTCGGACCCTCATCCAGGCTCAGCCCCAGCCCTTAAGCTTGTCTAAGCTTGGGGGTAGCCAAGGCTGGCCACATTTTCAGTGGCCTCTGCCTTTACATGTAAGGTAGACACAACTCAGTGAACATCTATAGACAAGAACCCACACTGACTGGGCATCGGCTGTGTGCTAGGCACTATACAGGATACCTCCCCGCAGGGGATGTCACTGAATCCATTAAAAAAAGAAAACTGCACAAGTAGACGCCGGCCTTCAGTCTGCTTCAGACATGAGAAAATGAAGTTCAGAGAGGGGAAGCAACTTGCCCAAGGTGGCACAGCAACTCTGAGATTCTAATCTCTATCTGATTTTAGAAGCCCACATTGTTTCCTTTATGCCATGCAGTTTAATTAGCAGCTCCTCAGTGTAAATGAACTTGCTACATCCAGGGCTTCCCTTCCTAACCTCCTACTGCTTCCCCAGGGGCAGTATGGTATTATGGAAAACATGAGATGGTAGAGAGAAAGATTGAAGCTCCAGCTCTGCCATGACCTAGCTGTGTGACCTTGGGAAATCTCACTTAACCTCTCAAGTCTCCTTTTTCTCATCTGTCAAAAGAGGCTGGGACTCCAAGGTCCTTGTGAAGAGTCAATGAAAAGTACTTGGTACACACTGACCTCTAGCATTACTCTCTCTATATCCCTCGTTTGTTTTCGTCGGTCAAATGGGGCTACTTTCACCCACCCTAACTGCTTGCATGCGTGGGGAGGGCTGTGGCAGGATTAAGGAGCACAGTGAAAGCAACAGAGTGCTACCCCAATATAAGGGTTATGGCCAGCAGCCCTCTTTGTCCTCCGCCAAGCTGGTGAAAGTGTCCTAGGTGCCATAGGCAGGGTAAACTTTTTTAAAAAATATTTTTTATTTATTCATTTGAGGGAGAGAGAGCATGAGCAGGGGAGAGGGGGAGAAGCAGGGTCCCTGATGTGGGACTCGATCCCAGGACCCTGGGATCATGATCTGAGCCAAAGGCAGACCCTTAACCGACTGAGCCACCCAGGCGTCCCCTGAATTTGTATTCTTTCTGCCCAGGCTGAACATCTTTCCTGGAAGGAAAATGTTGCTCTAGGTTTGGTTGTTTGTTTATTCATTCATTTAATGTGTGCATGTGTGCACGTGCACGTGTGTACAGGGACATGTGCCAGGCACTATCCTAAGTGCGGGGATTACAGCAGAAAACCAGCCGGATATGGTCCTGCCCTTCGTGAGCTTTGATTTTGGGGGCTGGGGAGGCAATAAGCGAACAAGCCGACGGCTTGGTGCTGTGAGGAACATGAAACGGTGTGATGGGCTAGAGTGGACTGCTCCGTGAGCATAGGCTTCTGAGAAAAGTGTCACGGGAACTGATCAATACCCTCATGATGAGATGAGGGCCATATTCAGGGGGCAGAGAGTTCCAGGTGGGAGGGGCAGCAAGAACAAAGGCTTAGAGGCCATGAGTGAGGAGTCTTAGGCTTCATCTGCATCTCAAGCAACACCCTTTGGGAAGGTGTTTTGGAAAGTCAAAGTAACACCCCCTCTGAAGACAAAGGTGTGTGCTGGGGAGGGGTTACTGCAGAAGAGGGAGTGCGTGTCCCTGGGCAGATGGTGGGGTACGATCTGGGCCTCGGCTCACTCAGTTCCCGGGAAGAGAAAGGGGAAAGAGGACAAAACTTGGAGCCCAGAGGTCCTGGGTTCCAGTCCAGACTGCACCACTGACTCATATCTAATGTAAATTGCATGTGTACTCTCGGCCAAGTCCCTTTGCCTCCCTAGGCGAGAGTCACCATCAGTAAGAATGGGGGGCTCCCTCCTATTTGCCAGCCTCGTTTCTTTGCTTCCCACTCCAAGGGAATGGTATCTCTTCGGGCATAGCAACAGTGGCAACAGGTAGGGTGGCATTTGAAGGCTTGGCAAGGGTGATGGCTAGGTCCTGTGCTGCCTTGTGCCTGGACCCCCAGCCCGTGGTGGGGAGGAACCCCCTTCCCTCCAAATGCCCCTCCGTTCATCTTCCCAGCTAGCTCATTTCTTCCCTTGCTGGGGAGGCGCTTCTCCAGACGCTGGCGCACAGATGCTTCGCTTCTCAGGTTCCCTGCTGGGCCCCTCTGAGCCAAGCGCCTCAGCCTCGCCAGGGACTGCTCCCTTCCCCCGCCGCCAGCGCCAGCGCCAGGCCCCCCCACCCCGCATCGCTCTCCTTGCTCTTCTCTGAACTGCCTCCAGCTTGGCTGCATCGCTGCGATAATGAGGTGTCTGCGACTGAACGCAGTGGGCTCGGCGGGGCAGAACAGCAGGCCAGAGGCCCGGGAGACAGGCTGGAGCAAGCGCAGAGACTGCCCCAGCTGGCCCTGGAATCCACTAGGTGCCCCCCACCCACCCTGGCAGCCCCAGTGTCCTCCTAGGCTCCACCACCCAGGTCCCAGGGGCAAAGCCTTAAGACGAAAGGAGGCCCCGGTTGTTAAAAAAAAAAAAATCCAGCTCCACAACGATGTCAATGATGATAGGAAAAATCTTGGGTTTCAAAGGGATGCCCCTGTAATAACCCCTTATATCTGGACAACATGTTGGTGTTTACGGGCACTTTCACTCATTCTGCAAACGTTTACTGAGCACAAGCTCACTGCCAGGCCCCATGCTGGTCAGGGGGAAATGAGGAACAAGACAGTGAGCTCGCTGCCTAGTGGAGAGACAGACCCTGAAACAGGCCAGGATGCTAAGGGAGTCAGAGCCAGGACTGGGGCCCCCAGAAGCCAGGGGACTGGGTGCCCAAGCCAGTCTTGAAGAGGCAGGGAGCAAGTGGGAAGGTTGCTTAGAAGAGGGAAACTTTGGAACCATCCTGATGAAAGAGCAGGAATTAAGCAGGCAAGGGGGCCTGAGGGTGGGAAGGGATGTCCTGTGCACAGGGAACAGCCTGAGATGCCCAGAGGACATCTTGCTTAATCCTCAAAACAACCCCAGAAGGCAGGCATTCTAATGTCCATTTTAAGGATAGCAAAACAGAGGCCCAGATGCAATAATAATGCTTGCCTCTGGGGCACAGTTAGTTAGAAAAAAAAATGCTTTCAGGACACCTGGGTGGCTCAGTCAAGCATCTGCCTTCAGCTCAGGTCATAATCCCAGGGTCCTGGAATCGAGTCCCACATCGGTCTCCCTGCTCAGCCGGGAGCCTGCTTCTCCCTCTGCCTGCCACTCCCCCTGCCTGTGCTCTCTCTCTCTGACAAATAAATAAATACAATCTTTTTTTTAAAGGGAAAAACTCCTTTCTCATCCATCAGCTTCCTTTTCTGCTTACACTGACCCTACAATATAGGGACTTAATGTGCACTTCACAGGTTGAGAGACAGAGAAGGAAAGAGGCTAGAGAAACAGGCTCTGAGCTTTTCCCAAGTTTGCCTCAGTTTCCCAAGTTGGAGATCAGCATTTGCAGGGATAGGGGTTCTAAGGTTTCTATGAAGCCATACTCCTTGATCCTTCCTTCCACCCTTGGGCATCCCTACCTTATTCTCTACCGTGTACCATTCTGCTTTCCCCAGGCTGATCTCCCATGTGGCTAGAGCAGAGTTTAGGCTAGATGTCATGCCACTTGTCCAGAGCCCCCACTCAGTCAAAGGGGACAGCGTGGAGTATTGATATTCTCCTGAATTATTCAGGAGGTGCAGCTAGCAAGATGGGGGCGGGGAGGAGAATGGGAGCAGGTGTTGCCGCATGCCAAGCACAGCAGCTGCACAGGAAGTGACCCCAGAGGCTGGACTGGTGCCTCTCTCTCTCTCTCTCTCTCTGTCTGTCTCTCTCTCTCTCTCTCCACCAGAAGAGAAACCAGAGAAGTCACAAGCTAGTGGCACAGAGGGGAGAGGACCCTGGGCAGGGGTAGGTGGGAGGAGGGAGCAGCCTGAGGGTGCTTGGTAACAACAGGTCCCCATTCCTGAGTGCTTCTAATGTGCCACACCTTAGCGCCTTCACTCTCCACAGTAGCTTTGTGCTACCATTGTTATTTTATACATGGGGAGAGAGAGGCGAAGTAGCTTGCCTAGAGTTTATGGTGGACCCAATGTTTGCATCCCCCACACCCCCAGAATTCTTAGGTTGAAGCCCTAACCCCTAATGGGATGGTATTAGGAAGCGAGACTTTTGGTGGGTAATTAGGTTCAGATGACATCATGAGGGTAGGGTCTTCATGATGGCATTGGTGCCCTTATGAGTAGAGACCAGAGAACCTGTTCCCACTGCGCTCTTGCTTGCTCAACACCCCCCCCCGCCCCAATCATGTGAAGCATGCAGTGAGAAGGGAAGATGGCCATCTATAATCCAGGAGGAGCCCTCTTGCCACACATGGAATCTCACCCCAGATGCTCCTCTTGCTGATCTTGGATTTTCCAGGCCCCAAAACTGGGGAAAATAAACGTTTGTTGTTTAACCATTCCAGTCTATGGTATTCCTGAACTGAGTGCAGTACATAAATTGCGGCTCCAGGATTCAAACCAGGTTTGGGTCCTCCAGAGTAAGTACACCCTTCCCACCGTTCCACTCCTTGCACTTAGGACTTGGGCCTCTGGGATTTGGGCCCTCGGGAGGACAACCAGCTCTTCTGACACTCCCTTTTCAGGGACCCCATGGCTGCTCAGGACCCCAATTAGGTCTGAGATCTAACCCTCCCTCCCTTAGAAGTAACTCCTGGGGAGTGTCTAAAAGTGCAATTAGCAGGTGTGGAATTGCAAGTGGGTAAGAGGGAGTTTGGGGTTCTGGGCAGGGGGAGGTCCCCAACCTCTTCCTCAGAGGCCCTTGGAGTAGGGGGAAGATGTTTGAAGGTACTGTTAAAAATGCAGCCTCTGGAGTTAGGGCTGCTGGATCTAGCAAATAAAAAACAGGATGCCCAGTGAGGCCTCAATTTCAGACAAACAATGAATATTTTTTAGCCTACGTATGTCCTTCTCAGGATCAGTATGTAGTAAAACAGTGTTCGTTCTTGGTCTAAAATTCAGATTGAACTCAATCTGTCCTGTATTTTATGTGGTAAACCTACCTGGAGTCAAATCACCTGGGCTTCAACACCAGGTCTTAGCTTGTGTTAGCTGTATGACCTCGGGCAAGTCAGTCACCCCCTAGGTGCATCAGTGTCCTCATCTGAAAGGATGGCTGAGAAGCTTAAAGGAAATGATGCAGACTGCAAAGCACGTTGCACTTGTTTTCACTTTCCTTCTTTCTTTATAGATCTCACCCCTGATGCTCCTCTTGCTCCTTACTGGGACCCAGGTTCTAGCTTACTGAGGAACCCTCTGCTCAGGCTTGGGGAGCATAGATAGGAAACAGAGAGGCCTGGGGCCTCTCTGGCTCTCGGGCTCCGTGGGTCCAGCGAAAGCTCCACCTATGGGTCTCCCTCCCTCTGCCTCCCTCCGTAGCCCAGCCCAGCCCACGCTGATAGCTCGAGCCTACAGGAAAATGCACTTCTCTCTGATATGCCCCGTTGCGTGTCCACTATGCATGCTAATCAGCGGCCAGTGCTTGCCAGCAATTTGCTTCAGTTCTGGGGCTCACTGTGAGTTTATTTATTTTTTATATTTATACCTTGTGTGTGCAGATGGCTGACTTGGAGTAGGAGCAGGCTCTGGAAAAGAGGTGCAACGGAAATGGGAGGAGGAAAGAAGCCCAAGCTAGGAGTCAGGAGGGGATTCAGGGGGTCATCTTTGTCATCTGTCCACCCTCTGACAGGACTGCACCTAAAGGAGAATGGCAGCTCAAAAGGATAACTCCTCTAGCCTACTCCTGGCAGCCTTTGGAGGCCGGCCCAGCAGGGATTGGCAAGCCTGTGTTGAAAAGGAGCAAATCAAGGCGCTGGGGGTAATGTGATACATTGATTCTTCCATCCTGAATCTTTTGACTGTAGACAATAAGGATTGTGATATCATCTTGCCTCCCTGTCCCATGTACTGAGAAACTGAGGCCCAGAGAGGGGAAGGCACCTGGCCAAAGTCACACAGTGAATTTGAAGTGGAACCAGGACCAACACCTGGGATTGCTGACTGCCAGTCCCCACATCTCATGATTGCGCCCATTAAAAAACAAACAAACAAACAAACAAACAAACAAACAAACAAACAAACAGGCTAGGAGAAAGAGGTCTTCCCCCACATCCACCCACCATGTCTACCAAGGTGAGATGCCGTAAACCACCTGAAAGCTCTTCCCATGGAGTTCTCCACAAATTCTTGGCAACTGGCTACTTATAGCTCCCTGAGTTCTTTCTAATTGCGCTTACCCCTTTCCCGCCCCACCCTCCTGCTTCTCACTTTAAGGGAGATGGCTCCTCAGCTCTGCTGTCCTATCCGGGCTTGACACATCTTAAGCACTCAGTAAACATTTGCTTTAAGCAGATACGAATGGATAGGGCAACTTTGCCACATCGTGTCAGGGTCAAGATGAATACACACCCACAGACCCAACCAGACCCCGGAGAAATGCTCCCACGCATGTCCACTGGGAGACATGTGCAAGGATGTTCATAGCAGCGCTCTCTGTTACGATTAAATGTGCAACACTACTACTAAATAAGTTGTGGTGTATCTGTACAACGGAGTACCACATAGCAGCGAAAACGAATAAAAGTACAGCTGCCTGTGTTAACCCAGACACATCTCAGACATGATGTGGAGTCAGAAAGCCAGTCACTAAGCATACACAGGGTGCCACTAGTGCAAAGATTGCAACACATTGACAGGAGACTGGCTACCGCGGAGACGGTTAAGACTGAGAATAGGGGGGCACCTGCGGGTGGCTCAGTCGTTAAGCGGCTGCCTCCCACTCAGGTCATGATCCCCGGATCCTGGGACCCAGCCCCTCATCGGGTTCCCTGCTGAGCAGGGAGCCTGCTTCTCCCTCTGTTCCTCTCCCTGCTCATTCTCTCTCTCTCTCTCTCTCAGATAAATAAATAGGGTACACAGAGAGCTCCGATGATATCTGTGCTATTTTCTTTCTGAAGCTGAATGATGGGTAATGGGGGTTGTTATGTTATTCTCGAGACCATTGCGTGTATCTGAAATATGTCATTCTAAAAACAAACAAATGGAAAGAAAAAATAGATGGATAAATAAATGGAAGAAGGTTGCTTCCCTTCAGCCAGAGGACTAACTCCCCTGCCTTTCCTTTGTTTTGTGTGTGGATCTCTTGGACTCATGTGACCTTTGGAGTTCACCGAACCTGGGCTAGAATCCTGGCTCTGCCCCTTGCTGCCTTGTGATGTGGGGACCCTATTCCTTTCCTGCCCTACCCACCTCAGGAAGCTATTTGTTTTTTTTTTTTTAAAGATTTTTTAATTTATTTATTTGACAGAGAGAGAGAGACAGCCAGCGAGACAGGGAACACAAGCAGGGGGAGTGGGAGAGGAAGAAGCAGGCTCCCAGCAGAGGAGCCTGATGTGGGGCTCGATCCCAGAACGCCGGGATCACGCCCTGAGCCGAAGGCAGATGCTTAACGATTGAGCCACCCAGGCGCCCCACAGGAAGCTATTTGTGAGCATTCACTAAGAGGACAGAACATCTTGGAATTTATCTAGTCCCACCCCCCATTTCACAGATGACACAAGGAAGGCCCTAATGGGAACCTCAGCCCCCACTGTGGAGCTAGGAAGAGAACTGCTCCTTACCCTACCACCAGACAGGGCCAGGGAGGGCGGCCTCCCAGACGGGATCAGGACTTCCAGATGACAGCTCTGGTGCGGGAGGGGAAGGCAGAGCAGTGCTGAGGCTGGGCCACAGAACAGGGTGCTCAACCTCGCCTGAAGGGTTGGGCCCCAGCGGGAAACCTCCTTTAGGTGGGGATCTGCCCCTACCAGGGGCCCCTGGCTCACAGCTCTAGGTCTTGTGGCAAGAGTAGCCGACCCAGAGGTGTGCAGAAGGACACAGACCTGTGTATGGGGATGAGGGAAGGTGGTGGTGAGGAATTGTTTCATGAGAACAAATTTAGATCCAGTCAGAATTTCTCACAATCAGAGGTGATGGGATAAAGGATAGGCTGCCTTGAGACAGAAGGAAAGCAAGCTGTCTGGACTCTCTTACCCTGGGACTCCGTGGTACTATGTTAGAGATTGTTGAACCCTTGAAGGTGGGCCCAATTAAAGGTGATTCTTCAGAAGGCAATTATCCGGATGACGAAGGAACAAGGAAATAGGGTGGCAAAGAAGGCATCTATGGGACACTGTGGCGCCTTGCTAGACACGGGGTTTGTTCCTCCTCCCTGCCACCATGCTCTAATTGGAATATTACCACCCCCATTTTCCAGATGAGGAAACCGAGGCCCACAGAGGCCCAGGAAAGCAAAGGTCTAAATCCAAAGCCTGGGCTCTTCACACCCCACACTGACTTCGTGGTGCCTTGGCCCTCTGTCCTCTTGGCCTGGTCTTGGGTGGGCCGCGGTAGAACAGTGGTGGTCTGTCCCATCAGTTACTACTAAGAGAGGGGGCCAGAGAGACCATTGTGGAGGCTCTGCAGCCCAGCCAGCCCCCTGGCCTCTGTTGTTCTTGGGCCCCAGCCGTGCACTCCTCAGGTGGGTGGTGGGGCCTTGGAGCTGGCATCTGCTGCAAGCCTAGGTCCCCTGTGGAGAACCCCTTCAAGGGCAGCCCTTGTCCCCGCTCTAATTATACAAACAATTTTTCTCGGCTTCTCCAAATAAACAGTGCGCAGTCTGCAAGCCATGGCATGCTGGGAAATCTGAAATGAGAAGCTGCTGCTAATGGACTCCATAGCTGCAGGGCTAAACGGATTGCTTAAAAGGCTGGTCCTGACCAGCCCCTGCTATCTTCCTGACCTTCGTCTTCCATACCGTACTGTGCACCCTACACCACCCGTCTCCGAGCCCTCCTCCTCCACGCATGCCCACCTGCTTGCAGCCCCCAGGTGACAGAACGCAGGTTGCATGAAGAATCACAGTTCCGAGCACTGTAGGCAGGGCTTCTGCAGCCAGGGTTTCAAGGGAGGGGTTGTGTGCCTAGGGACAGGCACGTGTGTGCAAGGAGGGCCATGCAATCATAAGAGGAGCGTGTGTGTTTGCGGGGAGAGGTGCACGTGTGTCTCCAAGTAGGGGTGTTTCTCAGGGTGCAGCGGGATTGCCAGGGTCTGAGTCGGCTTGGGGAGCAGAAGTTCACAGTGGGGTAAGCACACAGTGTATGTATTGGAGGGTGGGGAACTGAACACGGGGACCGGGAGCAAGCAGACGTAGGAAGCTACTGCTAAGATCCCCTCCCCCAGCTCTGTACGGGTTGCTAGGCACTTGCGCATCCATGGCTCATCCCAACAAGCCCATGAGGAAGGGTTCCAGCTCACCAGAGGTCACGCAGCTCGGAACTGGAACGCAGTTTCCTGACTCCCAGAATGATGTATCTGGCCTCATTTGCTACCCTGAAAGGTGGTGTTTTGATGTCAGAAGGGCTTCTCCTCCGAGACCCTTAGCTCTCTGAGGGAAGGGCCCGTTTTGTTCTTCACCACGTGGCAGGCGGTTTAAATTTGTGGGCTCTGAAGCCAGACTGCCAAATTTAAACCCATTTCTATCACTTACTTGCTGTATGATCTCCAGCAAGTTATTTAACCTCTCTGGGTGTTGTTTTCTTCATCTGTGAAATGAGGGTGTTAATTGCACCAACTTCATCGGGCTGTAGCGAGATCTAATGAATCCATGTATACGAAACACCTAAAACAGTGCCTGGCACAGGGCGAACGCTTAGGGGTGGTTGGCTGCTGACATTGTTATTGCTTTCCTTTATGTGGCCTCTCACAGTGCTTGGGGACTGTAGATGTGTAAGATGTAATTTGGGGGGTAAATGATAAACCCACATATGTCACGTTACTGACTGGAGCCAGTGGGTTAAGATATTCCCTCACCAGGTGACACTTTGGCCATTTAACAGGGTCTTTCACTACTCAGTACTTCCTGAACCTCTTGGAAAGTCCATCCCCATCTGGGGTGTGTGTGTGTGAGTGTTGTGTGTGTGTGTTTCTGAGGAGGGACAGGAGTTGGACTGGGTGTGATGGGGCTTCCGGGCCTCTAAAGCTTGGCTGTCTGTGACTCCCCAAGTGTTGACTCCTCTGGGTCCCCATTCATGGGCCCCCCAGCTCCCCATTGATCCCTGGCCAGCAGCATCCCTCTCCTCAGCTTGTGCCCCGGTATCAAAGCCCTGCATCCCCCACACCCCCGCCACATCATTCAGCCCTCACTATAAATCATCAGAGAAATTCTCCCTTCAGGCTGAACTTTCCGTGCTCTCTCCCTTGAAGGAGCCTATTCGAGAGGAGAGGTTTATTTAAATCCATTCAGATGGTTTTGAGTTACCAGAGGGAACTGAAGAGGGAGAAAATGGAAGGGGAGAGAGGCGACAAAGCAAGTGAGAGCCAGCTTGAGAGAGTGCACAGAGTAGGGGAAAAAAGGAAGTAAGGACGCCTTAGAGAGAATGATTCCTTTTCTGCTTTTCCCCTCAAACACTGGGAGACAGAAAATCACCAATGACCTGGCTGTCCAAGTCTTTAATGTCCTTTGTGACCAAAGAGGGCTACATGAATTACAGGAACAAGTGGAAGTGTGAGGCCGTTGGGAGGACACCCAGGTGAGCCCAGTTTGGGCTAAGCTCTGCCTGAAACTCATCGTGTGACCTTGGACGAGTCTCTCCGCTTCTGGGCCTCAGCTTCCTGACATACACTGTAGGAGGTGGCTGGGGCTGCAGACAGGAGAACTGGCTTAATGAGTGCCCATGGGGGTGGGTGGGTGGTATTACTGTCCCCATTTTAATGATGAGGAAACCGAGGGACAGAAAAGTAAGTTGCTCAAGTTTACCCTCTGAAATGATAGAGCCAGAATTTGAACCCAAGGCAGTCTGTCTCCGGAGGCTGCAAGCTTATGGACTATACCACCTCCCACTCTGCTAGAACTATGATCTGTAAGGATCCCTCTAGCTACATGACCTTGGACCAGTCACTTCCCACTCTCGGGGCCTCAGTCTACCCATGTGTAATGTTTGCTTCATTAACCTTCTTACTGGTAAGGAGCCACTGAAAAGGGAAAATCAGACCTTACAGACCATCCCACTCTAAAGGCTTGGGGGCTTTGCATGCATTATCTCATTGAATCCTGCACCTAAAGTCTAAACCTGAGATAACTAAGGCCCGAAGAAGGTAAGTAACTTGCCCCTGGCCACTGTTGGGAAGGGCCTGAAACCAGGGCCCAGGCTCTCAATCCCTACCTTTGAGTGTCCTGCATCTGAGATATCGGACAGCCTGGCCTGGGGGTTCTCAGCCCTGTCAATACATTAGAATCACCTGGAGAGCTTTTAAAAACTTGGCCCTGGCTCCACCCCAACACAATGAAATCAGAATCTCTGGGGATTGACCTTGGTATTTTTGTAATTCTCCCTAAATGAGTCTAATGTGCAGACAGGGTGGCCTAGGGAACAAGGACGAAAACATAATGATAGGGCAGGGGACCAAGTCCAGCCTGGGGTCAGGGTGAGGGGGAGGGAGCAGACTAATGGGCTGTGGAGGCTCAGCATCCCATAATATCCCAGAGTTGGAGGCGAGCCCTTCAAACCAAACAGCCCGTTTTACAAGGGGGAGCCTGAGGCCCACATAGGAGAAAGCTCTTGCCCAAGGGACAGAGGGACACATCTGGAATTTAATTCTCTTTCCCTGACTCTTAATACAGAATGTTTTCCGCAGCCTTGGGGCAGGTGGGACCCATCCTTTCCAGATTCCCTTGCTTCCACTTTGTAGATGAGGAAACTGAGGCTGGGGGTGAGGGCCGAGCTGCCCAAGAACAACAAAGCTAATAAGCGGCAGAACCAGATTTCCAAGGCTCTCTTGGCTGGCTTTCTCTCCCGTGCTCTACCCACTGGCCCGACTGCATCCTGGCCCGTGGTGAGGCTCCCGGGATGGGCAGGGAAGGGTGTAGGGTTGAAGCATGGAGCAGGGGGCGCGGAGGTGGTCCTCACTTGATCCGCCCAGCTGAGGAATTCGGGGCCCCTGCTGCCCCACCTGCTCCAGGCCGCAGAGCGGGCTCGAGCCTGGTGTGGCGAGAAGGAAGGCTTTTGGGGGCCGCAGCCCTCTCCCCCGCCCCCAGGCTCCTAGGGCCTGGAATTCTTTTAACAGGAGACAAAGCCTTTAATTCCAAGAGATGAGATGAAAGACTCCAAATGCAAATGTGCGGGCAGGGAAGCTGCTGGTGAGAATAGGCTGCCTTCAAAGTGTGAATGACTAAATGCCTCAGCCGCCTGAGAGGAGGGGTGAGGGCCTAGGCCGCGCCCTGCAGTGCTACTCCCCCCCAATTGCAATTCAGTAATCAACCGTTCCAGAGTCGCTGGGGCCCTGGAACCCCAGGCGTGGAAAGTCCCACAGACCTGCCCTGGCAGCTAGGCTCAGCCTCAGATCCGGGGCGATTCACTTCATTTTTTCTCAGCGCCTCAATTTCTTGGTCTGTGAAGTGGCTTCGGTGGAACAGGCTCCCTGGGGATAAAGCTGCAAGGCAAAAATGGATCTAAATAGCTTGGCACGGAACAGGTGCTGAGGCACGTTAGTGATCTTCTGGCCTTCAGATGCCCATCTTGCTGTCCCTCTTGCTTGATGGAGGCTCCGTACTAACTCCTAACTTATCTTCACTCCCCCTAAACTCGCTGCCATCACCTGCCTCAAAAGACTCCCCAGTTCCCTGTCCTGGACTTAAAGGATTGGCAGGGCCCTGGTGCCGTCCTCCCCTTCTAGAACCAGACTGCCTATTTTCCTGAGCTTCACAGACTGGGGGAGAGAGGGGCAGAAGGCAAGGTGTTTAGGGGGAAGGACCAACACCAGCAGAGACAGAGTGACTGCAAGCGTTTGGGGCAAAGGATAACAGAATCAGTGGGGAGGAAGCAGGAGACGCTGGGGGTGGCAGGGATGGCAGGGCAGCTGAGTAGGCGCTGGGCGAGGAGACCCTGGAGCACGCTGAGGGTTGTGTGAAGAGCCTAGCTTTATTTTCAGGGCAGGAGAAGCCAGTGCTGGGTGTTGAGTAGGAGTGTGCTGCCATCTGATTTACATTTTTAAAAGATTTTATTTATTTATTTGAGAGAAAGAGGGAGAGAGAGGGAGAGAAGGCACAAGTGGGGGTGAGGGCAGAGGGAGAGGGAGAAGTGGGCTCCTCGCTGAGCAGGTAGCCCGACTGGATCCCAGGACCCCGGGATCATGACTTGAGCCAAAGGCAGAGGCTCATCCGACTGAGCCACCCAGGCGCCCCCTGACTCACATTTTTGCACCGCCCCTCTGGTGGCTAGGTGAACTATTTGTAGGGGTTCAGCAGTGGAAGTAGGGAGACCAGGGAAGAGGACACTGGCCTTGGCGGGAGAGATGACCGCGGTGTGGGCTCAGGAGGGAGCTGTGGAAGGGGGAAAGCAATGGCCTGGCCTGGGAATACCTGGATAGCAGGTTCTGGGCAGGAGGGAATGAGAGGGCATTCGGCCCGCATTCTCAGTATGTTCTCTGTGCTCTTGAGGTGTCACTCACATAGACTCCCTCAGGGGTATTGGGAAGAGAAGGCAGCAACTCTCATCCAAAGTGTGTAACCAAGGCCCAGAACTTCCACCTTGACTGCCAGTTCTACCTCCCTAGCAATGGACAGTTCCAGAGAAGGTGTTGAGCTCCAGCTTTGCTCCACGGCATTCCCTTCCCCAGGCAGGTAGCTGGGTTTCTCTCTTTTCCTCCTTCTCTCCCTCAGAAGGTCTTCCCTCCAAGGCAGCTGCCTCCCTGAGTGGAGAAGCTCACTGTGGGGGTGGGAGGGGGGCCTGCAGGGCTGCATGACCCTAGGCAAATGAATGCCCCCTTCTAGTCCTTCACCTTTTCCTTTTCTATAAGGCTGGCATAATGAGGAAAGGAGATGGTGGCCTACAAGTACGCTAGGGCAAAGGCAGCGTGTAAGGACCTTCCCCCACCCAGCATACTTGCCCTGAATTGGCTTCTCCTCTGCAACTTTACTCCAGCTCTTTCTGCAGCTCTCTCCCCATACACCACAGCCCGCTCTGGCCCAAGTCTGGCCTCTTCTCTTTCTTCCCTTTGATCCGTTTTCCTAGCCAGCCATCACTATCAGTCACCTTCTGCCCATTTTCCAGATGGAGAAAAAGACCCGAAGAAGGAAAGCCATTGGCCCCAGCCCTAAGTCCCTCCAGAGCCAGGGAGCTGCCACCATAGGAGGTCAAAGCTACCTTCCAAAGCTCCCAGGATCAAACTGCACCCTAGGACTCATGCTGAGCCCAGGGAGGGCCTAGGGCATCCAGCCCTGACATGCAGATAACAGACTTTGATCCCCAAAGGGACTGGGACTTGGTACAAAATGAAATCTCTTTCCCCATGGCAACAGAGCAGGCCTCTGACAAGGGCCCCCCAAAGCCCAGAACACAGGTGGTTCCTCCTGCCTCACCCGCTCCCAACCAGCACTGTGTCCTTATGCAGCATCTTTCAGAAACCTGAGCAGACGGTGATAAGGAGATAGGGGCCCAGAGTCCAAGGACCTCATGGCCCCAGGAACAAATAGCCAGGAGGGCTCACAGCTTTGTCCTGGGACTACAGCAGGGGCAACTGTGACCCCAAAGGGCCTGGCTTACACTGGAAGCAGCTGATAGGAGTGCAACAGGGACAACCGTGGAGGAAAGCAGAACTTCGGCAATGGTCAAGACACAGGCGGCCCTGGTAACCGGCCTTATGTGAGGAGTCTGCCCCGCCAGTGGGGCACCGTGCAGATGACAGCGGGATGAAGAGAGCCTGGAACCCTGGAGTAGGACACTGACAGGAGAGTCCTTTAGCCCAGGAATGATGGATGTTTCTGGAGACATGCCTTAGGGGAGTTCCGTAGCCCCTCTGGGCCCCTATCTCCTTATCTGGGTGCCCAGCTGCTGCAGAGATCCAGCCTGGCACTGTCCCCCCAGGATGGTGCGTGAAGCAAGCAGTCAATATTGAGGGTTCTACCTTCCCTATGCCCGCCGCCATCCATGCAGCACCCTCCCAGCCCAGGCAGCTGTAGGCAGCTTGCTGGCTGCTCTGCTTCCATTCAGTTGCTGGGTGGCTGCGTTTTTTCTTTTATGTGTTTTACTTTCTTTCCTGTTGTCAGTCAAAACCCCTGCCGAAGCCCGAGTAGCTGGGCAGTCTAGGAATGCGCGTGCTTGGCAGGCCCAGCCTGGGGGGGCTCATGCCACTGCGCATCGTCCACCCGATGAGCCGCATCTGCCTGGCAGGGGCGGAGGGGGCAGGGCGTCCCACATCTGCACCCCACATTGCCCATCTCGGCCCCTGCTGCTGCCCAAGAGGAAGAGGCAGTCCAGCCCGAGAGGCAAGAACAGAGAAAAGGAGAAGGAGTGACTCCTGGGTGAGGGGGGCCAGAGACGGTCCAGAGCAAGAACATAGGGCAAGGGTGGGTTCTACATTGCAGCAACCAAAGCTCCCTACCCAAAGGACAGATCTGGGAAGATAGGCTGAGGGAAGGGAAAGGAGGCAGAGAAGGAGAAAGATGGAGAGTAAGGATGCAGCCAGACAATGAGTTGCCCAGAGGCCCGGCAGAAAGAGCAGGAAGACCATGTGAGAATTGGGGGAGGGGAGCTTGTTTCCAGGGGGAAACAAGGAATGAAAGAGAAAGGCCAGGAGTGGGAAGCAAGACAAAAAGCAAGGAAAAACCGTGCGAGGGTTTGGAAACTCCAGTTTTGCTTCTTGCGCCCTTGTTCCTTGGCGAGCGGGACTGCCCCATAAACCTTGGGATTAACGGCTCTGTTGTCCTGGGCTGGCCGGCACCTAATGGAAGCCACCTGGCTGGCTGCGGGCCCTGGCCACGCCCCAGCCCCAGGCCCAGGGGCTCCCTCAGAAATGACTTTATTTGCAAATTTACATTTGGGGAGCAATACGGGAACTAGGGACCAGGACGGTGCCCTCCCCCTCCCCGCCCTGGTCCTCCAGGAAACCAAGTCCTACCTCCTGCAACCAAGCCTTCCCTGCACATTACCCCCAGCCTCCACCACAGAGCACCCACATGGGGATGGCCCCATTTTATCTGTGGGAACCGTTCAGAAGGGCAGAGGGAGCCCCGTGTCCCTGGAGAGCCCCTTGGTGGGGATCCTGTGGAAGGGTCTCCAGATTCCAAGAGTAGGTCACCTTTCTGGCCTCGGAGTCCCTTCTGGGATTCTGCAACCCCACGGTCCTCAGCCCGCAGGGCCAGCCACGGAGGCATGGCCGGCTCCAGCAACCACCGGTTCTAGCCCCTTTCTCCTCCTCGCTGTAGCCTGAGGCAGAGGCAAGCTGGCAGGTAGGAGGTGCGATTACCCTCATTTCAGAAATGGCTTAAAAGAGGCAGAGGGAGAGAGGAAGTGAGCAGGAACTAAGATGTTTGAGGGGAGAAATGAGTAATCAGGGATTTGCCTTGCAAAAGGACAGAAGGAGTGGGTGAGCTGGCTGTAGGGAATGTGTATGTGTGGTGACGCACTGCGGGGGCCAGCAAGGGCTCCCTACACAGACACAGAGGCAGAAGAGGTAGGAGCCAGTAGAAAGAGGCAGGCCCTGAGGCTGGGAGGAGGCCCAGGGCACAGAGCTGTTCATGGAGGAGGATCGCAGGATGGCCTGGTGGGGGCAGGCAGCAGCCAGTCTGCACCAGCAGGGCTAGATCCAACTAGCCACAGGCTCCTTGTCCCGTGAGGGAGAAGCGGGCCTGAGAAAAGGGGGGAGGTGTGGGACTGCACAGCTTTCCCCACAGGAGTGCTCATGAGCGCGCGAGCACACACACAGACTCAACCATGAGCATCTAGGCTATTCTAGCCTGACTTGGCTCAACACAGGAAGGTAGTTTCTAGAGAGGTGCCTGGGTGGCTCAGTCAGTTAAACGTCTGCCTTCAGCTCAGATCATGATTCCAAGGTCCTGGGATCAAGTCCCACATCTGGCTCCTTGCTTAGCAGGGAGTCTCCTTCTCCCTCTGCCTGTTGCTCCCCCTGCTTGTGCTCTCTCTCTTTCTCTCTCTGACAAATAAATAAGTAAAATCTTTTAAAAAAAAGATGGTTTCTAGAAATGCAGCATTAAACCTGGAAGGATCCAGGGAGGCCTTCACATATATGGAGGCACCATGAAGGCCTTTGATGGGTAAGAGACGTGAGGTAGGTGAAGGGGTTTCCCACGGTCACACTGAGAGCTCAGGGGGGTACCTGGAGGACCTGGGGCCAGAGTTTGCCTCTCCTATAGCTGGGGGGAGTAGGGGGTTCCAGGACTAAGAGGCCACCAAGATGAGAGGAGGCAGGACCAGCAGGGTGGTGAGGGAGGGCACTAGGATTACTCACATTTATTAAGCGTTTACTATATGCCAGACACATGCCATATATACATCTCAGGATGTGCATCGGCCCCTTGAATTCTTGCATACATCATGCGAGGTAGAAATTAGAGTTAGCCCCATTGTTACTGACAAGGAAGTGAGGCTCAAAGAGGTGAAGGGACTCATAGCTAGTAAGTAGAAGATCCAAGTTTGTCAGAGCTCAAGTTCAGGGCTTCTGCCGTACTTGGGGCCCTGGACCCTCATGCTGGCCAGGAGTGGGAGGCCGTATGCACGGGCGGGGTCAGTGGGCTGGCTCCTGATCAGTGCCACCTGCATTTAGGGGGGAGAGTCTGGGTACCACCTTTCCTGCAGTCCTCTCCTGGAAGAAGGGCCCCTTGCTGGCCAGGGCTGCCCACCAGACTGTGAGGACAGGGAGCTATTGTTCCTTCTTCTCCAGAACAAAGATCTCTGACCTCACCCACAGCATGGATGCATATGGACTCCTGGGGAGGTCCAGAGATGTGGGAAACCGTGCACCGAACCCCCAGGTGGGCCCGACTCCAGCCTTCACCTTTCAGCTCTGCTGAGTGACACAGTACAGGCCCCTTCCCTGCCCCGGGCCTCAGTGCCCCCATCTGGCCCACGCGGGGTGCAGCTAGGTTGTCTGCAGCCTCTGGCAGCTCTGACAGTCTAGGAATCTATGACATAAGCACATGGAAAGAGAACTGACAGTCTCAGGCAGGCCATGCCAAGCGCCAGATGAGGAGGGCCACAGCTCCCCAGTGTGGACTTGGTGCTCACAGGAGGCGAGGTCATGATGAGTAGGGTAGCCAGTGAGGACAGATGGGCTTTCCTTCACTCTTTCCAATGAGCAAGCATGTGCTAAGCGCCTACTATATGCCAGGCACTCTGCTGGATGCTAGTGATGTAACAGGGAGCGCTTCTCCTCCAGCAACCGTACCCACCGGCCACATCAACTGCATTACCTTGGGGAGCAGTGGCGTGACAGACAGGCCTGCCCTGCCTGTTACAGTCATCAAGTCTCTGTCTCTCTCTTCCTCCTCCTCCTCCCCTCTCTCTTGGGCTTTGCCTTTTCACTTTTCTCTCTGTCTTTCCCCCCTCCCCTATTTGTAGCTCTGTCTGCCCTCCCCTTCTTGAGTGTCACTAACGATGGGAAGGGGGGTTGGGAATTCCCACTTGAGCTCCCCTGCCAGCCCGGATGAAGACATTTGGAAACCAAGGGAGGGATCATATCAGATAAGAAGACTGGCCAAGCCCTGGCCTGGCAGCCGTGGCCCCAGGGTCATGGGGAGGGACACCTATGGCTATAGGCCCCAATCAATGGGAGACCGATCTAATGCTAGAACTCCTCTCCCCTCCCCAGTTGAAAGGCAGGGTTGGCTTATGGCAGGGAAGACAGTTCCCCAGGGAAGGCTGATGAGCACAGAGTGGGGGACTGGGACTAGGGAAATGGCTTTTGGACAGATGCCACCTGTTAGTTTCATGCCTGGAATTCCAATGGGGACTGGAGTTGAGGTGTCTGAGATGAGATGAAAAGAGAGGCCTGGGAATGGAATCCATCAGCTGACCTGGATTCAAGGCCTCACATATGTGACCTTGGCTGGGCCTCTGTTCCTTCAAGTGTGACTAGAGATAATGCCAGTCACTCAGAGTGAGACCTAAGTGATCCAACCTAAGTGATAGTGCTTTACAAATGAGAGGGATGGCTGCTCCCTTCCAGAGGCCAAGGACAGCAGGCCACAGTGCTAGGGAACGGGGTCAGACTTCAGGCAGGACTTCGGGGGGCAGGGGGAGGGTAGAACTGGGAGGAGAACTTTGGGAGGGTTCAGAGTGAGAAGAGAAGAGTGCAGTGGAGGAGGGTCGGTGTGGTCACTGAAGTGGGGAGGGCCTGTGCCGTCGCCACTAACGGGCTGGCAGGGGCATCTGGTCCTACAGGCGGGAGCAGGGCGTGATTCATTTTGCAGTCCTGCCCGGCACACCTCGCTGCGTGCAAACACAGTGTGGTGGTGGTGGCAAGAGTGGGTACTTTTGAGTCAGAGAACCCAGGGCTCAAATCTCGGTTTGGTCCCTCCCTAGCTGGGTGGCCTTGGACAAGTCAGTCATCCTCAGAGCCTTCACTTCCTTCATCTGTACAATTGGGCCCCTCAGGCCTTGCTCGTCAGGTTTGCATGCTTCCCGGCAGGTGTCAAACTCATGAGTTTTCAAGTCCTTAATCTCTGTACCTAGGCCTCAGTTTCCCACTTATCCCAGAATGGAGGTTGGACAAATTGGTGTATCAGGTCCCATCCAGCCCTAATGCGCAGAAACAAGCTTCGGTTATCATCTGTGTTTTCTTCCCGGGTTCAGTGAGTCAGTCACCAGCAAGAACTTGATTGGGTGGGTGCTCTCTTAGGTGCTGGGGAATGGGGAAGGAGGGTGTCGCTGGAGCCACAGGATGGAAGGCCCTGGGGCCCTGGCCCTTAGAAACAAGGCTGCCAGCCTGCTGTCTCCCACAGAGCCCAGGACAGCCCCTGAACATGCCCAGGTGCCACTGCTAGAGACTCCATTGGCAGAGTAAGACTGGAGGGGGATCTGGGGCTAGGGCTCGGGAGCCTGGCTACAGCAGCTGGGAGCAGAGAAGCCCCACTGGCTCAAGCCCATGTGTTTCTCTTCCTCAGGAAGCACAAAGAAAGACTTAAAGGATTTAGACCTCAGGGGGAAAAAAGAGAAGAGAATTAGAACCCAAATCCACATCTGGCCTGACAGTATGTCTAACCCTAAGCTCTCTGCACACCGAAGGGTGGGGGGCTGGGGTTGGGGGGAGCGGGGAAAGCAGCTGGTTTCTCCCTGCGAGCTGCCTTTGTGGTGACATCACTGACAACAGAGGCATCCACGTGGGGCAGGACTGACCACCCCCATCTGGATCCGCCCAGAATGAGGAAGGAGAGAGGATGGGGCTTCTGAAGGAAGCCACAGTTCCTGCTTGGACTCAGTGGGGAACCGCTCAGGGCTTCATTCTCCAAAGCTACAAAACAGGACCGGTCCTGCTCCCTTGTATGCAGAGTGATCCTGTGATTAAGGCTGTCTGCAGAGAAAGGTGTGAGGCAGACACACGTGCCACCCCTTGGAGTGGATGCTCTCTGCACGTTGATATTCCCAGCGTTAGCGTCACTGAGCCTGCTCCCGGGGGGCCAAAGGCAGACAGTCCCTCCATGGTCCCTCCAGCGATTCAGAGGCATTTCTGACCCAGACCGGCAGAATCAGCATTGGCGGGGCCCTCACATCTTGCCCTACAGGGGAAGGGACTGGTCAGGGTCACCAATGAACGGAAGTAGTGACGGGAATTGCCCTTGGTTCTCCTGCCTCGGGCATGGAACATTTCCCCCTCCCCTCATTGCCTCCTGAAAAGCACACGGGAACGGAGTCCTCAGAAATAAAGAAATAAAGGAGAACTGGGCCTTTGCACTGGGGAAGGGGGGGGTGCGGGTCTCAGTCCTCAAGCTTACAGCGTCTATCCCTACCTCAGCCTGGATCTATACTCCAACCCCTAGAGCCTCAGAACCACCCGGACTGGGGTTGCCAGAGAAAATACAGGACACCCAGTTAACTTCGTGTTTGAGATAAACAATGAATATTTTTTTTAAGTATATGTCCCAAATATTGCATGGGACACACTTGTACTAAATTGTTTTTTAAAAGTGTTGTGTCTCCGAAACTGAGATTGTAATCGGATGTCCTGTATTTTTATTTGTAAAATTTGACAACCCTACTGCTGTCAAGCCACCTTAAGGAATAGGAGGAGATGGCTGCTTTAGGGTAGGGACTTCCCTCTTTCTAATCCCCAGGCCTCAGCTGATCAGCTGGAACAGCTCGCTGGCTGAGATAACACTAATTGGGCTGCTCACTGATTGGCATCACCCTCTCCCTTCGTCCTCCTGGGCCTGGTGCTGCCCTAGTGAGCTGAGCCTGGTAATGGACAGGAACTCCTTCATGTGGAACAGCACGGGCCCATGGGCACTCAGTGGGCCCTTAGCCGACACCTCAGCTGACCCACCTCACCGTGAGGTCTTTGGCGTTGGGGGACTCTGAAGGGAGGCCCTGCCTCTCAGGTTGGCCTCCATGGGGAGGTCTAAAGAGGGCTTGGGTGGCCACCCTCCAATCCTTCACTGATGAATTTGGAAAGTATGGGGTGGGCATGGAGGCTGGGGGGTGGGCAGACTGCAGAGGCAGGCAAGAGACAGGGTGCAAAGTCTCAATCCTCTGCTTGGAGACCAAGGAAACTGGGCAAGAAGATTCTAGTATGTGAGGGAAACAGAAGAAGGCTGAGCCCAGGACCTGAAGAAAAACTCAAGGCTACATTCCCCAAAGCGAACACTTACTGTAAGACGTTCTGTGGAAAAAGTCCTTTGAGGTCAGTTTCTTTGGGAGACACAATAGACTGACACGCAGAAACACACACAGCTGCAGCGATTTGCTTGTATGGCAGCTTCGTGAAGGTTCTGAGAACTCCTGCAGTAAAACAAGCAAACAAACGTAAAACTACTTACATTGGCTTAACTTGGCATTTTCCATATTTATTTGACATCGAATCTTCTTTTATCATAATGTCTCTGACCCTTCCTTGGCACTCATGCTTTCTGGGACACATTCACATACAAGACATTCTGTGGGCCGTGCCTCTGTTAGGACAGTGGCCACCTCAGAGTAGCCAGGTTCTCTGGGTCCTGGAGGCCGAACCTGCTGGATCCCATCATCCTGCCCCAGTGCCCAGGTCCCAGCTCAGCCCTGTGCCCCTTCCCAGCCTTCACTTCACAAGAACATTTTTTCTCATGCTCTGTTTGTACTCATGACAATTCGTGTCTATGTTCACATGTTCATATGTGTACCTATGCATAGCTTCATGTGGAGACGAGACACCAATGGCATGCTTATGAGTGTGGGCTAATCCTGGGAGCCCAAGAATGTCAAAGTTGTGGGGCGGGGGGTGGGGCGGGGGGAAGAGAGAGAGGGAGAGGTTTTGATAGATTTTCTTTCCTGGTCCCCACCTTGGGTAACTCTAAATTCTCCCACCATTCCAGCCACCAAAAAAAAACATTCTAGAAGTCAGCTAGTGACAAAGTCCATGCTAGTCACACCATCTGCCAAGCTTATGGGCTGGTGCCCGTAGGATTATGGAGAAAAGTCTCCAGAGTGTATAGCCCATACCCACGAAGGAAAGCATAGCAGAGAGGAGCAGAGGCTGAAATGTGGGCCCCACTATTTGGGAGGATTCTAGACCTGGCAGCCAAGCCTCAAGTGTTAGTTCCATGAGGGCAGGGACTGTATGTGTCTTATGTCTGTGTTCCTAGTGCCTAACACAAGGCCCACCATGTAATCTGTGTGCGTGTGTGTGTGTGTGTGTGTGCATAAGCATGTGCACGCATACTCATGTAAGTGCACACAGGTAACAAATGTTTATTGAGCATGCACTGTATGCCAGGCATTGTCCTAAGAACTTTACATGTAATAACTTATTGAATCCTCACAACCACCCTCTGAGGTAAGTAGTATAATTATACCCATTTTACAGATGTCTACACTGAGGTACCAGGGAGTGAGTAACTCACCCCGGGTCACACAGCCAGGGTTCGACCCAGCCGGTCTGACTCCAGAGCTCACTCTCTAAACCACTATTCCATACTTGGTGGTTCGATGAATAGTTGTTGGATGAATGTATGAAGGCACGCACGAATGAATGACTGAAAGAAGTATCCAGTAATGGTGGCCCACAGCCTTTGGCCAGCTTGATGTCCTGCCAGAAGCAATGTAACACAGGGAGCCTGCCCTGCCCGCCACCCACACCAATGTCACCTCTGTCCTCCCTCCTTCCTTCCACCCAGGCTTTTGCCATATTTTCCTGCCCCCCTCCTCCCCCACTACTCTTCCCTGGCTCCTCCCCAGCCCATCAGCTCCTTGGGTCACCCGCTTGCCAAAGTCCCTGTCCTCTGCCTTGCGTGTGTGTCTGCTTGCATGTGCACCACAAAATCCACAAGTTGTAAAACAAAGCAGGGAGCTGCCTCGCTCACGCGCTGCGCCTTTGATGTCTCCTTCCTGGCAGCTGCGGGACACTGAGCCACCCCCCGCAGGCTTCGGTCCCAGAGGGCGGGTGCCAGTTGAGAAATTCCACATGCAAAAGGCCCGGGCCAACAGGAACATAGGTCGGTGGAAACCCAGCACGCAGAAAACCTGGTAGGGAGGGCCGGCCTGCGGGATGGACCTGGGGGTCTCTCACTCAGCAGCCTCGCATCTGGGGGGGGGGGTCAGCTGCTGACATGATTCATAAATAATAACACCCACCCCTCACATTAGTATAGCAATCGAGGGCTGACCAAGTACTTTTGCACCCATTTGCCTAATCAGTCTGCGCTGTGGCATAGTTGGTAAAAGCTTTGGGGTCATGATGCCTGCGTTTGAATCCTGCTCCTGCTGCTGGGACAGAGGGAAATTCACTCATACCCTCAGAAGCTCAGTGTCTGCATCTTTAAAAGGAGGGTAAGAATAACAATGCCTGGGGGGTACCTGGAGGTCTCAATCTGTTAGTTAAGCAGGAGCTTTTGTATCAGATCTTGATCGCAGGGTCCTGGGATCAGTGTGAGTAGGGCTCCCTGCTCGGGGAGCCCGCTTCTCCCTCTCCCTGCCCCCCACTTGTGCGCGTGCGCGCTCTCTCTCTCTCTCTGTCAAATAAATAAATAAATAAAATCTTAAAAAAAAAAAAGAATAATGATGCCTGGCTCATATTGTTGCTGTGGGAGTAAATGAGCCAGTCCGTGTATCACACTTAGAGTGGTGGCTGCCGTGCAGACATATACCATTTATTGAATTTGTACTGTGTGCTAGATATCATGCTAAGTTCTTTTATTCATGCAGCCTTTTCAACAAATTCCATGAAGTAGAAGAGGAAGCCAAAGCTTATGAAGGAGAAATGACCTGCCCGGAGTCATAGAAGAAGCAGTCAAGTTGGGATTCGAACCCAGGTATGTCTGTCACCACAGCCCCTCCCTGCTCCTTGGAAAAACTGAAATTCAAAATATGGTGTGTGTCTGTGTTTGGGACCAGGCTAGTTCTGCACCAGACCTTTTCAGAACTTGTGCAGTGTTGCCTTTGTCTCCCGGGTGCGACAGACCCAGGCAGCTCCCATCTCCTCAAGCTCCCTGAGCTCGAGCCTTCCTATCTTTTGCTGTCCTGCCTGAATGGCACGGGGTGGGGGGGTTGTTCTTCAAGGACAAGGCGGGGGGGGGGGAGTTTGAAGCTGGGCTCTGAGCAGAGGGACCGTGTCCCATGTGTCCCTGGAATACAAGTGCCCAGGCCAGCGGGAGACAGGCACACTTGCCTGCCTGCAGATACTGGTTATGCCTGGTCCGTGTCACCACTGACCAGGTCTCCTTTGTGCCATGGGTGCTTTTCCCATGACATGTGTTGGCACCCGATCCCCAGGAGGTGGGCCTCTACTCTCCATTCCGGGCTGAAGTACCAGGTGCCCTTGACGCATATCACAGAGGCTGGGGAAGCTGGTCTTAAAGGGGAAGGCTATGGAAACCAGGGAAAAGGAAGAAGCAAAGGGGGCTCCCTGGCCCCTAACCCTTGTTCCCATGGCCCTGGCTCCTCCTCCTCCCTGCACCTCTCAGCATGCGCCAGCCCTACCCAGAGCCGGCCATCTGAGCTAAGCGCCATTGTCCCCACCAAAAGCCTGGAGAACAGGAGTCCCTGTGCTGCTGCTCCCTGAGGTCCTTCCACATGCTGGGCCACAATTGATTTTCAGCCTTCTGGCAGGAGACCTTCTCAAAGGAGCAGGAAACACCGAGTGAGCCCTAAGTCGGCACTGGGGGGGGGGGGGCGGACACAGGGGCTTTGGTTTCCCTGATTTAATCCTCATGGCTCCGCAAGGCAGGTATTCTTATCAACACGTTACGGACGAAACTGCTGAGGTTCAGAGAGGCAAGGGACTCGCCGAGGGTCCTGCGGACAATAAGTGGTGTCTCCAGTGTGGGACTCCGGACTGGCTCGCAAGCACATGGGCACATCCACGGCGCACTGGTTCCTGGTGGGATGGGGAACCCGGCCAACTTCAGCTCTGCAGGGCTTGAGGAATGAGGCACGGCGGACTCTAGGATTTGTATGGGAGGTGAGGTTTTATTCCCCTACGTGTGCACTTAAAAAAAAAAAAAGATGACTCATTTCCATGAAAGTGTTTAGGAAACGTATTCCCTGTCTTCCCGGCCTCCTTCGACAGAGCATAATCGAGCTCTTTCTAAAGCTTTGGGGACATCATCATTAAGTCCCCATCATTATTAGCCCTGGACCATCGTGATCTCCTCAGGCCTGTTTCCCCTGCACGAAATAGCCCCAGTTTGTTTGCGATCTTTGAGAGCTCTAGTACCTGGTTGGGGTTGTTTTGTATTTTACTAGTTTTGCTGCCTACTCCCCTGCTGTCAGGCCGTCAGCTCTCACTTCTTGACACTTTTAGTGTGCCTGCTTCCAGCAGCCCCTCTGCCCTCCTTTTGATTTACTGCTTCTAATTTGCTGTGGGCTTGGGAACCAGATAACCGAGCTTGTTCAAGTAAACAGGAGGGGAAGCGCTACAGAGGGCCCTCCTGCGGGCAGCCGGCCTGCGCTTTAGCCTGGACAGCCAAGGGCCCAAGGAGCAGGCCCCAGTGCTCTGTCCTAAAGCCCATGGCCCCCACATCCGTACTGTCGGGGCCTCTTCATCTTGACTTGTAACAGAGGTGACCTCCAGACAGGGGTGAGTCTGAGTCCAGCCCTTCCTTAGCCCTAAACGGACCGGTCTCCCTGACGCTGTCCCTGGCCACACCATTGCGGAGTCATGCCAAGCGGGGGAGTTAGGGGATGGAGGGCCGCCCTTGCCTAGAGGGAGAGGAATGGGCAGGGGGGCCTCTAGAGATCTCCGGGCGTTCCTCCTTTTCCCGCCCAGTCTCCAGAGGCCCTGCAGAGAATTCGGGGCTAGGGAGGTTCCCTCTCTCCTCCTCGGCCCCAGTGCTGCCAGGAGGGCAGGAGGACTCATTGCGACGTTCATCGCAGCCTGGAGGCCCATTGGAGGCCTCCGAGCCTGGGTCGGGTGGGCCCATCTCTGCCTACACCCAGGCCTAGTCCCTCCTGCTCTTACGGTTGTCCCCCCAGCCCCCCAACTCTGGCAGGAAATGGGCTGAGCTGAGCCGGCCTGGCTGGCCACCTCGCAGTGCAAGGGCCCCGCTTCTCCCCAGGCCTGGGGGAGGGAGGCGCCACTGAGGGGGAAGCGCTGAGGCAGATTTAGGGCTTGGGTGGAGTTTGAAGCCCCCAAAAGCCATTTTTCAACCTGAAAACTGAACCAAGCTGGTCTGGAATTGTGGCTGGAGGATAAATGTGGACCCCATGGTGTCATTTTATGGTCAATTTTCAGAGTGTAACTGCACTTTAAGCACTAACGCTGAGTAGCAGGAAAAAACTTCTTAACCGTAAGATCTATTAAGAGCACAGAGCTGGCTCCCAGGGGCGAGGTGGGAATGCGTAGACGTGATGCATTGGAAACAGGTCTAGCCCAGGCGCTAGGGAATAGCCCAGCCCAAGCTGGGCTGCTGGGGGGGTGGGCAGGACTGGAAGGGTGAGAGGGTGCCTCCAGCTCCTCAGGCCCTGACAGTGGTGGCTGTGGAGGCCTCTAGTCTCCTTTCCCAGGGGCCTGAGGTCTGAACCCCACCCTCTCCGGGGTTGGGCACTCCAAACAGGACCGGGGAAAGGAGCCCCTGGTGTAGCAGCCAGCCTGGAGGGCCAGGGCAAGGCGGGAGGGCCAGGGCTGCTGAGCCGGGCAGGACTGATCCCTCTGTCTCCCTGGTTGTCTTGTTCCATGTCAATCTCCAGCCTAAGCGAGCTTTTCAACTAGACACGGCCAGCCCCCAGGGAAATGGGATGAGAGGCCAGGGAAGGTCTAGGTTATTTGGGGTTAAATACCTACAGGGGAAAGCGGAGTCTGGAGAGGCCGGCGGGCAGGGGGGGGGGGGAAGGGTACAGAGAGGAGGCCAGGAGGGCAGATGGCAGACGGAAGGGAAAGCTGGGGACAAAGTGATTGAGGAGGTTCCTTCCAGCTGGAAAAATCTCTGGCTCCAAGGGATGCGGGAGCGAGGAGGAAAACTGAGTGCTAGAGAGGACCTCCAACCAACCGGAGGCGAGTCTCCCCATCTTAGGTCTCAGGACCGTGGTCTGCCTGTTGAAACACCTGCCAAGAGCCCATCTTTGGCGAAGATGCAGGGCTCGGGCTGGCGAGCATGGGCACCGGAGATCACCCATCAGGGGAAGGACAAAAAGCGAGGCTCAGGCCTGGCAGTGAAGATATCTCAGCTGAGCCAAGATTTGCTGTGTGATCTTAGGCAAGTCTCTTTCCCTCTCTGTGCTGAAATGCACTCTTTTATAGCCCGGAGTGTGACAGGAGGGCCAGCACTGGCATTTGAACCTGATCAGTTCCTTTACCCTCAGAGGATAGGTTTCTTGCCAGGTAGGACATTCCAGGATTTCTTGGTCTGGTGTGTTCTGGGACAGGATTTCCTGGCGGTTAAAAATAGAAATACAGAGAAAGAAACACACACACACACACACACACACTCACTCACTCACTCACTAGGTGCCAGGGAATATTGTAAGAGCTTTTTACAAATAGTAACTCACTTAATTTTCACAACAGCTCTACAAGGTGAGTACTAATGTTTCCATTTTACAGATGAGGAAACTGAGGCACAGAGAGATGAACAGACAGACTCAAGCACCAAACCGGCTCTAAAATGAAAGACACTTGCTCAGCCTCCTTTCTGGTTCCTTTCTCTAGATGGGTGACCCCGCCTCCCTCACCCCCTTTTGGGGCTTCGGGGCTTCGTTCTCTCTCATGGCTTTCACACACCAGGCTGGGGCTGAGTGAGGGCTCCCCTGCCGGAGCCAGCTGGCCTCCTTGAGGTGCCCTTCACCTCCCTGTACTCCCTCCATTCCCTCCCCTCCTCTCTCAGGGAGCTGAGCCAGGCTCAGGTTTCTCCATTTCCAGGCTAAGCCTCCTGCCTTGGGCTGGGCTCACTGAGGAGATCTTGCTGACCTTGCACTTTCCATCCACCCTGGGGCTCTGGGCTCTGAATGGACATATGAAGAGTACCGCATGGACTGACGAAAGGCTGGCCTCTTGCCCTTGGCCCCTTGTTCGAGAGAAAGCACCCCCAGTGCCACTGAGCAGGCCTGACTAGGCCCCCACGGGTCTCTCTGAGCAGATCTGGGGCAGAAGCATTGCTGAGGGCGCTTGGAAGAATCAAGGCTGAGGGCTAGGCAAAGCGTCCTTCTGGTCCTACATGAAAACTGCCTCTCAGAATCATAATGCAGTACTAACTCTGCCTAGCATCGGCCTCATTTCCTCTTCAAGCTCTGTCTTTAGGAATCATAACATTGCATTGTGTTACAGCTGGAGAGGCGCTTGGAAATCACCAGGACCAAGACCTTTTGGTTCTAGATGGGAAGCCTGAAGCCCAGAGAGAGCAAGGATGTACTCAAAGTTGCACAGCAAGACGGCCAGGGAAGCAAAGTGTAACCTACGGTTCCTGAATCTTCCAGGTGACTGCCTTTTCCAGCTCAGCTCCCTGCCAGGCCTCTGGGGTCAGCTGTGTGCTACCCTCTTTGGGGTGGCTCTGCTTGGGTCCCCACCCCTCACCATGCACCAGATGCCCTCATACACACATGCACCCTGCCCTAGAGAGGCAGGCACTTGGGAGTGAAGTGGGAAGCACCCAGAAGCCCAGACGAAAGGCAGAGACCAGGCTGGCAGAGACTAAAACTGTACCACTGGGCTGGGAGTGGGCATTTGGAGGCATGAGCCTGCCCTGCTTTTTTCCTGCCTTTGGGTCTCATGCCGACCCTACCCCGTGTGAGCTCCCCTTGAAAAAAATACAGATTGAGGGGAAACCTCCAGGCTCACTGTTTTGGTCTCTGCCGATGCTTGAAGGTCTTGGAGGTCTCCAGCAAAGTCACTGACTCAGCCCCTGGGTTCTCCGTCACACCTATCTCCTTTAGGAGCCCGGAGTCCAATCTGGTGTACCCTCCCATCTGATTTTCCAGACCGCCAGGGCTACCCCGGCGAGCCGAGCACTGTGGCCACAAGGGGGCACTAGCGCTCCATGGCTACGGTGGGCTCCGAGGCACGCTTCCTCCGGGCTTGGGGTGGGGGCAGCAGGAGTTTGTGTTGGGCTCCCCCACTCCTGGCACCCTCCCATTTCCTCTTGGAAGTCTCCCTAATCCTCTTATGCTGAAGGTCACATCCCCGGGACCAGCGACGAGGTGTTTCATTTCAATTGGCCCCCACTGTCCCTGGGGGAGCTCCATGAAACGTGGGGAGGGAAGACCCCTTGGCCACAGCCCTCTTCTCTGCCCCTCTGCAGGCCCAGTTTCCTTGCTGCTCTCTTCGGCTTTCCTCTTTTTGGGGTGTCTCTCCTACCTGCTCACCCTCCATTCCTTCCCTGGCCTCACTTCTTGCTTCTCATAGCCCTTGCTCCAAATCTCCTCTTCTGGAGTCTGTCTTCTCCTTTCTTCCTTATCAACTTTCACTCCCTCCTTCTCCTCTCCCCTGGCCCTCTTCCTCTCTCTTCCCTTCTCCCCTGGCCTCCCCTCTCCCTTCTCCTCTTTCTCTCCCCTCCCTTCTGCCCTTGCTCCCCAGTGCCCTCAGGCTGGGCCAGTGGAGTGGGCCTTGGCCCCTGCCCTGGCCTTCACAGGCTGAGACAGGGAGTCAGGTAGGGGATGTCAGTCGCCGCTGGAATCTGGGAGTGGAGGAGGCTCTGGGTCAGAAACTCTTTTCAGTTCACTTAGCAAATGCAGCCTCTGGGAGTGGGGCTGGGGGTGGGGGGTGGAGATTTAGAATCCAGAGACTGGGGCCTGGTCTCAGCTCTGGCCTTGACTGGCTGTGTGGCCTTTCCCATTTGCTCCCTGGGCTTTATTTTGCCCCCGAAGACAATGCGTGCTAGATCTCTGAGGACTGTCCCAGCTTGAGTTTTATTTTTATTTATTTTTTTAGCAGTGACTCTCAATCCCAGGGGGTCTTGAGCACTGTTTCTTCCAGATCCGCCTTCCCAGATTTGTCCTCATCATTCCCCTTTTAGAACGCTAGGGACCCTTGGTGTGACAGACAGTGTCTGTGTGCTGCACTGGGAGAAGGCTGCGGTTGGACGTGGGCCATAATGTCAGCGTGCTGAGGAATCTGTCTGGAGTATTTGCTCACTGACTTTGGGGGCCCCAGGTAGCTCTTGGGGCAGATAACTGGAGAAAGTCAGTGCTGGAATAAGCCTGGGGGGGGAGGTAAGTCAAACATCAATGATGGACCCCACAGAGAACCCACTCCCCCCGATCTCTACCCCTGAGATACAAACCCAAGGCCCATGGCTTGCCTTCTATGTCTCAGCTTTCAGAAGAATACAACCCCTGCCTGTGTCATAAATAAAGAAGCCAAGGTCCAAAGAGGGGCAAAGACTTGCCCAGGTACATGCAGGAAGGTGGTAGCAAGCTGAGGCTGGACCCCAAGGCTCCCGCCTCCCAGACGTGGGCATTCAGGGGCTCTGAAGATGTGGGCAGGACCATGCATTGGGTAGCTGAAGTGAAGGGAGAGATGCGTGTCCTCACCCACACGCATGGCAAAGCTGGGGCCGGGGTTTGAGGCGGGAGTGGGTAGGGATGGTTGACTGCTCTCACCTCTTGTGATGCTCACACACTCATCCCAGGAGTAAGGCAGACATGGGGCCGCTGGCGGTCCCCACCACAGCTGGAGGGTAGCACCCCCACCTGACAGTGTGATTTATCACATTCTCCCTTTCTCCCCTCAGCCCCCAACCTTCTTGCAGACCCCAGAGAGGGCCCAGCCTGACTTAGAGGCGATTCACCTGTTTTTGATTTGAGACTCAGGTGGACTTTTCTTTCTTCTCATCAAAGAAGTGGTGAGGGGAAGGCAGGGCCCCATCCATCACCCCAGCCTCTCAGCAGCCTTGGGGAGGAGGAGTGGAGGGGGAAGGGAAAGGCCCAGGGATCTTGCAGTCTCCTTAATTCCCAGTGGGAGCCTCCCAGACAGCCAGGCAGGCCATCACTGGCCCAGACGTTCAGATGCTCGGGAGAGACCACCTAGAGGTTCCTCTGTCGGTACTCTGGATCTCTGGCGGTCCTGTGGTCAAGTTTTCTTTTCCATCTCCTGCTTCCTGGGTGATGAGGGTGGTGTCTGGAAGGGGTTTGGGCCCCAAACAAAAGCAGAACAAAGATTTAGCACCCAGGGAAAGAGGGAGAGGGAGAGGGGAGAGACTTCACTTGGTTCTTACACCTACTCTGTGCCCAGCGCTGTTCAACCTGTGATCCATGCCATTTGACCCTCCCAGTGCTCTCCCATCCTCCAGAGAAGGAAACTAACGCTCAGAGAAGCAACGTGATAGATCCAAGGTCAAATCACAAGGGGGTCAGTAATGGGGGCCAGATTCCAGGTAAGGGCTGTTTGGCTCCACAGAGGAGGCAGAGGAGGGAGATGAGGTGTCTGGATGCTGGCCCAGCCACGAAAGAGATGAGCTGTAGCACCAGCGTCGACCTCACCCTCGGTACGTGTGTGCTTGCAGCTCAGGGCCACTGCTAACCCACATAGAGTCTTTGTGCAATTAGAAAAAGGCACCCCTTCTCCTGGGAGTGACCCAGTCCCGGGGCAGGGCACCTGGCCCCGTGCAAAGAGCAGGGCTGAGTTTCCGCCCCCACGGTTCGCCTCGGCCAGGCCCCCTTAAGCAGGGCTCAGGCACGCAGTCATCCAACCGTGGCTTTTCTTTAGAGTGGACTGAACAAATCTTGGTCTGAGAGGGGGAGTGAGGGGCCTGATAGGCTTGGCCACAGCATGCCATGATGTGCTATCCTCTTCCTCCTTCTCCCCCTTCCCCCTGAATGTTATCATCGCTGTCATCACTGCCATCTTCCCGGGCATCCTCATGATACTACAATTACCAATAACAGGGCCTCCATTGCAGCTCAGTCTGTTTGGAATTCTTTCCCTGAAGCAACCCATTTTCTCCCTGCTGGACTCTTTCCTCCTCATTACACCCTTCTGGGTTTCCAGCTCACAGAAGCCCATTCCCTAGGGAAACGTGTGTGTGTGTGTGTGTGTGTGTGTGTGTGTGTGTGTGTGTGTGTGGCCTGGCCAGCCAGGCCATGGCCCCTGGGTGGCCTGGAGAGACCTGTAAGAGATAGGGGAGCAGGGACGCTGCATGGGCTCAGGTATGCTGGCTTAACTGCTGTGTGGCCTTGGGAAAGCTGTTCATCTCTCTGGATCCAACAGCTCATCTTCAATCTCAAAGGGCAGGGTGTAGGGTGGACAGTATCTGTGGTCATTTCCAGCCTGACCTCTTGGGGTGCTGGAATCTCGGAATCCTAGTCCCCTCTGTGTACCAAGCACTGAGAATAAAGCACCCCGTGGGTCCCGCTCTGGGGCTTCCAGGCACGCTAGGGTGGGGGGGGCATGGAAAGCAAGTCCTGACTTTGCTGCTTCCAAAGTATATGACCTGGGAAATATTACTTCACATCTCTGAGCTGCAGTTTCTGCAACTGAGCGATGAAGATGATTGTACCTCCAAGGAAAGGCCGCCGTCCGGAGTCACTAATATAATACACGGGACTGTGAGCTGTACAGCGATAGGCTTTTCTTCATTCATTCAACGAACGTTCCTTGAGTACGTCTTAAGGGAGGTAGGATAGTGTAGGAAGAGCATAGGCTCTGAAACCAGACTGCCTGGGTTCAAAACACGGTTCTGCCTTTTATTATCTGTGTGACTCTGGTCAAGTGACTTACCCTCTCTGTGCTCCAGTTACCCCATCTCTAAAATGAGGCACCTACTTTATAGAGCTGTTGGAGGAATTATGGGAGTTACTCTGTAAAGTATTTACCGCCTGGCACACTGTGGGGGCTCATTAAGCATCAGGACACCATTCTAAATCCTGGGGTGCAGCGGCCATAATATAGACAAGGTCCCCGCCTGCATGGAACAGTCAGTAAATGTCAGTTCCTTTCTCTCTTCCTATTGTTCTCCCCTGTGAGGGGGATAAAGAAGTGTCTTGGGCAGCGCAAGCTAAGAACCATCCTTTGCTTCTTCCCCTCCAAGAACCAGCCAGCAAATATTACACAAATATTCACACACGCAGTGAAGTTCCATTGAGAACTTCGTGCAGCTCTGTTAGATTCTGAGGCTGTAGAGATGAATATGACTCAGCAGCACTCATTCACTGCAAGTGCTCCGTCTATGAGAGAGGGAGGGAGGGAGGGAGAGTGCACGGCGGTGGTGTTTCTGAGGGCCATGAGGGAAGGCTTTTTAGAGCAGGTAGTGTGTGTTCTGAGTTATGCTGAGAACATTCCAAGACAGAAGGGAGAGCGCGAGCAAGAGCATGGAGGTGCCGAGAGAATGACCGCTAGTCCAGTGTGGCTGGGGCATCAGTGGGTATGGGGGTTATGCTTCGTGCCTTCTAAAGCACTATTTATAAGACACGTCCCCTTAGCCGGGGGCTCTGCTTGGCGCTCTCCATGCTCTCCACGTGTCCTCTCACCACGGGGGCTGGGATACCTACCTGCATTTCATGCATGAGGAAACAGCCTCCGAGTGCTGAAGGGACATGCACAGGGCCTCCCACCTAGCAAATGCAGAAGTGGGGTAGGCCCCCAAGTCTGTCCATGTCTCTCAACACTTCTCTGCTAGCTGTATACAGCAAATCAGCCTGATACCGATTTGCTCCAGCTAGCTCTGTGTGTGTTGGGGGGTGGAGCTGGGCAGGTGCTGAGGAGCGGGATGCTTGAGGGTCGAGGGCACACCGCAATAAGCCCATGCTTCCCTGGCCTGTTGCGGGGACACCTGGGCAGAAGGAAGTAGCAAGGCCTACTTTATCCTGCCTCTCCTCACCCGGGAACTCAGCATAAGGAAGGCTGAGCTTCTCTCACCAGCCACTCCCCCCTCACACACACCCCGCATGCGTGTGCGCGCGCGCGCGCACACACACACACACACACACACACACACACACACACACGACCATCCTCCCCTGCTCCTAAAAATATCAAACCAGTGGAGCTGCAAGGGAAATGAATGTTTGGCAGCAGAGCAAGTGGCCTAGGAGTGGTGTCAGGCTCCGTAAATATTTACCCGCTGGATTAGAGCAGAAGTTGGAAACATTAGGCAGCTGAAAATGACTGTTTTAATAGCATGGCTGATAAATCCAAACTTGGGGGGTTTGTTTGGAAGTCTCAGCTTCTGGGAATCTCAGCACGTAAACTATGGGCCTGGGGTGGCCGGGACCAGAACAGAGGGGTGCGAGTGTGTGCTGGTGGGTGGGTCTGCCGGGAGGAGAGGGCAGCGAGGCCAGAGAAGGCCCTGCACCTTAGGCTACAGCCATCTGGAAGGTGCAGCATTAATTCATCTCCTCATTCGTTCATCTATTCATTAGACTCAGAGGAACGACAAGCAAACATTTATTGGATACCAACCATGTGCCAAGAGGGAGGGGAGGCTTGGCCTTTCAGTCCCACATTTAATATTTACTGTAACCCTGAGTGGTAGTAAGTACTATTTTCATCCTATAAAAGCTAAGGAAAAGCAAGTCTCAGAGTGGGAAGGTGCCTTGCGCAACGAAACCAACTGGGAAGAACCAGAATAGGGCTTTAGGCCCAGGTGTCTCTGACTCCAAAACCATGTTCTTTTTACCACGTGGGATGTGAAGTAGACACTCAGTACATTCCTAAGAAACCGAGGGGCTGGGAAATACAAAAATGAATCTGACATAGCTTCTCCCGCAGAGGGCTCCCAGTCTAGAAGGGATCTAAGATGTATATCCAGACTATTACAGTTCCAGGGAGAAAGTGGCTCGTGCCTTAAAAGAGGGACAGATAAAGTGCTGTTGGGGTTCTGAGGAAGTTTCTTTCAGCTTAGGGGGCAGAGAGGAGGGAAGTGTCATGGTGAGGAGGACCAGGACAGCTCCCATAGGAAGCTGGCAGTCAAGCTGGGCCCTCACTGGTGGGTAGGATTTGCATAACTGAAAGTAAGAAGAGTGGGTGTTCCAGGCAGTGGGAGCAGCATGAGTGAAGGCATGGAGGAGGAATATTGAGTTTGGTTGAACCAGAGGGTATATAAAGACAAGGAGTGGGAAATAAGTTCCAGAAGGTAGATGGGAGCCAGAGGGTGGAGGACTTTGTGCCACCAAACTGTAACTCTTCGGAGGTGAAGGAAGCAACAGTCCCAGGTCTCAGACCACAGCTGGACTCTCCACTTTAACCTTCTGCCTTTAGGAAAAAGCAAAGAGAACAGTTCCCCTGTAACAATCTCCAGTTCAACTCATCCCCTGGTGAGGCAAAGGCCTTGAGCGTCACCCCACTCCGGTGCATGACCAGTTTCATTCCCCTTCCATACAGCTTGGCTTGTGGCCTCTTCCAGCTTAAGCCAGCCGCCCATTCCATCCTGAGGCCAAGAGTCCGGCACCACATGGCTAGGGGTGATGACTGGGTGGCCCTGAGAGGGCCACAAACTCAGTTGGTGACAGGAGAGTAAAGCTGGTTCAGGCATGTGGGCACTCCGGGATCTGAGGAGAAAGGAGCACCGTGGGAAGGGCGTGATGGGCAGCTGGGTCCCCTGAACATGGGGGTGGGGAAAGGGGACAGGGGCAGGTGGGGAGAAGAAAGCAGGGTTTTGGTGACTGATAGGTCTGGATACAAATCCTTCTTCCGATGTGTGACCTTGGGAAAGTCACTTTACTTTTCCAAACCTCGGTTTCTGTCACACGGAAACCACATTTGTTACCCAGGGGTAGTGACACCTACGTGGAGCCATTACGTGAGATTTCAATGAGATGATGCAGGGAAAGCACCCAGCATGCTGCTTGACACATTGGAAGCACTCAGCAAATGTCAACCACATCGTCACAAATAAGTGAACGCTTGGTGTGCCTCAACAAGGAAGGATTTGATATATAAAGGAAAACTTCCAGAGAGCAGAGTTAATTTCTGGAATGTCATCCCTTGAGGGCTTAGAATGGGGAGCTGCTGCCCTGCTAAGACAAGAAAAGGATCCCAAGAGCCTGCGGGTTTCCTCGTCCTGTCTAAACTGTCAATTTCACAATTCAGTGGGGGAAAAAAATCGATTTTAGGGTTGGGGAATTGGGGTGTCAGGACTTCTAATTTCTGCCACAGGGTCCCAAGTTCAGGCCCAGCCTGTGTTCTCACTCCACTCTTCCTCCTCTACCCTTTCCCAGGTCCTTCCTCGGGCTGTCCTGCCAAATGGGAATAAACAGGCCTGCACTACATTCTGTGGGGTGGGAGAGACTGAGGGAATGTCAACAAAGAGGAGGTGACAGGCAGGGCTGTGTGCAGGGAGCAGGGGGAGGGGGCCCCAGCCAGCCCAGGGAAAGGTGTGACTGAAATGGAAGAAGCTGTTCCTCTGGGCTCTGTCCTCCCCAGTCCCCAGCAAGAACGGGGGAGGGGAAGCGGGCCCAGAGGGGCTTGAGGCCATCCCCAAATTTGGTAATTTGGCCTCTCCGTGCGGTTTTCCTGCTCCAGAAAATGTTAATTTATTACAATTTGAAAAATGATTGAACCAGGGCTGGGGACTCAGCAGCTGGTGCAAGGGAGAGAGAAATCTCTTTTTGTTCTGCAGGGAATTGGGCTGCAGCCCCCACCCCCACCCTGCTCCCTTGCTGGGCCATCCTTCTCCCAGAGTGTCGAATGTCGACAAGGCTCCTCCCAGGAGCGGCATGCCTTCCTCAGGGGCTGAACTGGCCGGCATTTATCAAAAGCCTGGAAGCTTCTGAGGGAAAGAGGTGTGCAGGGAGGTATGTGAGCCAGCCTGGCTGGGGGTGGGGCTCCGATGATTCTCAGCAGCCTCTGGGGTCACTGTGGGGGCTGCAGCTGAGTGCCTGAGCTAGGAAGGGAGATGTGGAGTGGGGCAGCTGTTTGTCAGCAGTGGGGAAGCCTCCTGTCCTCTTCCTGGGTCCTATCAAGCTATGTCCCACCTGCCTGGCTGTCCCCCTCACCTCTATTGTTCAGCCAGACAAAAGATGATTATGGAAAAACAGCGTGCACCCAGCAGGCAGGCTCAGCAAATCAACAACTTTTGAAATGTGCTGCTGCCGCCAGGCTGTGCCCTACTGGGCCCAGGACCCTGGTTCTCATTCCGTACCCAGCCAGCGGCATGGAGCACCATCTGCCGTGCCTCCTGGGGACAGTTCCATTTCTGGTCTCCAGGGGCATGGACTTGCATTCTGGGGTGCGTCTGCCCCACATAGGATTGCTCCAGCATGGCCGCCTCCTCCCAGCCATCATGGCCGTCCTCGCCACACCTGCTGCTCTCCACCTTCCTTTACTCCTTCACTCATTAGCAAGCTCTGTTGATGCCCACTATGTGCAGGCCACTGGGGGAGGTACTAGGACACCAAGGTGAGTGAGGCACAGGCCCTGCCCCAAAGGAGGTGGGTTCTAGAAGGGGAAACAGATATATACGGAGAGAAGAGGGAACAGTGCCTTCAGAGGGGTATGGACAACTCAGAGCACTACCTTCGTCACCTCTCACTCCCTGTTTTCATCTGCATCACCCTCCCATCTACCTCCTTCACCTTCACCTCCACCTCTCCCCACCACCACTTCTCCTGTCTCCCCTCCTCTTCCTCTTCCTATCTCCTTATACTTCACCCACCAGCATCAACCCCAACACCATAATCCTCATCATTGTCACACCCATCAGCACTATTTTCAATTCCTCATCCCTGCAAATCTACTCCCTGCCCTCTGGGAATTTATAGCCTGAAAACTGACAAGCCAACAGGGCACCGTTATTAAGACACAAAAATAAAACCCCTCACAAGAAAGTGTAGGAAAGTATTTACACCATAGTCTTCAGTTCAAACAACCTCTTGTGGGCTCATGGAATCTCTCACATCTGGTTGGAGCTTTGCAACAAGATTCACATTGGTTTCTGGCCTACAAAAATGTGCTTCATCCTGACTCTCTTCCCAGTGGGTCAGCATTAGCCCTTCTGGAGGCTGTGAGCCAGTAAGCCAAAGAAATCCAGCCTGGGGACTAAGGATGGTGTCTGTTTGCATTTCAGCTGGAACCTGCCAGCAGCTAACCAGTTTGGAATTCTCAGCATTCCTGCTGGGCCTGGGCTCAGCTCAGGTGCCACCCATCCTGGCCTGGTGCACAGGAGACAAGAGGGCTCAGGAGCTCCAGAGCTCCAGGCGAAGCTCCCCTTTGCTAAATCACAGTGCCTCACTGGGGTTTCCGGAGGAGAATGGCAGGTGTCCAGGAAAGTCAGGGTTAAGGTTGGAAGTTTTTCAGCACCAAGAAGGAGAGGCCGCTTCGGGGCCAGCCGTGGCTGCGCCATCAGGTAAGAACTGAACGAAGATTTTTAAGTACACACGCGGTCACCTCCACCTCTGTATGGTACTTTGCAGTTCATAAAGCACTGTGCCTCTCATCTCTCAGGAGCCTCGCTGGCCACCATTTGAGGTAGGGAGCATGGGCAAGGACTCCTAGTTTCCACTTTACAGATAAGCAAACTGAAGCCCAGA
The DNA here is from genome assembly GCF_024610735.1 of Ursus americanus. NCBI lineage: Eukaryota > Metazoa > Chordata > Mammalia > Carnivora > Ursidae > Ursus > Ursus americanus. The sequence continues at coordinate 66,926,440 of NC_142164.1, forward strand.
GAGGGCACAACAAGTGATTGTGGTGGAGTGTCAGGCTCCTCCCTGCAAGCCCAAGGCTGCCTTCCTTGGAGGCAGAAATTCCTAGACAAGTAAGGAGAGCCTTGACTGTGACGCTGCCCAGGACTTCCGTGTGCCACTAAAAAGGGTGAAAAGTGGGATGGCCTTGCTGGCCTCTCCCAAGTCTCCCAGTGTGTTGTGAAGAACATCTGCAGAACTCAGCCAGGCTCTCAGTTTGTTCTCTTCTTGTTAGGGAGGCGAGGGTGTGAGGAGAGGGTTCTCACTAAGCAAGTGGCTGAGGGCAGACCCTTCCGTCGCTGGCACCAGGATTCTCCCACGCCTAAGGCAGAGCCCTCCCCGCTGAAGAACCTCTCCTTGCCCCGGGCCGGGTGGGCCAGGCGCGTTCCTATTACCCCACCCTTCCTCTTTTGAGTCTCCAGGTCTGCTTGGGCTCTCCTGCTTGGATGCCTTCCCCGCTGCCCTGTGCCAGCTCGCTTCCTGTTACTCCTGTTGAACCTGAGAGTGCCCGCTCCATACCTGCCACAAGGAGCTAATGCTCCAACCCAGTGGTTTTCCAAGTAGGTTTACAGACAAGCAACATCAGCAGCCCCTGGGACCTTATTAGCCATGCAAACTCTAGGCTCAGCTCCACACCTTCTGAATCTGAGACACTGGGGTAGGACCTAGCAATCTGTGCTTTAACAAGCTCTGCTGGTAATTTTGCTGTATGCTAGAGTTTCAGATTCAGTAGTGTTAAGAGGGCAATGGACTTAGGCCAACTGGGATTCAAATGTGTAACCCAGGTCAGATCAGTACACCTCCTTAATTCTCAGTTTCCTCATTTGCAAAATGGGGATCACAATGCCTGTCTCCCTGAAAATCACGTTGATTTTGATTCAATATAAGGAAAGGAAGAGTTGGTGGACAATTAGAACTGAAGCTTCTGGTCCCAGAGTTACTCAAGGGTAGGCCAGGTGAGCACACTGTACAGTAAGTGTATGGTGCGTTTAGCTGGGAATCCTGTATGGACTGGGTTTCTGGCTGGAACTCAGAGTGTCCGCTGTATGTCCACTTCCTTGGGGACCCCTGCCAACTCTATCATGTGTCACACATTTTAACCGTCCGTGGTTTGGACTGACTGTTTCTTCCACCTGGAATTACTTACCTTAAGGGCCCATGCAAATCATTCTTTCCCCGGGAAGCTTTCTGAATCAGTTAGGAATTGCATTCAATTGTAGGAACTGAAATCTCCCCAAAGTCTAGCTTAAACACATGAGAGTTTATAGTTTCACATGTGAGAATCCTGAAGGTAGGCAGTTCAAGGAGGGCACAGTGACACCATGAAGTCATCAAGGGCCTCGGCTCCTTCTGGATTTCTGCAGTAACATCCTACCGCCAGCTTCATTTTCAAGGTCCCATGAGGGATCAAGATGGCTGCCAGAGCTTCAGTCATCACATCACCATTTTAACAGAAAAGGGCCAGGGCACACATCCTAGCTGAGTTTGCTCTCTTTTAAGTAGTCTCTTCAGAAGTCCCACGTGACGTTTCGTTTCATATTTGATTGGTTAGAATTTAGTCGCATGTTATGCTAGAGGCTAGAAAGTATAGTCTTTGGGCTAGGCATTGCCATCATCGATAAAATCAAGGCTTTGTCACTAGGGGAGAGGGAAAGAGTGGATACAAGGTGGTAATTCCCAGAGCAGTCTCTGTAACAGCTTCCCTTCTCCTCCCAGAAGTGCGGCTCATCAGCTGCATGCCTCCAGCCTGCTTTCCCTCCTCCCTTCCAGCATTTCTCACTCTGCAGTGCAATCTAGCACCTAGCTTCCGCACGCCTACAAGGTAGGAAGGGGTCGTTCAGCTGCTTCACTCTGCCCAGTCCAAAAGAAAGCCTCACACGGCAGTGCCAGTGAGCAAGCAGGAACACGAGGGCGCTGAGCCTCTCCTGAGAGGGTTGGCTTTAGAGTCAGCCTTGAAGTCAAGCTGTAGCACTCCTAGGCAGTGACTCTGTGACCTCGGCCATTAGCAACAACGACCTTTGAGCCCTTGCTATGCATCAGCCAAGTTGTTTACGTATATTATCTCATTTATTCCCCAGCGAGGTCTGTATCACTATTATCTCCATTGTGGTGTTGAACCAACTGGGGGTGAAATAACTCATCCAAGGTCTCCCAGCTAATAAGCGGTGGAGCCAGGCTTCAAATCAGGCCCTTACCCACTGTATTGCATAGTACTGGCATAGTTGGAGCCTCGCCATGCCTCAGGCTCCTCCTCAGTGAAGCTGGGTAGGAATCATCCCTGCTTCATATGGTTGTCTCAGGGATTTAATGCCATCACACATGTGAACATGCTTTCCATGTGGCCTGGCATAATAAATGCTTGTTCTTTTCTCCTTCTCCTTCTGCAAAGGGTCCAGTGCCGGTCAGCCTGCATTTCCTGTGGGCATCAGAGTTGCTATCTTCCTGTTGAAGTCCTCTGAGCACAAGGACCTACCCATCCCTGAACTGGGACGGAGCTATTGTCACAGACACCCTGGTGGAGGGATGGGGGCACCCCCAGCTCTGAGAAGTGGTGGGCCTGATGTTTCATTTTAGGATAGAGGCAGAGAGGGACTGTGGCCTGTCCCAGGTCACACAGTGGGTCAGTGGCAGGGCAGGGGTCCAAAGTGGAAGTGAACAGTGCTCTGGACAGATCTCTTCCCCTCTCAGGGCCATCCATTTCTCGAAAGCCCCAGATTGTCTGGTCTCAAAGGAACCCTCAGCCAGGACGTGATGACTTCTCCACCTGATTCGAGCTTTACATTTCCCTTACCTCTGCTCTGCCACTCACATGGCTGCTCTGCCTCTCTGCTATCATGCTAACCATGCTGTCATGGGATCACTCCTCCCACTGGACTTGGGGGGGGGCAGGAACTGTCTCATGGAGTTCTGCATTCACGGGTCCCAGATGTGGGCTGCTTCCACAGCAGGTGCTTAGCACACATTTGATGACAGAATGAAGAAAGAACAAATGAGTAGGTGACTGTGTGCATCCCTTCTCTTCACCTGGGCCCTAGGGGCTCTGTGGGTGGGAAGAGCCCAGGACTGGCACACCAGAAAAGTGCTTTTCCCTGGAGCCACAAGAAAAGTGAAGAGAGAAAGCGACATTACAGGAAAGCCAATTCCCCCATGGCATTAATAGTCCCAGTTTTGCTGCAGGAGGGAGGCGAGTGGCAAAACAGGTGTGTGAGCAGATAATACAATCTTCTTCCCCAACACCCACATCGGTGAGCCAGAGAGCAGGCAGCTGGAAGATTAAAGCCCTGGCGTCTCCTAACAGTGCCAATCAATATTTATTATAACAAGAGGCAAAGATTGCTATCAGCAAGAGAGAGAGAATATATATATATAAAAGAAAGCAAGACATAACTTATTATTCCTACTTAGATGCGAGGGAAGAAAAATAACAACAACAACAACAACAACAAGAGTGACAATAATAATACAAGGCAGCCTTGGAAAAGGAGCTTTGTTGATTTCTCGTGCTGAGAATATAGCTCTTTCAGTGAGAGCCTCACTTAAGTCTCCAAGTGTCCACCCCGCTGAGGTTTTGATGTTCCACTTTCATCAAGAATATTGAGCATGAAATGCCAACATTATGTGGGCTGTCTGGCAACAGCTGATGAAGAGATAGAGTGTGGAGCGGAAGAGCGCCAGGGACGCCTGCCTCCACTGCCCAGAGACAAAGCACTGGCTTAATTGGGCCCCTGGGAACGGTGACAACCCAAGAGAGCAAGGCAGGGTGCCTCTGGGCCTTCTGCCACCCATCACCATTCGAGGCCTGACTTGGAAGCCAGGTTGAGGGGGTTGAAGGAGGCTGAAGGTGCCTCACTCCTGAGGCAGTGGAGGGTCTGGTGTCTTCGTGCCACTGACCCTTGGAAGGAGGGCTGGACCAGTGCGTGCCAAGGCTCTTGAGATCAGTGGATGAGGAGCTATGGGATTTGGCTTCTAGATGCAAATTCCAAGCTCCAAAGAACTGGCTCACAGAGATTCCTGCACTGGCAATGGGAATCCTTCTCCTTGGCCAGTACTGCTGCCTTAGGACCAAACTTAAGGCTTTTCTTGAGGCTCTGGACCTCGGCTTCCCATGCCACAAAGGTTCGCAGTGGCCTCAGAAGTCACTGAGTCCATCTCCCAGCTTCAGACCCCACTCTATCAGCCAGTCCCAGACTCAGGAGAATTCAAGAGGCACTCTTGTCTTAAAGACATCTCAGAGTGCCCTTGGGGGTTGGCAACATGGACATCCCCTGGCAGCTTGCTGGAAACACAGAATGTCAGGTCCTGCCCAGGCTTACTGGCTTGCGAAAAAAGGATTCCTTGTAACCTGTCTTCACGTGAACGTTTGAGAAGCTCTGCTCTGGATGAAAAGTTTTCAGCCTCAGCTGCACATTAGAATAACCAGGGAGCTGTTTAGAAACGTGGATGCCCAGGCCACACCCCCAAACTGATAACATGCACGTTTCTGGGGATGAAGCCTGAGCACAGGTGTTTCAAAACAGCTCCTGGAGGATACCGATGTGCAGCCAAGGCCAAGTGCCTGGGGCCAGAGAGCTACCTATGGGCACCTATTCAGATGTGTCGGGAGCCTCACAGGTAGGCCTTCCAGGGGACTAACCACAGGCCTTCCGTTGGGACTCCAGCCCATAGGCTCGCCCTCGGTTGGGAGAGAGAGGCAGCGGCAGCATGCCCTTCTCACCTAGAACCCTCTGGAGCCTACAGGCACCTCCTGTGCCCTGGCTGCCATTCCTCCTGTGGACTCATTTCTGTAACAAGTCTCAGCAGACTTTGCAGAGAGGCAGGGGAACTGGGAAGCCTCACAGCCCCAGAGCTCACCTCAGTCCTCATGTCCAAGGGCCCTCACTCCCAACCAGAGGCTGCCCACACTCTTGGGGGCTCTCCTGCGTGGCAGCACAGCAGACCAAGTGCTTTTCATTGTGATGCCTCCTTCGGGGCCTCCCCACTGGGACCTCTGATGCCTTGAGCTGACGGGACCCAAGGTGGACTGATCACCTCCGCTATTTTCCCATCTCCAGAAAAGCTGCTCTGCTGTCTCTCAACTCAGTGTTGAGATAGTGCTGACTTAATTCTCCGTGTTCCTCAAGAAAATAATTAGAATCAAAGGGGAAAATATTATAAGGAAGTAAATTCTTACATGATTTTCTTAAAGACTTGTCCTAAAAGTTATGGCTGCGTAACAGTAAAATGGTTTGCCATGTGAGGTAATGAGCTCTCTGGAACCGGAGGCGAGCAAGCATGGGCATCTGAGAGGGAAACTAGAAAGAGCCCATTTTATCCAATGGGAGTGACTGTGGGGTAAGTGGTACTGAAGCTCCTCGCAGATCTCTAGCCCTGAGCACTTACAAGATCAGTTATCAAATAAGGGTGGCAGGAGTGACCTCATCCAAGAGTTTGTTCTAGGGAAGTGTGGAGGATCTTAAATTGTGAGCAAGTCTACAGGGAAGAAAAATGAAAGGCAATTTGTATTATAATCCTCAGACTGCCTAGGCTGTGTGACCTTGTGCAAGTGTATTTCCATCTCTGGGCATCAATCCAGGGGACTAAACTTATGGGCTTGAGAGGTCCTCACAGCCAGGGTGGCCATTTTGCATGCTCTAGTGGGCGCCATTTGCATAACTCTCTCTCTATTCTGTGCCTGTATGCTATATAATTTGCAAGGCCCAGTGCAAAATACAAATGCGGGGCCTCTTGATCAAAATTTAAGAATTTCACAGCAGGGACAGCAAAGCATTGCACCAAGTGTGGGAGCCCCGTGGACTGCACTGGTAGCACACTCAGGAAGCTGGTCCTGACCAGGTAAGAAGTGAAGGCTGAAAGGGTAGTGAGGCAGAGGTGGGGGCTTCTACCTTAGCATTTCCACACTTGCTGCCCTGTTCCCCCGGAGCCTGGCAGCACTTACATGAAGCCCTTAACTATTTAGTTAGGAAGGTGGGCAGAAAGCCCAGGGAAGCCAGGGGCCTGTTGACCCTGGAGGACTGAATTAGGAGGAAATCATTTGAGAGGTAATCAATATGCTCAATTGCAGTTCATTAACATCTAATGAGTCCTTCAACTGCTCAGCCTCCACTGGGGCCTAGCCAGCACCGTCACCTCTCCCTACCCCTCCTGTTCCCCAGGGTCATTTATTCTCCTAGGGGCTGATTTCAGGTGTGAAGCAGCTATGCAGGACTAGGGAGGTGGTTTGAGGGAGCAGCAGCCAGCCACTGACAGAATGCTGCAGCTAGAAGGGCTGTCAGGTCCCTTCTTGTCCAACCCCTTCAGGATGAAGGTGAGGAAACTGCAGGCAGGCTTGAAACGAAGAAACGGAAGAAATAGAACTGGAAATGGGCGCCACTAACCCTTACACTGGGGCTCTTTTCCCCCTGTTTTGACAGCAGAACATCCAAGCTCGTACCTCAGCCCTGCCGTGTCCTGGCTGTGCCCCCTTTACTTCCTAGAACTTCAGCTTCGCTGTCTATCAATAACACCCATTCTGCCTACGGGACCAGCGTGTGGTGTAAGTGAGATCGCAGATGTGAAGAACACTTTGTAAAGCACGAAGCATTTACCAAGGGCCCGCTTTTGTGCCAGGTGCTGGGCTCTGTGCTGGGGGCCAGGCTACAGATCAGACAGCCCCTGACCCCCAAGGGAGACTGATGTGCAGAGGGAGGTGTGGCTTGGTACAGCGAAGCTTCTTTGCAGGCCAGGGAGGAGCGGGTGGGGATGTCTTTATGGAGGGGGTGAGTTTATGAGAGGCAGAGGATGTAAATTGGGTTTTCAGTGGGGGGAATGATGGAGTCATATTTTTTTAAGGATTTTATTTATTTGAGAGCAAGCAAGAGAGAGAGCGGGGTGAAGGGCAGAGGGAGAAGCAGACTCCCTGCTCAGCAGGGAACCTGATGCAAGACTTGATCCCAGGACTCTGGGATCATGACCTGAGCCAAAGGCAGATGCTTAACCGACTGAGCCACCCAGGTGCCCCGACAGAGTCATATCTTTGACAACACTTTCATAGTGCTTGCTACATGTTAGAGCCTGCTTTAAGCACCTTGCAAATACTAACTCATTTAGTCCTTACAAGCTTTTGAAGGTTCCTAGGGAAACTAAAGCCCAGGGGGGTAAAGCAAATCACTCAGGTAGCTAAGCTAGTAAGTAGCAGAGCTAGTATCTACACTCAGGTATAGCTCCCATTCTTTTATTTTTTTTATTATGTTTTTAATGTTAATTGCAGTATAGTTAGCATACAGTATTATATTAGTTGCAGGTGTACAATATAGTGATTCAATAATTCTATACATTACTCAGTGCTCATCATGGTAAGTGTGCTCTTAATCCCCTTCACCTATGCCACCCCCCCACCTCTCCTCCGGTAATCATCACTTTGTTCTCTAGCGTTAACAGTCTGTTTCTTGGTTTGCACCTCTTTCTTTCTCTTATTTTTTCCCCTTTGTTCATTTGTTTTGTTTCTTTTTTTTTAAGATTTTTTTTTTTATTTATTTGACAGAGATGGAGACAGCCAGCGAGAGAGGGAACACAAGCAGGGGGAGTGGGAGAGGAAGAAGCAGGCTCATAGCGGAGGAGCCTGATGTGGGGCTCGATCCCATAACGCCAGGATCACACCCTGAGCCGAAGGCAGACGCTTAACCGCTGTGCCACCCAGGCGCCCCCATTTGTTTTGTTTCTTAAATTCCACATATGAGTGAAATCACATGCTTTTATCTTTCTCTGATTGACTTATTTTGCTTAGCCTTATGTTCGCTAGCTCTATCCATGTCATTGCAAATGGCAAGATTTCATTCTTTTTATGGCCGAATAATATTCCGTTATACACAAGTGCGCGCGCGCGCGCACACACACACACACACACCACATCTTCTTTATCCATTCATCTACTGATCGTTACTTGGGCTGCTTCCATAATTTGGCTATGGTAAATAATGCTGCAATACACGTGGGGTGCATGGATCCCTTTGAATTAATGTTTTTGAATTTGGGGGGTAAATACACGGTAATATGATTCCTGGATCGTAGGGTAGTTCTATTTCTAACTTTCTGAGGAAACTCCATACTGTTTTCCTCACTGGCTGCACCAGTTTGCATTCTCACCAGTAGTGCAAGAGGGTCCCTTTTTCTCCACATCCTCACCAACACTTGTTGTTTCTGGAGTTTTTTTTATTTTAACCATTCTGACAGGTGTGAGGTGATTACTTCATTGTGGTTTTGATTTGCATTTCCCTGATGATGAGTAATGTTGAGCCTCTTTTTATGTGTCTGTTGGCTATCCGTATGTCTTCTTTAGAGAAATATTTATTCATGTGTTCTGCACATTTTTAATTGGATTATTTGGGTTTTGGGTGGTCAGTTGTATAAGTAAGTTATTCATATATTTTGGACACCAACCCTTCAACAGATATGTCATTTGCAAATATCTTCTCCCATTCCATAGGTTGCCTTTTAGTCTTGCTGATTGTTTCCTTCTCTGTACAGAAGCTTTTTATTTTGATGAAGTCCCAATAGTTTATTTTTGCTTTTATTTCTCTTGCCTCAGGAAACATATCTAGAAAGATGTTGCTAGCTGATGTCAGAGAAATTACTGCCTGCACTCTCTTCAAGGATTTTTATGGTTTTAGGCCCCACATTTAGGTCCTTAATCCATTTTGAATTTATTTTTTGTGTATGGTGTAAGAACATGGTCCTGTTCATTCTTTTGCATGTTGCTGTCCAGTTTTCCCAACATCATTTGTTGAAGAAACCGTCTTTTTCCCATTGCATATTCTTTCCTGCTTTGTCCAAGGCCAATTAACCATATGATTATGGATTTATTTCTGGGTTTTCTATTCTGTTCTATTGATCTATGTGGCTATTTTTATGCCAGTACCATACTGTCCTGATCACTACGGCTTGGTAACATAACTTGAAGTCTGGAATTGTGATGCCTCTAGCTTTGCCTTTCTTTTTCAAGGTTCCTTTGACTATTCAGAGTCTTTCATGGTTCCATGCAAATTTTAGGATTATTTGTTCTAGCTCTGTGAAAAATGCTGGTGGTATTTTGATAGGGATTGCATTAAATGTGAAGATTGCTTTGGGTAGTACAGACATTTTAACAGCGTTTGTCCTTCCAATCCATGAGCATGGAAGGTCTTTCCATTTCTTTGGGTCATCCTCAATTTCTTTCATCAGTGTTTTATAGTTTTCAGAGTACAGGTCTTTCACTTCTTTGGCTAAGGTTATTCCTAGATATTTTGTTGTTTTTGGTGCAATTGTAAATGGGATTGTTATCTTAATTTCACTTTCTACTCTTCATTATCAGTATATAGGAATGCAACAGATTTCTGCACATTGATTTAGTATCCTGCAACTTTTTTAAAATTTATTTTTATTTTTAAAAGACTTTATTTGAGAGAGAGAAAGAGTGAGTGAGAGAGAGAGAGAGAGAGCATGAGCCGGGGCAGAGGGAGAGGGAGAAGCAGACTCCCCTACTTAGCAGGGAGCCCAACGTAGGGCTTAATCCCAGGACCCTGGGATCATGACCCGAGCCGAAGGCAGACCCCCAAGGGACTGAGCCACCCAGGTGCCCCTAGTATCCCACAACTTTACTGAATTTGTGTATCAGTTCTAGTAGCTTTTTGGTGGAGTCTTCCATGTTTTCTATATAGAGTATCATGTCATCTGCAAAGAATGACAGTCTGACTTCTTCCTTACCAATTTGGATGACTTCTTTTTGTTGTCTAATTGTTTTGGCTATGACTTTCATACTGTGTTGAATAAAAGTGGTGAGAGTGGACATCCCTGTCTTGTTCCTGAACTTAGGGGAAGTTCAGTTTTTCCCCATTAAGGATGATGTTATTTGTGGGTTTTTCATAGATGGCCTTCATTATGTTAAGGTAAGTTCCCTCTAGATATACTTTGTTGACGGTTTTTTTAAAATCACAAATGGATGTTGTACTTTGTCAAATGTCTTTTCTGCATCTATCAAAATGATTGTATGGTTTTTATCCTTTGTCTTCTTGACGTGAGGTATCACGTTGATTGATTTGAAAATATTGAACAACCCTAGCAACCTGGGAATAAATCCCACTTGATCGTGGTGAGTGATCTTTTTTCATGTATTGTTGGATTTGATTTGCTAGTATTTTGTTGAGGATTTTTGCATCTATGTTCATCAGAGTTATTGGGCCTATTTTTCTCTTTTTTGGTGGTATCTTTATCTGGTTTTGGTATCAGGGTAATGCTGACCTCATAGAATGAATTTTGAAGTTTTCCTTCCTCTTCTATTTTTTGTAATAGTTTGAGAGGAATAGGTATTAACTCTTCTTTAACTGGTTGATAGAATTTGCCTGTGAGGACATCTGGTCCTGGACTTAGAAACAGCTCACATTCCTAGTCACTGAGCTACATTGCCTCTGATCCAGTCTGACTGTCCCTGTGACAACAGTAGTGTGCACAATCGTTTTGTGTGAACAGACCTGGGGGGTAGGGAGAGCAGCAAGGATCTGGGGGCAAGAGGCCAGGTTAGAGATGTTGAGGACCTGACCTTGGGCAGTGGCAGAGCGGAAAGAGGTGACAGATTGGCAGTTTGGAGGCAAGAATGGAGTTGGTGATATTTTAACTTGAGCTTCTGATCTGATAACCTTCCTTCTCTGCAGTCACATGTAGATGAAGTTGTATTAGTCAAAGGCCATATTTAGAGTAAAGCTTCACTCTAGCTTTCCAGTCCAGTGAATCTGTGGCAATTATTATTTTCAACCTTTCTGGACTCTTTTTCATCCTTCTTTGTATAATAGATCCAACCTGATAGGCCACAGCAGTGAGCATATGACCCAAGCCAGCCAATCGGAGTCCTTCTCTGAGACCCTCCTAATCAGCGGTGTTGGGAGGAACTCTGTTTCCTCCTTGGTAGTGAAGCCGTAAGGACGCAAGCACAGCTTCTGCCTTCCCTTGGCATGGTCCTGTGCCATCTGTGTCTAGAGCCAGGCCTCCTGCCCCACCTAGGGGTCCAAACCCTTGCAGAAACCTGGGTGCCCTCCTTCAGGCCACTCTCGACCTCACCCACATACAATTTTGTCACCACGTCCCTTAGATTCTACCTCCTTAATATTTATTGAACCCGCTGCCCCTTCTTTCTTTCCCGTTTGCCTCACAGGAGTACAGAACCTAGTCACTTGTCTTGGAGGGCTGTAGGCAACTTCTAACTTCTTTCCCTTCTTCTAACTCCCTGTAATACATCCTCTGTTCAGTAGCTCAAGGTCTCTGGTAAGTCACATAGATCTGATCATAAGCAACATCTGGGATCCAGCATGTTAGGCTTCTCACATCCCAGGCCTTTGACATACTCTTCCTGGAATGGCAATGAATGGAGTAACCCTGCAAAATTCGACTTCTTCCATCCCTGATTGAAACATGTCTGTCTCTTGAACTCCTCTGACTGGCAGTCCAGGACTTTTCCTCAGGGCTCCCATCTCTGTGATATTCACTGATAATGTTTGGGTTATTCCCTTCCAGTCTAATTTGTTTGCTTAAGGTAATTAAGGTTGTATTGTGCTAGCTACAGTTTTGTGTTCCTCTTTCTCACTTCACTATCTTTCATCGGTCTCTCTTTACACCATCAGAAATGCTTTGTAAACCATGGTGTTGAATGGTTGCCTGACCATCTGGATAGCCTGGATATCCTACGCATTTAGGAGATCTCCAGGTTCTCCAGTTCTCCAGCCTTGTGCAATCACTCTGAAAAGCCAAATAGCTCTAGTCTGAGAGCCCATCTGGGTGTGGAGATGGAGCCTAGAGCCCCCTCTGAGTTCACAGTTCTTGTTTTGTAAGTTTTTATTTAGATTCCAGCTAGTTAACATACAGTGTAATATTAGTTTCAGGTGTGCAATATAGTGATTCAACACTTAGATACAATACCCAGTGCTCATTATGACAAGTGCCCTCCTTAATCCCCATCACTTATTATTCCCAAGCCCCCATCCACCTTCCCTCTGGTAACCATCAGTTGGATCTCTATTTCTTGGTTTGTACCTCTCTCTCTCTCTTTTTCCATATCTGTTTGTTTTTTTAAAAAAAAGATTAATTAATTAATTAACTTGTTTATTTTAAGATTTTATTTATTTGTTTCAGAAAGGGAGAGAGAGAGAGAGAGAGAGTGCGCACGCAAGCATGAGTGGGGGAGGGGGAGAAGGAGAAGCAGGTTCCCGGCTGAACAGAGAGCCTGATGTGGGGCTCAATCCCAGGATGTTGGGATCATGACCTGAGCCGAAGGCAGACGCTTAACCAACTGAGCCACCTAGGCACTCCAAGATGTATTTATTTATTTAGAAAGAGAGAGAGAGAGAGTGTGTGTGTGAATGCACGTGAGTGAGCACATGGGAGGAGGGGCAGAGAGAGTCTTAAGTAGACTCCGCTCTGCCTGACACAGGCTCAATCCCATGACGCTGAGATCATGATCTGAGCCAAAACCAAGAGCTAGTCACTTACCCGACTGCACCACCCAGGCACCCCTTGTCTGTTTCTTTTGTTTCTTAAATTCCACATATGAGTGAAATTATATGGTATTTATCTTTCTCTGACTGACTTATTTTGCTTAGCATAATGCTCTCTGGCTCCATCCATGTTGCTGCAAATGGCAAGATTTCATCCTTTTTATGGCTGCATAATTTTCCAATGCATGTGCGTGCGCGCGCACGCGCGCGCGCGTGCATGTGTGTATCTCACTTCTTCTTTATCCATTCATCCATCGATGGACACTTGGGCTGCTTCCGTATCTTGGCTACTGTAAATAATGCTGCTATAAACAGAGGAATGCATGTATCCCTTTGAACTAGTGTTGTTGTATTCTTTGGATAAATACCTGGTAATACATTTGCTGGATCGTAGGGTAGTTCTATTTCTCACTTTTTTTATAATAATTTTTTATTATGTTATGTTAGTCACTATACAGTACATCCTTAGTTTTTGATGTAGTTTTCCATGATTCATTACTTGCGTATAACACCCAGTGCACCATGCAATATGTGCCCTCCTTAATACCCATCACCGGCCTATCCCAGTCCCCCACCCCCCTCCTCCTCACTTTTGGAGGACCTCCATACTGTTTTCCACAGGGTCTGCACATTTGCATTCCTACCAACACTTTGTGATTGTTCGTTTTTCTCCATATCCTCACCAACACCTGTTGTTTCTTGTGTTTCTGAGTTGACAATTCTAGTGTCCCAGGGATTCTGTCCTTTGGCTTATCCTTTCTCACCTGCAGCCCCTACCCACTGCTTTGGGATTCTCTCTGTCCCCTGTGGCACCCTCATCCCCACTTCTCCCTCTGTGCTGCTGTGGCCGTTTCTGTACCCCTAGGCCCACATGTGGACGATAGCATCTGTCTCAATTTTCCAACATATAGCCAAGGCTAACATGCTATAGCTTATCAATGTCCTCAGTGACTGCCACACAACACAGAGTACCTCCTCCCAAACGTCAGCTAATTGCAACCACCCTCAAGACTTGACATATTCATGTTCCACCTAGCCCAGTATCTAATGTGGGCCTTCAATCATCCTTTTAAACTTGAGCTTCATCCTCAGCAAGAATTAAACTTGTTTTTCCTCTATGTACCACCTAAAATCATCAAATGTACAGAACTTGTCTTGGGGTAGCACCGGCATGGGAAATTAGAATTGGTAGCAGCCTTCTTGCTCTGAGAGTCTCTGCCCTTTCCCAGGGCTCACTGCTGGCGATCAGGGTCTCTAATCCAGACTGCCGCCGCGTTGCTGGGACCCTATCCTCCTCAAACCCAAGACTCTTTTCTTCTGTCCTTTTTATTCCCATGCCAGAGCTGTCATCGACCCCCGCCCTACCTGCCCCCGTGCTGTCTCAAAGCCCGGCCAGAGGAAGCTGAAAATCATTTACCATCACAAGAGATTCTGTGGAGATGCGGCCCAGCCCACAATGAAGCCAGCCTTTTACATTATTAAACAGAATTCCTACCGGCACTGTTTATAGCATCTGCATACGGAGTCAGGGCCTCCCCAAGACAATGAATAGGTACTTGAGGTACATCTGCATGACCAAGAAGCCTGCCTGCCTGCGGTCCCGGCAGAACAAAGACACCGTCTGCCCCCAGGACAAATTTCAGCGGCTCGCTTTAGAGACCCGGGCAGCGCCACAGAGGCATTTTAAAAAAAGAAATAGTGGTTTTGTTTCTCTGCCTCCAGCCTTTGAGGATTCAGAAATGGTTAAGGTCCCGTCTCGGAGGCCACCATCATGCAGTTCTAACACTTCCCCCGTTCAATTCAGTTATTTGCTTTTATAGATAACATCCAGGGCTGGGACATTTGGGGCATAAATTTTTGCTCCCATCTACAACGACGTCTTTAGGAGAGATACCTAGAAATGGAATTTCTGGGTCACACAATGTGCACTTTTACAAAGCTTCTCGTATCTCTTCTGAAAGGCCGGAGTGATTTGTTTTGGCTGTCACCCCCACACCTCTCTCCTCAGTGTGCGCTGGGGCTGCTCTCACAAAACCCTCTATGGCATCAAGTCTTATCATTTTTAATCCCTGCTAATTTGATAGGCCAAATATGGTATCTCATTGTTGCTTTAATTTGCATTTCTTTGCGTTCTAGTGGGGGTCGAACATCTTTTCATATGTTTATTGGCCATTATTTTCTGAATCGCCTGTTCTTCGGGGGCCTTGTTTTCTTCATCTCCAGTCTCTTCCAAAGCCCAGGGCTAGCCGTGAATTAAACACACCAGACATTATTTTTAATTAATCTTCCTTAAACACAGCTCTGATCAGGTTACTCCCCTACTTACAAAACCCTCTGATGGCTCATTACTGTCTATAGGATGAAGTCCAAATTCTTTAGCCTGGCCTTCATCAAGGCTAGTCACAGTCTGGCTCCAACCTATCCCACCTCCCATCACTGGCCTTCATGCCCCTGCTCCGCCTCGGCCACTGTGGACCACCTGATGCTCCCCACCCTTCCCCCCAAGGCAGCCTTAGACTCACAGCTCAAACGTCACTTTCCGTGCCTGCTGGATTCCGAATAGCCCCAGGTCAGATGGCTTCCCCCATCCTGTCCACTCCTGTAAATGGCACTTGGTACAGATCGCTGGGCTAGCACAGGTTTGCAAGTCTGGCCCTTCCTCTCCCGCTGTGGACCGTGAGCTCTTGAGTAGGGTGAAGGCAGAAATCACATCTCTTTCTTCTCAGGGTTTCAGAACCTGAAGGGTAGGCTGGGGGTAAGTGTAGCCGCCACGTATTGACACCTCTTACAGGCCAGGCACTGCGGAAGATGTGTCCCGCTGACACACACGTGTGATGAAAGAAACAAACTGTTTTAACACAAGTGACTATAGTCACTTCTGGCATTCAAGGGAATGAAGCAAAATTCACATAGGGGGTGTGAGGGGGGATACGTTTCAATACTGCTGCCTTCCTCTCTAGGGCAAAGAGAAAGGGTGAGAGAGAAAGCAGGTGGTCCACTCTTAAGTGGACCACATTAACGAGTTGGGGGTGTACAAAGGTGGTCTTGGAGCTCTGTCAGAGCAGGAGCTGAAAAAAGTCAATTTGCTCAGTATAGTGAAGTGAGAAGGAAGGAATATATATATATATATATATATAGTATTATATATTATATATAAATATAACATTTATATATAAAATATAAAATATATAATATTTTAAATATAAATATTTTAAAATATAAATATAATAATATATTATTATATATGATATATATAAACTATAATATATATATAATATATAAAAAATAGGTACATTTTTTTTAGTTACCAGAGGGTAGTAAAAGAATGGGGAGTGGAGAGTGGGCCTAGCAGGGAACTTTGTAAAAAACAGTGTATAAAACTCATTTTATTTATTTTTTATTCTTATTTTTTAAAAAGATTTTATTTACTTATTTGACACAGAGAGAGAGAGCGAGAGAGAGGGCACAGGCAGGGGGAGCGGCGGGCAGAGGGAGAGGGAGAAGCAGATTCCCCACAGAGCAGGGAGCCCAATGCGGGGCTGATCCCAGGACCCTGGGATCATGACCTGAGCCGAAGGCAGACGCTTAACTGACTGAGCCACCCAGGTGCCCAGGTGCCCCCTAAAATTCATTTTAATGTTGCTTGTGATTCCATGACTTCAGCCCCTCTATCTTCTCCAGCCTTCAGTCAAGTCTGACACACACACACACACACACACACACACACACACACACCCGGTGGCTGGAGACAGAACCTGTGGGGCAGTGGCACAGTAAAGCCATCTGTAGATGAACCTCTTCAGAGCAATAGACTCTGAGCCAAGGGCTCTAGGAGAGGAGGCCGAGCTGCCAGGGTCCCACTGGGATGGATGTACTTTCCCCGCCATTAACTGACACTTGAGTACTTTCATTTGAATCTCAAAGAAAGATTACCTAAATTGAGACAGGGATACCCACACCTCACTTCTAGTGCCCCCCTGTAACCCCATGTGGTAGGCATTCTTAACATCTTCCAGATACTGACCTCAAGGTCAGGGAGGTGACGTCATCGGCTGGCGCTGAGGTGGCTAGGAAGCAGCAGCCTCTGGGGCACCTGACGCTATGGCTGGCGCTGGTTTTCCTGTGCTTTGGCACTGGCACCTACCACAGTGCCTGGCACAGAGTCGATATACAACATATGCTCGCTGACTTAGCTCGATCTGTTACAACCAGCATTTTCCTAAGCGTCGATTGTGTTGCTGGGTGTGAACTAGGTGTAGAGCGGTTCAGTGGTAGAGCGTTCGGGGCGCAGATGGGGGAGGCCACACAAGCTATAAGGCGTGCTTCCTGTCCTCTCTAACTTTATTATTTAACAGGCAATACTGAATCTGTAAATGTCAAGTGAACAACCCCAAGCAGTGATAATAATAAGCGCTAACATTTATTGAGTGTTTATTATAAACTGGGGGCTGTTCCAAGTCCTTCTTATGGATTATCCCATTTAATCCTTATTACTGCCCCACGAAAGAGAAACTGGGTCACAAAGAAGGCAAAAAACTTGCCTTAGGTCACACAGCCCATAAGTAGCTAAGCCAGAATTCAAATCCAGGCAGCCGAACTATATAGTTCCACACTCGCAACCTCTGAACTCTGCTCTGTCGCCTTCCTAAGCACCCTAGCTGGCTGCAGTTACATGATGTTGAATGTTAAAAGGTCACAGGAAGTTGGAGCAGACTGAGGTGGCCATGAGGGCTTGGCCAGCTTGGTGGGACTTGAACTGGGCCTTGAAGACTAGGGAGGCTTGGGATACAGGGGGCAGGGAGGGTACCCCGAGCAGGGGATGGGTGTGAGGAGAGACTGGGTATTGCAAGACTGGAGTCAATGAGTAGCACCCAGTCACAGACATATTTTGTGTGGCCCAGTAAAACAATTTACTTAAAAAAAAAAGAATGATTTGCTAACATTAAAAAACATAGATATCTCACCTTCAAGTTTCAGAGTTCTGGCTTCACTCAGGAAATTGCTCGGGATCTAGCAACATTGGGCCCGCATTCCCACATGGGCACAAATAGCAGGAGTGGAAGAGTGTTGCCCCCTGTACACAGGGCATGTCTTCTCCAGTTCTCCACACACCCCACCACTCCTGATTGTATTGCCAACTCAGCCAACTTGACTCACTTCCCTTACCTACCCAAGCCATGCGAGCAAGCGAGATCAAGACTGTTGGGGGACAGAGAGGAGCCCCGGTACTCAATAAAAGTCAAGTGCCTGGTGAGGCAGGTTCCCCTCAGGAACCATGGGTTCAGGGTTAGAAAGGTCAGTCGGAGGCAGTTGAGCAGGACTGTGTCTCCCATGCTGAAGAATTTGACACTTTACCACCCGTCACTGGCAAATCGGAAAGCAATGCTGAGAAGGAGCAAGGCCACTGGGGAGGCAGCTGTTTGCATGGCCTAGACAGAGGTGGAGGGAAATCCTATAGAACAGGAGACATTACCAGTGAAGCCTCACCAACCTGTGGACTGAAATCAACTGATTGGCTGGAGGATACGGGAAGGGAAAGCAAGGACAGGAAGGACTCAGGATGACCGAAGCTTGTTGGACTGAGAGTGGTGCCACAGGCAGAAATTGGAGGAGACGGCTGGCGGAGGGGACATGGGGGATGAGCTGAGTTTAGTTCAGAGGTGTTGAATTTAAGATGCTAGAGGGAATTCCAGATGAAGATGTTCACCAGATAGTTGAGGGTGTGGGACTGGAGCTTGGCAAAGAGTGGAACTGGAGAAAAATTGGAAAAAGCCTCTTTTATAGGGGCACTGTGAAGCCAAGGGTGTAGAGTGTGTGAGAAGGCAGGAACAGTGTGCCAAAGCCAGAACCTCATTGTGGGGGCCAAGGGGCTGTGATGAGTCAGTGAAGAGAGAGGAGGAGGAAACAGAGAAGGCAGTGTGTGTGGGGGGGGGTGGGGGCATAGCCAGAGCAGCCAGAAAATAATCAAGACAATGGGCTTCATGGAAGCCAAGGGAGGAGTTTTGAGAAGGAGCCTGTTGTGTCCACTGGGGCCAGAGGCCCAGAAGATGTGGATGGAGAAGTTGCCAATGGACTGGATGATTTCTAAGTACAGCCTCACCCAGCCTCATGGAAGGCAGATGATCCCTTTCCATCTCCTCAACCCTCTTAAAAACTAGCAGTCCTCCTTGGGCTGGGGGAGGAGGGTCAGGACTTCTGGGGGATGTGCTCTAAAGGCTTGGATGGCAGAAGGCCACCTAGATTTGGCCTCTGCAGGACAATTGGTGGTGCCTGGCTCCAGGGCCCTCTCTCAAAGCAGGTGAGAGGGAGAGCTGAGGAGTTCCGGGAACAGCCTCTGCTGGCCAAAGCCCAGTGGTTCTCTGGCCTGGCTACATAGGAGAATCACCTGGGGAGCTTTTTCCAAACTAGGAATGTCCAGGCCCCACCCCAGGCCAATTAAGTCAGATGCTTGGGAATTCTGGGTGTGGGGCCTGGACATTCCTAATTTGGAAAAGCTTTCCAGTTGATTCTAATGTGCAGCCAGAGTTGAGAAGCGGTGATCCAAGTGGTCACTAGAATAACGTTTGGCCCAGCGCTCCAGCAGTTGGCAGTCGAGTAGGCAGAGGGGAGGCAGCCTTCTGTTGCCACACCCTCTCCCTACAACAGGCCTGGAGGGGGTCCCATCCCCATCTCCAGTCACTGAATCTACAGTAGTCCCCTCTTATCCTTGGGGGATACGGTCCAAGACCCCCTGTGGATACCTGACACTGTGCAGAGTACCAAACCCTATATATACTATGTTTTTTTCCTATACATACACACCTATGATACAGTAGTTTAATTTATAAATTAGGCACAATAAGAGATTGACAACAATAAGTAATCATAAAATAGAACAATTACAACCATATACTGTAATATAAGTTATGAGAATGTGGTTTCGCATTCTCTCCCTCTCAGAGTATCTTCTTGTACTGGACTCACTCCACTTCTTGTGATGACGTGAGGTGATAAAATGCCTGCGTGATGAGATGAAGTGAGGTGAGTGACATAAGCACTGTGACGTAGCGTTAGGCTCCTACTAATCTTCTGATGCTACATCAGAAGGAGGATTGTCTGCTTCTGGAGCACAGTTGACCACAGGTCACTGAAACCATGGAAAGTGAGACTGGGACTAGGGGGATTACTGCATTTACAATGACTTTATTCCTCAGTTCCACATGCCTTTTTGAACCCATATGTCACAGAAGGAGCATGTGAATCTGGAGAATGGGTTTTGCTCCTCAGTGGATTCGCATACCCTGCTGACCTCACGGTTGCCATTGGCACTGGGGTTTAGAGTATTCTTTACACAGTCGCCCAGGGCACGTCAGTTCCACTCCTGTAGGGGATACCTGAGGTTCAGCACATTTTGGATCCCGCTTTGAGTGCTGTCACCGGACATTTGTTTGATTATGAAATAGTTGGGACATGCAGACAAGGTGCAAGGAAAGAGTAAGTAACAAATGCCTGTGTACTTATCGCCCAGCTTTGTCAAATTGCAATGTTCTTCCACATTTGTTTCACAGCTTGCTTTAGGAAGAAAACAACCCAGACAGAGGGACGCCTGGGTGGCTCAGTCCGTGAAGCATCTGCCTTCAGCTCAGGCCACAACTCCGGGGTCCTGGGATCGAGTCCCACATCGGGCTCCCTGCTCAGTGGGGAATCTGCTTCTCCCTCTCCTTCTGTCTCTCCTCTGGCTCATCCCCACCCCCACCTCTCAAATAAACAAATAAAATCTTAAAAAAAAAAAAACCCAAAACAAAACAAACCAATCCAGATAGAGATCAGGGCACTTATGTACTCCTCTCCGGTCCCGGGCCCCTTCCTCCAACCCTTCCCAGAGGAAAGCGCCCTTCTGAATCGAGTGTTCCTCCTTCCAGCGGCATGCTTTTACAACGACGAATTTGTTACCAGCTCCATTTTGGAAAGGAGGAGAATGAGGCTCAGGAAAGTGAGGGCAGCGTGCCTCAATCATCCCGATCAACACTAGGTAGTCGGGCCAGAAGCCCCTGGATAAGGTACCAGGCAGTCACCTCCCAGCATGCTGGCCCCGCAGTGCCCCATCGGGGTACCTCCCACCCCATCATTCTGTCAACACCTCCTTTACAGGCAGGGCCAGGCCAGACCAGGCCCAGCACAACCCAGGACCAAGCAGAAATTGTGGCCTTCTCCTCACATCTCCCGATTCCTGTCCTGCTAACAGGCCAGGCTCCCCTAGACCCCTGCCAACCCCTCCTCTGTTTCCTTTCTGGGCCACCGCTCAGCCCAGCTCTACCCCACCCCCAAGCTCCAAGCAAAGGGCCTGTCTGTGCAGCCGATTTCCACACTAGGCCACTGGGGGCTGGAGGGAGGCAGGCAGGGGGTCTGCAATTCTGTTCTGTGGGTCCTCCTGGCTTAATTAGCATGCTGCCTGGAGCAGCAGGCCAGAAGTGGTGGGCAGGCGCCGAGACACTCCCCCTGGGCCCCAAACCATCGCCTGCCTCCCCCTCCTCCTGCCTCCCCCTCCTCCTGCCCTCTCCTTGCCAGCAACAGAGCAGGCCTGTGTGCCGTGGGAAGGAAGGCAGCGGCCCAACACCTCCACCTCCGAGCTGAGGAATTGGGTGGGGAGAGGCCTGCAGCACATGCGTAAACACAGGGAGATAATTGCTGCCCTTGCAGTAGGCGAAGGAAGAGGAGGGGCAGGGAGGAGATGGCTATTCACTAAGCCCCTACCTATATGCCACCAGGAGTTCTTCCAGCTACTCCCCACGGCCGCCCCACGGGGAAGAGGGAACAGTTTCTTCAGCGCAGAGGGGAGACGGAGGCGGGGAGAGGCGGAGACAGGGGGCCCCAGGCGCACAGCTACCAAGCGGGAGAAGGAATTCGGACCCAGGTCCACCTGTCTCCGAATGCCTTTTCCACATCCGGACCTGACTCCACAAAACTCCCCCTTCCCTGCAGGCTCCTTCCTCCAGGAAGTCGTCCTGTTCAGTGGCGGATTGGCTGGTTCAGATGGGTAGACAGAGGTGGAGAGGAGTGGTTGGGGCAATAAGCGTAATCTTGTCTCCGCTCTGGAGTTCCGGGTCTCAAAAGGACCCGCTCCCACTCAGGAGACTTCAGGCTGAAAGCCTCCCCCTTCCCAGTCCCACCCCTACCCTGAGGTCTGCTCCATCTAGGGCCTCTCACCTTCAGGGGCTTCCTACCACCTGGTTCCATCTGGGCCCCCAGGCACCCTATGGCCCAAGGCTGCCCGTCCGAGGGCCAGCCCAGGGTGCCTGAGAGCATGGATAATGATGAAAGCCAGAATACAGCCGTCCTTTTTAGGGAACTTGGTCTGTGCCAGGCACCAGGTGAAGAACTTGGCGCAGGTTTACTGTTTGATCCTCATGACAACACCATGTAAATACTATTATTTCCCCACTTGAAGGGCAAGGAACCAAAATACACAGAAATAAAGGAACTCGGTCTAGGTCTATCAGACAGCTGGGCTCCAAAAGCCATGATCTGAGGGTCCCTGGAGGACAGGGCTGGGGGGTAGTAGCCCCAGGAACAGGTTTAAGGGACAAGGGATGGTCATGGAACAGAACTTCACAAGTCTCTGGCTCCAGAAGGAAGGCCTCCAGACTTGGCGATGGGGCTCCTGCTCTGACCCTGGGGTGTCTGCCAGCTCACCCCTCCCAGAAGTCCTGCCAAACCACTCCCTTGGGGCTGGTGGTGTTTGGGGCCATCTGCAGCACGCCCTGCTCAAGGAGCTGAGGCCTTGGGGCTGAGAGGCACCCCAGGCCTCCCTACCCGTTAGGGACAGAGCCTCGGGGAGGCCCACCTGATAGGGTCTGGGGGACAGAGCTTCGGGGAGGCCCACCTGATAGGGACAGAGCCTCGGGGAGACCCAGAAGGTTGGAAGTTCTGCGCAGGGACCCTAGCTTGCTGGCTCTACCCCTGAACCTTCTCTCCATATCTGGGCCCAAGGCCTCCAGGCTCTTAGAGAAAAATTGCTAAAATCAAATTGCAATTAACAGAGGCAATTATCCGCCTATTAGAAAATGTCCCCTGAGCCAGGGCTATGCCGTGAGCTGCCTGGGCCCGACTGAGCAGCTGGGCCCCAAGGGAGACCCCAGAGCAGGGCAGCAGCCAGGGGGTAGGGGGAGACAGGCAGCAGCTGAACACAGGGGTGGGGGGTGAGGGGTGCGAGATAGGTTGTGTGAGAGTCACCATGAAAAACCCTAAGAGGAAGTTAGTAGAAACTAGGATCTGTCATGTTCTCTGGGGAGGGAAGCCCAGGTCTGGACCCTGCAAGGCCACTGTGGGCCTCCCTCTCCCAGTCCTGTCTGGCCCCTCATCTCCATTAGGCCTTCCTAGAGGGCAGACCTGGGGCAGGCTCTGTGTGTGGGAGAACAAAGGAAAGAAAATCACGCAATGACCCTCCAGGGAGCAATGATAACATTTTTACTTGAAAATTACCAGAGAACAGATTGTCTTATGCAAATCATATGCAAATAACACTCCGGTTGTTCCTCTCTGCGCACTACCCAGTTCTTCCAGCTCTTTCCTTGACTGAGTTTGATGCGGGGAGGTGGGGGGGCTGCTCATCGAAATCTGGGTTGAGGGGGAATCCTGCCTGGAACTGAGTTGGAGAAGGTGATCTCTTAGCTTTCTGTCCAGTCCACTGTCTGTCCACTTGATTCCTGCTGCAGAAACCTCACTGCCTCCCGGCTGGACTGCATCTAGAAGCCAAATCCAGTGGGGGCTTCTCCGCTGCTCAGGATGGTCTGCGTCCCTGGCACCTTCCATTCACAGAAGATATTTGAGGTGGGCTGGCTGGAACAGAAAGAATAGCACTAGACCAAGAATTAAGAAACTAGCTGAGGGCCCTGGCCTCTCTCTCTCCAGCTCAGACCTTACCGCTGGGCTCTGAAGGCAATCGTGCTAGACCTGGGTGAACTGCCCCTCAACACACCCCATGTTTGTTCCTCTGTTTCTGTTTCACAGCCTGGCAACCTCATCCATCCAGTTGGTCAAGCCAGAGCCTGGGAATCATCCTTGAACCCACCCATCCCCTGCATTGTATCCTTCCTGTCTAATCTCTTACCTGTGAGTCTTGGGACATTTGTACTCTCATCTCTGTCCCTCAGGCCACAGCTGTAGTTTATCACCTCTTCCCTGACCTAGTCCAGAAGTCTTCTGTCTGGGCTCCCACCTCCAAGTCAGCCTCTCAGATCTGCCCTCCACCCCACTGTCATACGGTCTGACCATGCTAAATACTCTCAGCTGTGCCCCAGGCCCAGCAAATCCAATCCAGGCCCATTGGGCTCACCCTTGAAGACACACCTGCAGGTTCACCTCCCATACCATCTCCCACGTCTTCTGTGCTCCCTGACATGATGTCTACCACCATCCACCAAACATCCATATTGTGCGAGACCTTCCCTGCCTTCACGAGCTCTTCCTCCCCTAAAATGTCCTCCCCCTTTCCCTTCCTCACCCCAGTGAAACTGTATTTATTCTTCATGAAACGCCTTGTCTAGGAGACACTCACTGCTTGCCAGCGTCCCCCCGCCACACGCTTCACACACGCACACAAAACCCTCCCAGCTGTCATTGCATTTCTCCCTTCTCAGTTCTCCCTTGGCATTTGCCCATAACAGAAATTAATTCATATTTGTATCCCCAGCATCTAATAAGTGATGAATGAATGAATGAATGAATGAATGAATGAATGAGGAAATATGAACGGGTGAGTTGGTAGGTGAATGGAGTCTGGGTTCAATTCCTGGCTCTGCCATGGATGACTCACTTCTCTGAGCCTCAGCCTCCTTGGCTGTAAATTGGGATAGTGATACCTACCTCCTTGTGAGGATTCACCAAGACAAGCCATGGAGAGTCACCAAGAGCAGCTCCTGGGATCCCATAGATGCTCAAAAAACCCCAGGTGAACCTTCACCTGTCCAAAGTGAGGGTTGGCTTCACGAATGTGGGTCCTCATAGCCAGCATGGCCCGCTGGCCACAGCCTCTATGGTCCTTGCTTTGGGGTTGACTCAGCCCTGGATCCAGCCTCCATCCCTAAGGACTCTCTGGAGGCCCCCTGCCAAGCTGGTCACAGGTGCAAAGACACATCTCCTAGAGGAAGGCCTGTCACGCCTCCTCAGACCTTACTGGCACTCAGAGCAGGCTTGCTTGAGGCTTCTGCCCACATGTAGCCCCAAGTCCTGTGAGTAGAGAAGCATGTCAAAGGGGGGAGTGGCAGGGGTGGACAGGATGAGCTTAGGAAGTGGCCATAGGGTCCCTGGTGGCTGAGATGGAATCAGGTGGGAGGAAGCACCCTAGGGCAAGAGTCCCTGGATGGAGCAGACCCCAGGGTGGGGTGAGGCTGGGAGTAGGGAGGCTTTGGGGGGCCATCTTGGTAGCTCCCCTATGCCCATCCTAGTATTCACTTCAGGGCTCGGGGCCAGCCCAGGGTGCCCGAAAGCATGGATGATAATGAAAACCAGAATACAGCTTATGACCAGTGGAATGGAGAGTGCAGATGCAGACTTTCAGAGAAGCCAGAAGGCAAGGGAAGTGTAATTTAGGTCGAGGAAACAGCATGAGCAAAGTTGGGCACGTAATTGATGGGGCGCCGTTTTATTCCTTTGCTCTAATAAAACTTGTGGTTTGCATCATGATATTTCAAATACTAAAGTTTATAGTTTTTCAATAGGTAATATATTCACCCAGTGCAACAATTTAAAGGTAGAGGGGCAGATAGGTTAACACATACAGCAAATACACTCATATTCTTTCCCTCCTTTCTTTTATAGAAGTGGTATCATATTATAGCTACTCTTCCGCATGGTGCTGTTCTACCAAATATTGCATCTTGGAGACTGCTTCACTTCAGTACCTAGAGCGCTTCCTCATTCTTTTGCATGCACACAGTGATTTCTTGTCCAAGAGTTAATGAAGCTGTAACTGATGGGCATTTAGATTATTTCCAATCGTTTGCGATTACAAACAATGCTGTGATAAATAATTGGTGCATATGCCATCCCTCGTGCGTGCATCGTAGCAGTAGGATAAATTCCTAGAAGTAGAATCTGGGGGTTGAATTTGTCCGTGATGGGTTGGGAGCAGAGGAGTGACATGCTCAGGACTGTGCTTGGAAAGATCCCTCTGGTGGTTGCTTAGAGAAGGCATTGGCGGGGGTAAGACAGGAGACGGGTTGTCCCTGCTTCCATCTGTTGACTCAGTGAGTGTTTATCTGCTGGATCTGGGCACTTTGCTGGTGATCAAGCCGACCAGTTCCTGCTCGCAAGCAGCTGACAGTTGAATGGAGAAGTTGAGAGGCAAGAGATGCCAGCAGCCTGGAGTAGGGCAACAGCAGTGAGAAGGGGATGGAGCGGGTGGGGGGGGAGTGCTTTAAAGACAGCCACACTAGGGCACTGTACCAGGAGTCAAACAGATATAGTCAGTGCTGGGCTTTGGAGAAACCACCCTGGCAGTCAGCAAGAGAGAGGTAGAGCTGCCAAGAGGGAAGGCAGGGGAGGGGCAGCAAAGCTCAGTGAGTCCATCTGTGTGTGTGCGTGCGTGCGTGCGTGTGTGTGTGTGTGTGTGTGTGTGTGTTCTGGAAGCAGACTGCCTGCATTGGAATCCCAGCTCTGCCCTCTACTAGGTATAATCCCTTGGCCAAGGGACTTCACTGCTCTGGGCTTCAGTCTCTCCCATCTGTAAAATGGAGCCAATAATAGTACAGCTTTCAGGGGGTTGTTGGTGGGAGGATTAAGTGAGGCAAATGGATGTAAATGTTTAGCACAGAGCTTGGCATCACTAAAGCTTTCAGTAGCGGATAGGTAGTGTTGTTGGTGTTTTGATGCCAGGAGTAGTGGTAGCAAAAGGCACGGAACAGGAAAGATAGGAAAGCGTGTTAGGAGTTGAGATGGGCCGGGCTTGGTGTTTCCGTGATTGACTGCATGTGAGGTTGAGGAAGGGAGAGTGAGGACCCTGTCCCAGTTAGGCACCTGGCAGGGATTCTGAGCAAGAGCCCCCGAGATGGGGAGAACCAGAGGGCTCCGGCAATTCCCCTCAGTGCACAGCACTTACCTGGAACTTGGGACCTGGGCCAATGAGAGTTCTCCTATGGGAAGCTGAGGGAAAAGAGTCTATGGGAAGGTGAACCCCAGCCCATCTGCATGCTGCTTGCCAGACTACGCTTGGCGGCACCCTGCTCTGTGCTCCCATGCTTTTCAACACGGGCCTCAGAAAGCCTGAGAGTCTGTGTTGCTAAGGCTGTTGGGCGTTGGGGTACAGCTGAGCAGCTCCACCCTATCCTCCTCCTTCCCTGCACTTTGTCTCCCCTCCAGCAGCCCAAGTTGTCCACC
Source organism: Ursus americanus (assembly GCF_024610735.1). Taxonomy (NCBI): domain Eukaryota; kingdom Metazoa; phylum Chordata; class Mammalia; order Carnivora; family Ursidae; genus Ursus; species Ursus americanus. The sequence goes on from NC_142164.1 coordinate 66,953,304, forward strand.
CTATGGCGAGGTGAGAAGCGCTATCGGAACATGTCTGCTCACAGAGACCCAGTTGGCTCCTGGCCACCTACTCTGGGGATCCTGGGGCACTATGGGCAAGGGATGGACACACACATTTCTAAGTCAGCTAGTCTGAGCACTGGGTTGGAAGACTTAGCGTGCAAGGAGGTAGCAGGAGACAACGGCGGGTGGGGAGCCTTGGGGAGAATGGAGAGTCACTGAAGGACGATAAGGAGAGAGGTGGGGTAGGGGAGTGAAATCAAAGGAAACGGGGGCCTGGAGAACTCATCCCACAGGCTTGGAGTCCCCTAGATGACATTCCTGAGAACGCTGAAGGGCGCTGCAGCTCTGTGTTCCCTGCTCGCTCCTTTCCCACTAGATGCCCTTACTCCTTCTACCCGCCACCAGCTTGTTAAAGGCCAGCTGCAGTGCAGCTGGACCTGCAGCATGGACTCGAAGGGTGCTCATCCCAGGGGTGTTCACGGGTCCTTGGGATACTGAGTCAGCTGAGGAGGTTAGAGGAACCCTATGATCAGCACCAATGTTCCATGAAGCCTCTCCTGGTTCTCAGTGACCTCTGGTGACATGGGGTACAGTCCCACAGCTCGATGGAACCTATTGCACCTCTGGTTGGGCTCAGGAAGGAAATGAGCCCCCCTCATCCCCAAATGAGGCCCTTGAAACCAGCAGCGTTGTCACCAACATACCATCTAGAGTGGCCCCTTTTCCTCAAGGCAGTCTCAGGGCCCTTCGGAACCACCTGCCTGAGGAGCTTAGTTGGGGCCTCCTACCCACGCAGCAGCCTCTCCCCTTCCAACTCCTCCTTGGGTTTCTAGGTCAAGAAGCACTTTCCAGAGAAAATTCTCCAGAGCTTGTAGCACTTGCAAAGGCGAAGCCTGTGTGCTCCTTTCTGCTGACAGAATGCATGGCTGGTGGGTGCTGGGGTAGGGCTGGAGGCGGGTAGGAGACATCTTAGCCCGGAGTTCCACTGAGGTCTCTCTTCCTCTCCGGGCCACTTTGGAAAATCCCAGAGGGACACACAAGAGGGTGGAGTGTGGATGAGGGTCTCCTAACTCTCCAAAGGGCCTCAGTCCTAAGAGCTATCCAGCCGCCTCATCCACCCACCAGTCCAAGTCTCCATTTCGACTCTGAGCCTTCTCTCCAGAGGTTTGCTCCCTTCATCTTGGAACCTCAGGAAGGACCACTTAGAGAGCAGGGTCTCCACTCTGGGCCAAGCAGCTCCTACTCCCTCCTCCCCTGACCCTGTGTTTGCCCCCCTTAGCCCAGAGTCTGCTGGCTGGCTGCCCACCACACCCCAGCCTTGGGTTCTGGGCCTTCTTCACATTCTTCCCCACCTCGGTCTGCCCCGCCAGCATCCTTAATGATTCCCAGCTGATCCCAGCCACATCCTCTCCCTGGGGCCCTGGCACAGAGAGCAGGCCCTTCTCCAGTGTGCCCCCTCAGAGCATTAACCCCTGGTTGGCTGAGCCTCTGGGCTCCAAGAAGCAGTCAAAACGGACCTGAGAAACAGAGAGACAAAATCTGACAGTGGTCAGACTGCCTTGAGGATAACTTGGGCCGCCCCTGACCTCCTTCCTTGGAGCCAACACTCTGGAGAAGTGCACTGTGAAGGGTCTCCCGCTTGGAAAATCCTCCCGTACTTGCCAACCAGAGTGTCCTTGGCGAGCCTGCTCTACATCGGATCCCAGCTCTTCCTGCTGCGGTGCCCAGATCTCTTCCTTTTATTCTAGGTAAGGCGGAATTGGGAGTATGGGTTCCGAAGGCAGTCAACCCTGGTTCAAACCCCACCTCTGTCACTTGCTGGTTGTGTGACCCTGGACAAGATACTTTCTGTCCCAGTGGCTCTGTTTCCTCATCTGTGAAGTGGGGCCCATCGTAAGGACCTGCCTCATAGCCTTGCTAAAGGGATTCTGTAAATCCATCCACCTGAGCTGCTTAATAAAACAGCATCTGGCATCGGCCACTCAGTGTTAGCACTTGGTGTGGCTATCACTGTTGAGAGTGACTGGGAGCTCTGTGAGGACAGGGACTATGGCTTTCTCATCCCTGTACTCCCAACACCCAGCACAGTTCCAGGCCCATCTAGATGCTCAGCGTATGTTTGGTATGTAACAGAGCGAAGTATAGATGGGACTGTCCGTTCCATGTGACCCGTCTCAGCCACCCCATTGGGTGTTCTCCCAAATGAAGCATACAGGTGGGCACCAGGAAGAGCCTCCATTCTCTTATGGGAGGCCTGGCCTCACCCTGACCTGTCAGCCTCCAGACCAGTGGCTCACTGGGTAATCCAGGAGGGTCCACAGGGACTCTGCTTTGCAAGGCCATCAGCAAAATAAATAAATAAATAAATAAATAAATAAATAAATAAAAATAAAAAATAAAAGGCCATCAGCAATCAATTGGCAGGCACAGTGACTCACACAGGCCATGGCCTTGGTAGTGGGGGAGCTAGTGGAAGCCAGAGACTCCAGATACAGAGCACGGACACAGGGGCAAAGCATGCGCTCAGGAGTGAGACTGACCTGGATTTGAATCTCAACTGCCCTTTACCAGCTGTCTAACCCCCAGAAGGTCATGCATCCCTCCCAGCCTCAGTTTCCTTACTTGCAACATGAGAAGAATCCCCTCTCCTCTCAGAGCTTGGCAAGGATTCAAGGAGACAACCACGTCAAGCACGCAGCAGAGTGCCTGGCGCGGGCCCGGTGCCCAGGCAGCCACTAGAAGTTCCTGCTCTGCCCTGCGGCCCCGGAAGGGGGAGTATTGGCTGGAGTAGGGGAGGTATGTGTGGGGTCTATTGGATCTGGCCCTTCTGCCCATGGGGGTTTCCAGATGGTGATTCTGAGCAAGGTCCAGGCCAAGGGGCCACAGCCAGGGCCCCCAGCTACCCATCCCCTACGCCCTGGCATGGTGGGGTTCTTGGCCTCCTGCCACTGCCAACTATGTAAATAAACCAGCTTTTCGCTGGCTGGGAGCGAGACTGCCCTAAGTGACATTTCAAATTAGTTCTGCTATATTGGGCTTGAGCTCTGAAGGGCCTGGGCATTTTTCCTCCCTAGCTCATCTCTTTCTCTGTGTGGTGAGAGCTCTTAAAGCACACCCGGTGTGGGCAGAGGGCCAGGGCGGGGTGGGGGCAGGCCTTCAGAGGTGCCCTGCTGGAGCACTTACTAGGCCCAGGGCCACCGCTTCCCTTCCTAGGGAGGTCAGGAGCCCTGCACCAGTGTGACCCCCCCCCAACACCAGCCCTCCACGGCTGCCATGGCAACCCAGCCTCCTTGCACAGGGTTCACACACCAGCTGGCAGGAATGCTGAACGGAAGGAGGGCTGCATTGTTGGCCGAGAGGGGGCTGGGTGCTGGAGGGGGCATGTGAGGGGTGGGCCAGCTGCAGGCTTGGCAGAGCTGAAACGGAGATGTGCTAGCCACATGGCCTGTCCGGCTCAGTCTGGGGCTGGGGCCGTGCCAGGAGATGAGACCATGGTAGGAGAAGGGAGCCAGGATCGTGGACACATGCCACTGTCTTTCTGGCAGAGCGCTACGGCTTCCCTGCAGAGCTGAGGGCAGAGGGCAGTGGACTCAAGTGCTTTCTTTCTGGGCAAGTCACCTTACCCCACCTGGCCTCCATTTCTTCAGGCTTCAGGCCCAAGGGTGTGAAAGAACTCGGGTCGTGGAGCTGGACAGAGCTGAGTGAGGGACACTCTGGGCCTCACTTGCCTCCTATATAAAATAGGAATACCAGCGCCCTCACTCCCTGAGCTCGCTGAGAGCAAGTCAGACAGTGCCTGCAAATCCTATCTCACAGTGCCTGGCACACAGTAAGAGCAAAGTAAGTGACAGCTACTACTGCTACTATTATTACTATCGTTATTATTATGACAATGATTACTGCTCTTCTTTTTATTATATTGCTCAGAGCGACAATTTCTGTGCCTGTGTCCCCCTTAGACCGGAGACCCCAAAGTGCAAGGACAGGAACTTATTTCTCTCTCCATCCCCAGCAGCTCTGAGGGGCCCAGAGAAGATTCTGGGGCAAGGGGAGGGTGGGGGATGATGCATATACACCAGGAATGCTTTGGGCTAAATGGCTTCAGAACTCCCTTGAGGCTTGGAAATTCTGTGTTTTTTAACTCTGTAAGTGCTAAGGAAACACTGCCTCTGGAATACGTAGGCCCTGGACACCCCCCCAAATAAATATACATACACATATACACACTATATACATCTATATGTACACATTATAAACATATATGCATATATATGTTTGTGTACTTATGAGGCCCCCGTCCGTATAAACAATTCAAGTTACCCGAAATCAGCATGTTAGCACCATTCTGGCAACCTAATCTTTCCCATGATCCTACAAAAAAAAGTACTGTGCCAGCCAGCAGGAGTGATCTGCCTGCCAGATTGTCCTCCTGGAACTGGGCTCAGCCCCAGGGCCCCAGGAAGACACCATAGATGCGAGTCCAGGAGCTCCTCGGGGCATCTGGTTGAGTCCCTGCATAGAGACGCTAGTCAGAGAGTGTCCCAAAGAGAAGAAATGAAGACTGGGGCCTACATGGGTCTGCGTTTCTGCTCAGGGCACTCCACCTGGGAGGCAGTGCTGGCCCCAGTCCGTACTCTACTTGGCATCAGAGGGGACATAAGCATGTTTGAAAGAAGGCCCTTCAAAGCACAGGGCCCCCTGGGGCATGGGGCTGGGGCAGAGGCCCTGCTTGAGTGGGGCGGTGGAGCATATTATTCCAAGGTGACAGCCACTGAGCCGAGCTAATTTGAACTCTGGCCAAAGGAGCCTTAGCTCCTTCATGCTGTGGATTGCCCATGCCTGGAATTCCAATTTTCTCTGCGTCCTCCATCACATCTCAGCCCAGCCCACTGCCCAGGAACTGCTGGTCTGAGCAGAGCTGAGCCAGAGACCCCACGGCTGGCTAAGGGGAAGGGTGAGAGGCAGGGATCCGTGAGGCTAGATCCCCCTGCAGTGGAGGAGGGGCTGCTGTCGCGCCAGCGCTGAGTTCCTGCAGGTCTAAAAGCTCAGCTGGGGGGCCTGGCTGGCGCGGATGGCTGGGGCGCCTGGGTGGTGCGGATGGTTAAGCGGCCGAGTCTTGGTTTCAGCTCAGGTCCTGATCTCACGGTTATGGGATCGAGCCCCGTGTCAGGCTCTGTGCTCAGCACTGAGTGTGCTTGAGATTCTCCCTGCCCCTCCCCGCCCACTCGAATGGATAAATAGATCTTTTCAAAAAAATAAGAAATAGGGATGCCTGGGTGGCTCAGTTGGTTAAGTGTCTGCCTTCGGCTCAGGTCATGATCCAGCCCCACATCAGGCTCCTTGCTCAGCGGGGAGCCTGCTTCTCCCTCTGCCTGCCGCTCCCCCTGCTTGTGCTCTCTCTGTCTCTCTGACAAGTAAATAAATAATAATAATAAAAAATAAAGGCTCAGTTGTCCACAGACAGGTGCTAGGGCAAACCCTGCTGGGCCGTCTGAAGGACTGGGAGAGGCTACCATCAGGGCTGCTTATAGAGACCAAACCAGGGAGGGCCTGGATGGTAAGAGTTACCCCAGCTGTAAAATCACCACCACCACCAAAGGCCACCCAGAGCCCAGGAAAAATGAACACAGCTTCTTCTCATTGCAGCTGCTAGGTAGGCCCTGGAAACCTGGCAGGAATGAAGGAGGAGGGCTGCGAAAAGAGCGTGAAGTCGGATGGCGGCTGACGGGAGCCAAGATGCTCACTGTTGGAACGGGAGTGTACAGAGAAGGAAGAAGAAAGGCTGGAGTGATCCATGTGCTAATGGATTAAAATGAGAGCTATCAGTGTGAACTCATGTTTAGCTTAATATAGATACAAACAGTTACACAGAGAAGCATTTACAGATAATGTGTCTATACCTGAGTTACTATACACATACCATTTTGTTCTGTCAGTTGAGAGGGCCCGGAAGCAACAAATACATGCAGTGCCCAGACCTTGGTTTCTAATGCCATTCTCCGATAGAAGGAACCAAAGCTCCTTGCAGAAGTGCTTGAGTCCAGGGCTGGACCAGGAAATAGCCAGGATGAGCCTGGAGCATCCTGTAGTGCTAGAAAGGACGGAAGTGCTGGAGAAAATGAGGCCCATGATGGTGGGACACAGGGACACGGGGCCAACTGAAAGAACTCCCAAAGGCCAAGGCTGGAACAGCTGGGTGACAGAATAATGTAGTGTTGGAAATATGACCCAAATTATAAAACAAATATTCATGAGTCTATAGTGATTCATTAAGTGTTGAATAAATCAATAGATGAGGGAGAAGAGGCAAATGTTCCACGTAGAAGAATTGCAAAGAGTTTATGTTGATCATCCTCTGACAAGGAAGTGGTACGTGTCTCCCCATTCCCCACCCCTTAAGTGTGGGCTGCGCACAGTGGCTTCCTTCCACGGAGAACAGCAGGGAAAGGGGCAAAAACAAGGCGTAACTTTGCAGCGGAGAGGCCTGATGAACACACCTCAGCTAGATGATCACGGTCAACATCAACAGGGGTAAGCATGCTGAGAGCACCTGCCCTTGGTGTGATACGATGAGATGGCCCACTTCACCTCTGTGGGCTTCCTCTCCCAAACCCTTAACCCCTGTCGAACCTTGAGAAAAATGTCAGGCCAATCCCAATTGAGGAACATTCTAGAAAATACCGGACCGGCCCGCCTCAAAACTGTGAAGGCCCTCAAAAGCGAAGCCACAGCCAACTGGGGAGGTAGGGAGACACGATGACTAGACGTAATGTGGTGTCCCGGGTGGGATCCTGGAACAGATAAAGGGCATCGGGTTAAAACTAGGAAATCTGACTTTCATGTTATTGTATCAATATGCATTTATTTTATTTTATTTTATTTTATTTTATTTTTATATTATTTTATTTTATTATGAAATGTTGGTCACCATACAGTACATCATTAGTTTTTGATATAGTGTTCCATGACTCATTGTTTGCATATAACACCCAGTGCTGCATGTAATACGTGCCCTCCTTAATACCCATCACCAGGCTAGCCCATGCCCCCACCCCCTCCCCTCTGAAACCCTCAGTTTGTTTCCTGGAGTCCATAGTCTCTCATGGTTCTACCCCCCCTCTCTTTTCCCCTCCTTCATTTTTCCCTTCCTTCTCCTAATGTCCCCTATACTATTCCTTATGTTCCACATTGCATTTATTAAGTTTAAACCAAAAGAACACGGAGCCTCGGGTTCAAATCCTGTTTCTGCCCCACCCAAATGCATGGTTTTAAGGAGATCATTGCCCTTTCTGACTATGTTTTCGCTTCTGTAAATTGCGAGAAATAATTTCTCTCTCTTGGCTCCTCTCTCAGAGACAGTCAATTTGATGTGCTAATTTTTATCCTCTCTTAACCCTCACAAGAGCCCTGTGTGAAATAGATGGGACAACTGAGGCTCAGAGAAGCGGAGGGACTTGCTCAAGTTCACACAGCTGGGAAGCCGAGGAAGCAAGATGTGACATTCCCTCTAAGGCATTCTGCCTATTGGTCGAGCTTGGGCTACAGTGGGACCTGTGGGTGGAAAAACCAGCTGTCTGTCTGGTGGCCCCAAGGCCTCTGAGAGTTGTTTCACTTCTCTGAACCCTGGCTTCCTCCTCTGTAAAATGGGCATTGATAACAGTATCTACCCTTTGGCATCATCGTGGCGAAGGTTAAATGAATCAGTGCGAAGTGTGTAGAATAGTACCTGGCACATGGTAAGTGCTCAGTAAATCCTAGCTATCATTATCTGTGGAACAGACACCTCGAGTTCCATCCTCCCTAAAGGCCCTTCCAAGTTTCTATTGTGGTGAGTGGGGAGCACTGGGTACCAAAAATTGTTTCTTCTCAAGTACCTGAGTTTTTGCATAAAATCATAAACACTCATTTGTATATCAGTCGATGAACAAGCCCTTTGGGTCTTGAAGTTTAAAGGAAGCTTCAAAATCACCAGTATCATTTTAGATGGGTAAACCAAGGCCTGGAAAGGGAAAGGGACGGACCCGGGTCACACTGCAAGTCAGCGGCTCAGCTGAGCTGAAATGCAGAGCTCCTGTTTCCCTGTCCTAGACTCCTGCCAGTCGACTAGCTTGTTGCTGCGAATCTTTACTGAATACCCCCATAGCCCCAAATCCTGTGCTAGGCATCATGGGGGATTAGAAGAAAAAAAATATATCACCGTGTCCCTGTTTTCATGGTTTTAAATGTAAGCTTCAGGGATAAGATTCTCATGTTCACTTGGAGAAAAAGAAGACAAAAATCAATATATAGAAATGCTGGATTATGTACCCTAGCCTGTGGCACTGAGGCTGTCTGCAGGAGTGAGACCAGGGAGGCTGCCTGCCTTCTTGGAGGGAGGGGCCAGGGACTGCTTGATCTGGACCTCGAAGGCTGGCAGGGCTGACTCAGGCATGCCTGCAATCATGGGGCAGGGCATTTTGATAGAGTTGGGGGACAGCAGGGGTGAAGTTCAGTGGCGGCAGACCGGTAAACTGGCTCTTTGTGTGTGTGTGTGGGGTGTCCTGTTGTGTAACGTTTGCCAATATCTGCGGTGTAAACACTCCCACCATGGCCTCTCTTAAGCTACTAATAGTTTAAAGATCTGCTTGTAAAATTCGTGAGTATTTCACCACCGGCTCTCAATTCCAGCATACTGCTGCCGATGGGTGACAATGGGTTTGTTTCCAGGGCAGGAGGAGCTGGGCCTTGTGGGGAGCAGGGCGGTGGGATAGAGGCCAGGCTGGCTAGGTCGGGGCCAGCTCAGGAAACAGCTGGGTGCCAGCCAGCAGGTCACATGCAAATTCAGCTATTAGCTATTGAGCTGGGCTCTTTGCTGGGCTCCGAGCCAGACATTTAACATGCATTAGCTCATTTAAGCCTCACAACATCTTTAAGAAGTGTTCATTCATCCATTGCTCTAACCATGCACCCACCCATCTGTCTAACAAGTCTGTACTGAGTACCTACTATGTGCCAAACACTGGCCAAGGCAGAGTAGTGATGAAAACAAATTCACTGCCCTAATGGTGCTTAAATTTGAATGAGAGGAGTTTTGTTTTAAAGAATAAAAAATAGGGGCACCTGGGTGGCTCAGTCGGTTAAACATTTGTCTTCGGCCTGGGTCATGATCCCCAGGTCCTGGGATTGAGCCCCATGTTGTGGTGGGCTCCCTGCTCAGTGAGGAGTCTGCTTCTCCCTCTGTCTCTCCTCCCACCCCACTCATGCTCTCTCTCTCTCTCTCTGTCTCTCAAGTAAATAAATAAAATCTTTAAAAATAAAAAAAATTAAAAATTATCCCAATTGCAGTGTTTGGAGGGAAACAAAGAGTATTGAAATTGAGAACAAAGAGGGCACTGCTGTTTAAGATAGGATGGCCAGGGAACATGTCTCTGAGGAGGTGACATTTAAGAAGGGGAAGGAGGCAGCAGTGCAAATAGCTGGGGTCACAGCACTGAGGTGGAGGGAACAGCAGGTACAAAGGCCCTGAGGTAGAAATGAGGTCAGTTTTTTCAAGCAACATTAAGGAGGCCAGTGTGGTGGAGCTTGGCAGCCTGAGCTGAGGCCAGAGAGGTAAACGGAGGTCTGATCATGCAATCCTCGCACGTAATGGTGAGGACTTTGAAGAATCTAGAGCAGGGTCATCACGTGAGCTCTCTTGTTCAACCAGCTCATTCTGGCTACAGCATGAAGAACAGATTCTAGAGAAGCAGAAAAGCAGGCAGGGAAGCCAGGAGCTCATGAGTCCAGATAACGACTGTGATGCTAGGTCTAGAATGCTGGTAGCACAGAGAGAGGCGGAGAGAAATGCCCAACGTCACACGATAAATGGCAGAACCTGGCTTCAAATCCAGGCTCCGCAGTTTATGCTCCTTCCCACACCCCAAGTAATCTCATAGAAAGAAACTCAAATATCCCTGAAAAGCCCAGGAAAATTTCTAAGCAGAGGAATGACATGATGGAAGAGACATATCTCTTTACCTACATTTTTACACTTAAATGACTTGCTATTCAAATGCTCATAGATTTCCACTGGAATGTGAGTTCCTTGGGGCGGGGACTGAGTCATCCAGGGTTTGCAGCCTAGAGCCCTCATCTGAATCAAAGGAGGGGTTCCTGAATCAAAAGACAACCAACTCGCTCAGGTACCATGCCAGCTCCGGCTGTGCCCAGTTTGGCCTACCCTGGAGAACCTCTTGGCTGAGCGCCCCTCAGCTACAGCACAGCAAAGGAAAGACACTGCCTATCCAAATCCCTCCCTGGGCAGCACGAATGCGCTGAGCCTGTCACCTGGAGGGGTAGCGGAGGCCAAAGACAACAGCCCCAGCCTTGGTATCAGGTCCAGTCCCAGCTCCTCTGCTTCCCTGTTGTGTGAGCTCAAGCTAGGGGCTTAATCTCTGTGCATCTCAGTTTCCTCATCTAAGAAATGGGTCAATGAAGAGTTCCTGCCTCTAACGGTTGCTGTAAGGATCAAATGAAATCAGAGAACAGGCTTGAGACAGTGCCCGGCACATAGCAGTTTCTCAAGAAGCTTCCTTCCTTTATCCCAGGAGGGTGAGGTGCCTTAGGTGTCACTAAGCTTGGGGTTCCTGGAGAGTCCCAAGCCCATCCATACCAACCAGGCAAGTTCCTGAGAGGGGAGTATGGAGCACCTTTCCCTCCCCTTCCCCACCTGTCTTCCACTCCCCCCTCCCCTCCATTGGCCTCTGCCTTAAGCACCTGGGAGTTCCCTAATTAGAGCTAATTAGCTTCTCCTGCAATAAAACTCCAATGATGGAAAGATTCTGTTGCTCAGGCCTCTGACAGTAATCATGTTAAGTAGATATTTATTTATCCCTTTATTAAGCAAGTCAATTAGCTTCCAATATCTGAGCAGCTGATTTTCAGGCCTGGGAGCTGGGCACATGCTGTCAAGAGTTGAAGGCCCCACTTGGGACTCATTGGTGTCTTGCCCTCCTTGAACCCCAAAGAAAACAGGTCACAGGATGGCAGGTCTGGAAGGGTCATCGGACACAGGTGCACAGACTGGAGAATGAGTGGGGGTTGGGGCTTGCCCAAGGTCACACAGCAGGATGCAAATGACTGCCTGAGAAGGTAGAGGATATTAAGGAGTCCTCTAAAGAGTATCCACTCTGTGCAATGGGGGCTCATGGGAAAATGAGATTGCCTTTAGTTTGGACAGGGTGGGTGGTCAGGGAAAGGCAGAATGTACACTTTGAGAAGAGGACTTTGTCGAGATGGAGGGCATTCCTGGTAGAAGGAATGGTGTGAGCAGAGGCACAGAAGTAGGGAAGTGTCCAGCATGTTTGAGAAACTGTGGTGTGCGGTTTGGTTTGTGCCCACAGGAGAGCAGGCAAGGAGGTGTCAAGGAGAGTGGGGCTGGGTCAGATGCTAAGGACTCTGAATGCCCCCTGACAAGGTCAACATGTGATGGTGGGATTGGAAGGCTAGCAGTGGGCGGCCCCGTTAGGAGGCTGGAGGCTGGAGCACCAACAGAAACGGAGCAGGTCTGGCGGGGGAACATCTCTGGATCATTCTTTCATTCATTCATTCAAGCCACACTTGCTGAGCGCTCCTATGTATTAAGCCCTGTCCCATGGAGATGTTTACAGTTGAATCAGGGAGGTAAACATCCTAACGAAAGAATCGCAACCCAGTGAGATAATATCTGTGATGGAAGAGAGGTCTCTTTCATCCTCCCATGACAGAGGAAGGGAGAGGTTAACTCTGCCTGCTATCCTCAGAAATAACTTCTCAGAGGTGTTGGCAGAAGCCAGAGAATTGACCGGGGCTTGAGTGTTATAATTATTCTGTGTCTGCCTAGCACTTTTTGACTTACGCATCACGTCCACACACACGGTATGTGTGTTCTTAATCCTTCCGATAACTGTGCGGCAGAGAGTATTAACCCCATTTTACAGACGACAGAGACTAAGGTTGAGCAGTGAGGCAGGAAGTAACACCACGGGGTGGAAATGGCACAGCCTTTGGAATCTGTGAGGTCTGAGCTCCAGTTCAGTTCTGCTACTTAGTAGTTGGGGGACAGTGAGCAAGAAAGGTAACCTCTTGGAGCCTCAGTTTCCCTACCCACAAAATAGGGATAATGCTTACGTGTGATTCATTCAACCAGTACTTGAGCATATAGTAAGTGCTCCATAAATGTTAATTCACTTAATCCTTGCCCTTAAATGGCTTGCCCAAGGTCATACAACTAGTCAGAAGCCAAACCCAAGCCCCTCAACTCTAAAACCTATTTTATCTGTGAGGCCCTCACGGTCTCCTCAGAGGTGTGAGGAAGGCTGGGAGGAAGGCTGAACGGGAAAGGTCTTGGCTATATTAGGATAATCACCTTCAAGGGAAGTTAGAAAGAGAAAGGCTTACGGCAGCAAGCCTTACTCAAGCTTACAGCAAGGAGGATGGAGACTAGACACTGGGATGATTTTGCTGACAAGTTTGTGAGTCACCAACCGGAAGAGCTGTGGCTTTGGGGGCCTGGGAGATCTCTAACAACATGAACGATCCCAGTGAGCATGAGCTGGGGCGAGGCAGCTCATCCAGAGGAAGAGGGAACAATGAGATCATCAAGGCTGCAGACTGGAAAGAACCCAAATGGGTCATCTAGTTCAGCCCCCTGCCTCTGGGCAGATTCTTCTGGAACCAGACAGATGAGAATCTCTTCTGTTTTTCAAGGTCTCCAGGGGAAGAGATTCCTCAGCCTCCTTGGCCAGTCTAGAACAGGTTCTCACAGCTTGCACCCAGAAAGGTTTTTTGGGTTTTGTGTGTTTTTTTTTTTGGCTGATTATAATTTCTCCTGCTGTCATTTCAGCCTTTAATGGCAAAGTGGGCAGGTTGTTGCCCCACTTTGTGCCACCTGCCCCACTGAGCAGAGAGGAATAATCATATCCGGTTTGCTGATGAGCAGCTGCCAACTTCCCGGGGAAGGCAAGGCCAGCATTCAAGACCCTCCGTAGCAGCCCAGCAAGTTCTCCAGGCTCCTGGGTGGTACATCTGCCCAGGCACACGAGCCATGGTCATGCCCCCACAGGCTCCTCCTGAGCCCAGTCCCATGCCTTTGCTGACACTCTCCCCACTATCGCCAGCAAGGCCCTTCTTCCTGGTTTGCAGGTGACCACCACCCAGCCCATCCTTCAAGACTCAAAGGTCACTTCTTCAGTGAAATCTTTCCTAAACTTTCCAGTGGGAGAAAGTCATTCCCTTCTTCATTTCCATTTTGTATTCACTTCACTTTGCCTGATGCCTGAAGTAGTACAGTGTTATGGGACAAAATGATTGAAGATTGGCCATTTCATATGGCTCAACCCAAATTCTTTATCTGTCTGCTTCTGCTACTAGACTGTAGAAGATGTATTGTACTCATGTCCCCACAGCCCTCCATGCCCATCGCTTCCCCTCCCCCACATCTAAGTGGCTGGAATAATGCTTTGGGCACCAAAGTGGCCAAAGCATATTTATTGAACTTGTTGAATAGGTATAATAATAAAATAATACTTGGATGGGACTTTACCAAACTCCATTTTTACATTATGTCTCACATAATCCTCATGGCCGCTCTATGAAGAAGGCCCTCTCATTTCCCCGTGGGGAAGCTGAGGCATGAAGTTACTTGCCTAGGGTCATGCAGTCATTGTGATCCAGGATCTCTGCCCTTAGCAGCTGTGGACAAACTTGGCTTGAACCTTGAGAGAATCCAAAGCCCTTCCCAGGATTTCTGTGACATCTGTTTGCTGCCTGGATTCTGCTCTCTTCAGCCAGCACCAAGACCCTGATCCCTCACTCTTTGCTTCAAGCCTGCCTTGAGGGGAATGACTTGGCCGGAGATTGGAGGGAGTGGAGGTCCCAGGAAGGAGTCGCGAGGCAGAATGCAAGATCTTCCACCATCTTGCCAATTGCACTTCCTCTTCCCTTCCTCCTGGCACCTCGGGAATAACAGACAAACCTTCAGTTGGACCCACTTCTGAGCCCCAAGTCCCCCGGGGGCTAGCCTAAAGCAAGATGACCCAGGCGACTTCTCAGCAAAGGTGGCCTCCGAGCAAGTTCGCCTCCGAGCGTCTAAAGGACCCACATGTTCTTTCTTAAACGCAGTGTTTTTCCTAAGTGTGCTGCTCATGTTGCTGGTAGTGAGAGGATGTTAAGTGGCACCTAACCAAAGATTTACATGTCAATAGTGATCTATTCATGTTAAGGTTCAATAAGGAAAAAATGCAACCGGCACACTACACACGATATCATGGAAACCATTGCTTAGTATGACACTGAGGTAAATATTGAAGTTCACGTTTTCAGAAGTGAGTCCATTTAAAGAAAAACAGCAAGTAAATAATGAAACAGGTGGATGAAACTATGGCAAGAGTCATGATGGTGACCTGTGAACCACTGACATTTAGAAAGCCTTGTGCTCTTCCTTCTCATATTCCTGGAAAGAACCAATCACAGGGCAGCCCTGGGAAGGCTCGCCAAGAGCTCTGCGTGGAGGGAATCTGCATGTGTAGCTGAGGTTGGACAGCATGAGGGAGGAGGACTTGCGGACTCAAGCGGACCTGGCTTGCTATCCCAGCTGGACCTCTTTCTAGAAATCTGCCCTGCTTGGAGACAGAGTGCAATCTCGCTCCGGAAGGGCTGGACCTCATTCACATCTATATATTCAGCACTTAGCAGAGTGCCTGGCACATAGTAAGTGTTCAATAAATATTAGTCGAGTAAATAACTGAGCTTTGGATTCCTCATGTAAAGTAAGAAGAGCACTTCCTACCATAAAGAGTTGTGGTGAGGAGGAAATTAAGTGACAGATCACAAAGCATTTTGCTCTGGGCCTAGCATATAGTTGGCCCTTAATCAGACTGTGTGCATGGGGAAGGGATGTTATTATTGTCGAAGCTACTGTGAGGGGAGAACATGAGCTGGGCATTGCAGGAGGTAAAGCAGGCCAGGAGAAAGTATGGGCAAGACCCTAGCCTCTCAGCGTACAGCTGGACCTGGGCACACACTCACGTCCCCACCCCCACTGAAGGGGACCAGAGCCACTCATCTGCTTATACCTCATGCCAAAGGCTAGGCCTGCATTGCCTCTGTAAGAGTTCCCTGCCCAGAGTCTGGTCCAGGGACCAGAGCCACACCGCCCCAGGCATGTGGTTCCCAGGCACCTGAGGGTCGTCCATGTGGCCCCCTCCCTGCCAGATCCCCCAGTGGGGTTTGAGTTCCTCCACCACATGGCCTGCTGGGCAGGCCTGGCGTTGGTACCCCCAGAGCAAAGAACACTGGATCTCAGGCTCTGCAGAGGGAGCCCCTCCTCCCCCCACACCTGGGGAGGTCAACACCAGCAGACCGGCCTCAGAGGTCGGAAAACCCCCTGTGGCCCCGGAAGCACAAGAAGGGTCTGTTTCTGAGGCTAATGCAACAGGTCCTTCTTGGGGTGTGAGGTCTGGCTGTTTCAGGGCATGCAGAACCCAAGAGGGGCCAACTCCCACAGAGAAAGGGGCTGTGTGCAACTGTTTACAGGTACCTCTCATTACAGACATGGGCAGGGCCCTAGAGTGTTAGAGCTGGTCTGGTGGTTCCCAAACCCGGCTGCATCCAAACCACCCCAGGGGCATGTAAAAAACAGATTTTTTTTTCAGGCCCAGGACGTGGGGTAGTTCTGGAGTAGTACTGATGTAGCCGAATTTGTAAACTACTGCCATATAGTTCATTTGTAAAAACAAAAACAAAGAAAAAAACCCTGCAATTGAAATGTCATTCACATACCGAAGGATTCATTCTTTCAAAATGTACAATTCTGTGGGCTGTAGTATGTGTGACCATTACCATCATTAGTTCTAGAGCATTGTCATCACCCCCACCCCCCCAAAAAACCCGCCATACCCATTAGCAGTCACTCTCCATCCCCCCTTACCCTCGGCCCCCATCAACCACAAATCCGTTTTCTGTCTTTATGGATTTGCCTAGAAATGAAGGCATATAACGTGTGCCCTTTTGTGCTTGGCTTCTTTCGCTTAGCATAGTGCTCTCAAGGTTCCTCCACGGTGTGTCATCTAGCAGGTCTTCATTTCTTACTATTGCCAGACGGGATTCCATTGTCTGGATGGACAGCGTGGTGTCTATTCGTTCACCAGTTGATGGGCTTCTGGGTTCCTTCCGTCTTTTTGGCCATTAGGAGTACCACCGCCATGAACCTTTACGTACAAAGGTCTGTGTGGCCATGGTTTTCTTTCTCTTGAGGACATACCGAGGACTGGAATTGCTGGGTCAAATGGCAATTCTATGCGTAACTTTTGGAGGAACTGGCGGACTGTCTTCTATGGCAGCTGCACCATTTGACGTTCCCACCAGCAATGAATGAGCATTTCGATTTCTCCACGTCCTCACCAACACTTGTTATTTTCCAAGGTTTTTTGTTTTTTGTTTTTTGGTTTTTAATTTTAGCCATCCTAGTGGATACAAAGTGATATCTCTGTGGGTTTTTTTTTTTTAATTTTTAAAAAGATTTCATTTATTTCATTAATTTCATTAATTTTTTTCTCTCTGAGAGAAAGAGAGCACACAAGCAGGGGGAGTGGCAGGCAGAGGGAGAGACGGGGTCCCTGCTGAGCAGGGAGCCCCATGCGGGACTCAGTCCCAGGACTCCAGGGTCATGACCTGAGCCGAAGGCAGACGCTTAACTGACTGAGCCGCCCAGGGGTCCCGATATCTCTGTGGTTTTGATTCATATTTTTTAATGGCTGTGATGTTGAGCATCTCTTCATGTGCTAATAGAAACGGGTTTATCTTCCTTGAAGAAATTTCTAATATTAGGAGTGCTTGAGTAGGACAGAAAGATCAAGAGAAGCCATCTACAAAAAATGGAAAATGTTTACTTCTCCCAATTTCGCTTGTCCATCTTAATGGGGTCATTTGTCTTTTTATTCCTGAGTTGTAAGAGTTCTTTATACGTTCTGGATACAGACTCTTCTCAGGCATACAATTAGCAAATATTCTCTCCCATTCCGTGGCTGTCCTTTAACTTTCCTGATATATGACTCACTCTTACCCCTTCTTTTACTGATGAAGAGACTGGGGCTCAGAGAGGAAACACACCCCAAGTCACATTCAATGAGAGTCAGTAGCAGAAAGCTCTTCCTATTTACCTATACCGGGTGCGCAGGGAGGTATGCTTGGAGGATGGGGCAAAGCAGTGATGTGGATAATTCAAACCCGGGCTTAGCTCCCAATTATTTCTATTGCCTTTGGAACACACAATCTCATTTTTGGTAGATGGCTTCTCTTGATCATTATGTCCTACCCAAGCAGCTCCTAACATTAGATTACTTTCCTGGTAGCCCAGGAACGCCTGTAGAGAGAAACTGGTCTGGGATTAGACACTGTCTGGAGATAATCCCAGAGAATATTCAAGAATCCAGGTCATTGTGTAACCACAGACTTTGCCCTGTGGTGCATGATGGTCCACGGAGGGCTGAGAGAGAGCCTAGCTTACCCAAGTGCTGTCTCAGGGACAGTGAGGAGCCCAGCTGGACCAAACCGTCCTCTTGAAGTATTTACGACAGCATCTTTCATATTTCCACCTCGAAGTAAGAGGAGGCTTTTCCTTTTTCACTTCTTCATGTCCACCATTAGCAAACTAATGTTACACCCATGATGGAAATTAACCAAACTTTACACAAGAATATATGTACATCCTACCTTGGAAAGCAGATAAGGACAATTAGGCCATTTTGTGAGTTACCTCTTCGCTGACGCTTCCGTTAGGAGAATTCACTATGATGTCAGGTAATTCCTGACATTCGAGCCAACTCCCAACTTTTCTCCGTTGTTTCTTGTGTGGCAACTTTCTTCAAGAGCTTAAAAAAGTGGCAGGTCTTGTAGCATGGTCATGTATCAGATGAAGGTGGATTTGTTCATGCTTTGACAGTCTTTGAGAATTTCATGGCATTCAATTGCTCTTTGTACAAATGTTCATTGACAACTCTGTGGGTGTAGCGTTCTATGCTAGGTGCCAGGGCTACCCTAACTTGCCTTTCTGGGCCTCAGTTTCCCCCTTTGTGTATTGTAGGGATAGGTTAAATTGGCTTTTTCAGCTTCTCTTTTTGGTAGTAGAATAAATACGTGGTCTGGACAAAATCTCTTCTGGAACTGTAATAAAAATAAAAGAACAAGTAGGGCTGAATCAGGATGGGGGGGTGCCCCTTGAATACACCACCCCACACTCATACCCAGTGGTCCCAGAGTCCCCTATAATTCCTCATAGCAGAACTAGAAAGGCCCAGACCAGCAGGGCCCTGCCCTTTGCGCTGCTGATCTATGGTGCTGAGACGACTCTCAGTTCCTTCTCTCCACCTCCTCCTGACTGCAAAAAAGTCTGGGTTGGCTCTGCTTCAAGGCTACACTATATCCTGGAGTTGAGCACCCTTCTCTCCTTCTTCCCTGACCAAGCCTTCTCCCCTCCCCTGCTCTCTCCATCAGTCCAGTTTTTCTGGACGTCCAAGCCAACTCCAGTCACAAGATGCTCTGGGCCCAATCTGCCTCTCCTCATTCCTAAGCCGATTCATGTTCCTCTCCTACACAGAGGGAGGGCCTGCAGGAAGAGACCAGGAGGTAGGATGGAGCCTGGGCACCTCAGCTCTCTGGGGCTGACTGTTGGTTCCCTCTGCCCTCACAGCCTTCTTCAGAGAGAAAGCCGGGTTCAGAAGGGACCCCAGGGGGGAGTGGGGTGGGTGGATCTTTGAGTGGAGACAGGGATTACTCTTGCCTCATTTTGCTCCCTACGAGGCTTGAAGAGAAAGGCAGGCATCCTGCAAGCACACAAGCAGGGGGAGAGTGTAGGTAGCAGGAGGAGGGGAGAAGCAGGGAGTAGGAACCAAAGACAGCAGGCAGTCGGGAGGGGCAGGTCCCATTTTCCGTTATTCAGAGGGGCTGGTCAGATGAGTTTTCAGGGCCTTAAGGCTAGGGATTGGGTCTCAAGTATGGATGGGACCAGAGCCTATTCTTGGGGTGCAGGTAGCCAACTGCCTTGGAGAACCAGCCCTCGGACCCACATCTTCCCATCACACAAATTTCCCCAGGCCACCAGGAAAAGCAGAGGGTAACCAGGGGAATAGTCTGCCATTTTCCTGATAAAGAAAAGTGAGCCCTAGGGAGGGGAAAGTCCTGGCCCTTGACAACAGAACCCGAAGCAAGAGTCATTATCAGTCCAACAGAATGATGGGGGTGGGGCGGAGGTAGAGCTGAGCCCGCTGGGACTCTAAACGCAGGCTCTTTATTTAGCCTTGGACTTGAGGCAGCTAAACCAATGCAAATGAAATTCCACATGTAAAAAGGGTTTCTCCAGTGAGCCTCCTTACTGGGGGGCCCAGAAGCCAGGTACCTGAGGACCCACCCACCCCAGGGAAGATTGGCATAGAGCCGAGGGAGCCACTGGGTGGTGCTGTCTCTCCACCCAAGTTACTTAGGCAAGTTTCAGATGCCAGGGCAAAGAAGTCACCCCCATTCATGCCCCATCCTGCCAGGGCCTTAACAAAGGCCGCTTGCGTTAGGGCAGGGAAAACCAGTTTTGACAAAATTACATATCTCCCCTGGCACGTAGGTGGGGAATGGAGGGTCCAGACTGGCAGGGCCCAAGAAACTCAAGGGGAAGGAACAGGCAGTTAGTTGCATTGAGGTCCGAGGAGGCCATCCCATTTCTCAACCACTCTTGAAACTGAGACATTCCAGGCACTGTAAGCCTGGAAACAAGAGAAAACAGTACTCCCCATTTCACAGGCAAACAGACTGAGGCTTGGAGAATTAAGGGCCTGAAAGTAAGCTATTTTAGGAGCCTAGGAAGCACCCTTTCCCAAAACTTAGGTTTCAAAGTAAGCCCCTTTTTGGCTGAAGCCAAAGCGGCGACAAGAAGTGGGCTTTAGAAATGCTAATGCCGTGCGTGAGTGACAGGCCACGGACAATGGCGGAGGGCGCTGTGAATGGGGCGGCCAGGCCTGGGAGCGGGGCTCCCCACGTGGGAGCCGAGTGGGGGAGGGAGCCGGAGGGGGGGCCCGTTCCCAGCAGAGGGGATCCGAGACTGCGCTAATTGGAAGGGGCTGGAGCTGCGGGGGCAGGAAGGGGGAGGGGATTACCTGCGGGTCGGCCGCTAACGGGGGCGGGGCTCCCGGGAGGGGTCCTGCCGGGAGCGGGAAAGGGGGGGCTCTGGGAGCCTTGGGCCTGGGGCCAGGGGGTGCAGACCCGCGGAGCTGCACACCCGGAGAAAAAGGGTGGGGGAGCTGGGGACTGGGAGCAGTTCTCTCTAGGTTGGGGGTTCAGAGAAAGCCCAGAATTCAGGAAGGGGACAGCAGGTGCCTTGGGAGAGCATGGAGGGGAACGGAAGAAACCATTCCCTCTCTGGTTCTTTCAACATTACAAGGTGGTGAAGAGGCTGATCTCCCGCCAGACCAGAGGCAGTTTGTTTCCCTGCTCCCTCACTGAGCAGCAATGTCTGCGACAGTCAAATTGGAATAAGGGCACCTGCCTCATAGGATCCTTGGAAAGATTCAAAGAGAGGATGCAGGTAAATCGGTTAAGAAAGTGCACACTGAGTGCTCAGTGATGGCGAGCTCCGGTGATTATCCACCTAGTAAGTGATTCAGGGCCAATGGTGAGCCCTGGGTTTGGCTTTCTTTTTTTCTTTTTTCTTTTCTTTTTTTTTTTTTTACATCGCAGCGAGGGACCTGCTCTGTTACATACGAAACCCGACCCAGAAGCAGGTCTTCTAGGAATGGTTTAGCATGGGCTTGGCTTTCTTGCTCCGCGGTGGGGAGGTCGGTGCCTTCCTAGGCGAGGCTGGCTGCGGTGAGGGAGCAGTGGTGGGCTGCACCTTGACCCCAGGCTCTAGGCTGAGGAGGACCAGAGCAGAGGTCTGGTGTGTGGGCAGCAGAGCCTGTGGGCCCCAGGAGTGGTTGTATGCTGAGCGATGGGCCCAGGTGCAGGTTGGCCTCCCGGTCAGCGCAGGGGCCAGCCTCCAACTCAGGCTTCCCTGGTAGAGTCAGAGTCAGAAAGCTAGAGAAAGTATCCTAAGCAAACTCTTCGAAGTCACAATGCAAAGTGCAGTAAGCAATCATGGTAAGCAACCCGCTGGGGAGTGAGAAGAAAATATCACGATATATGGAACATTTTATTTCTGTAGAGCTCATCCTTTGGTGATTTTGACACTCGGCATTCATTTTGTGACCTACACCATCAAGTAAAGTCATACATGGGAGGTAAGGGCAACACATATCGCAAGCACTTTGTGGTCTCGAGTGGTACCTTCTATCGCCTCTTCCCGCAAGGGCAGCAAAAGCCCAGACCTCAAAAGTGACCTCAAGTCCCTTGCTTGGAAGTGGAAGAGCCAGAAGCCACATTCACAGGCTGGACCAGACGCTGCGCTCTTAATTACTGCATTATGTCTCAATAAATCCCTGCGGATATATTGAGTTGGCACACTCAGGATGATCTAGTGATAGAAATCCACGATTGAAAGGGGCATCAGTTAAGGGCATCAGTTCTGGAAGGACCCTAATAGATGCTCATGGTGTAGATAGGCACGCTGAAGGCCCCAGCGGGGCAGGACTTTGTCTTAGATCACACAGCAAGGGAACTCCAGTGCTGGTCTACCTATGGGATGTTGTGCCGTAATGAAAATTCACAACTGCTCAGTTGCTCCCACATTCCCACATTCCCTGTGCTTCCAGCCCCTACACACACTTGCCCACAACCCTCTCCCGGCTCTCCTGTCTGCCTCACTCCCGACACATGCAGGCAGGGCAACTGCTTCCAGCTTGGGAGGGCGGCCTTCCAGACTTTGGCCAGTTTCCTCGTGGGAACCCCACAGCTCAGGCCCTGGCTGGTCACCAGCTGGTGGGAAGGAGGAGCGAGAGGACCGGCCTCACACAAATGACATGAAGGCAGGCAGTGGTCGTGGAGAGGGCTGGCTCAGAGAAGCAGGGGGCTTGACATCCCTCAGGGTCTTGGTCAGCTGCTCCTGTAAAGGGAGAGAGCTATGGATAGATCCAGAGCTATGTAGATAGATAGCAAAGAGAGACATATATGCATACATATATAGCTACTTAGATATAAAGGTATGGAGATGCATAGCTAAATAGAGAAATGCACAAATGCATAGATATTATAGGTACATAGCTATATAGCTATAGACGTTACTACATAGCTACAGACAAATTCTTAAGATAGAAACACGGGAAACATTCTTATGTGAAAGTGTGAATAAAAGCCTTGTTAGAAAGGTTGGCTATTTAAAGTAACACAGCAGGATTCTCCCCTTTGGGCTGGAAAGATGTGTCACCTGCTGAGGACATGGGAAACACAGCATCAGCCTCTCTCTCTCTCTCTCTCTCTCTCTCTCTCTCTCTCTCGGACTTTGAAGCTCTCTAGTCTCACTCCCACCGAGGCTCGACCCTCTCTCCTCCACCAGCGGGCAGTCAGGCAGCCCCTCGTGCACACGTCTGCACACAGGCCCTCGCTTGGCCTTGAGAAGCCCGGTCTTACGTGAAGAAGCTCTGCCAGCCTTGACGTTCTTCTCAGAGCCGGGCTGAAGGCTGCCTCTGAGTGGGGCCCAGCTCTGCTCCCTGGGGCCACTGGCACCCCCGTCTGCTCTCTCTGTCAGGGACAGAGGTGCAAAGGCGGACACCCACCGCCCCAGAGTCTCTCCTGGCTTCCTGGGTCCTGGAGCCACTGGGGTCCCACTGGAAGACTTTCTGCCCAAAGGTGCAGCAGGGGAGAGGCCTGGTGGCCTGGGCCAGGTCTCATCTGTGGCCCCTCTGGGCACAGGCATTTTCTAAGGCCCTGACCAAAGCAGCCGGCATAGCTGCCCTTGGGGACCCCTCCCTTGCCTTTGAAGAAACAGGTGGGGTTATAGGGTTAGCTAGGCAAGGAAGCAGATCTGTTTCCCACTTGCTCCCTGTCTCTAGCATCTTTTTCTCTGTCTCTCCTGTTCTCTTTGTTTTTCTGTCCTTTTCTGTTTCTCATTTTCTACTTACCTGTCTCTCTTTCTCTCATTTTCCTCCTCTCTCTGTACTTTCTACCGAGCTCTTTCTTCCTCTCTTTCCCCCTCTAGCTGTGTCTTGGATTTACTCTCAGCCTTGTGTTTTGGTCTTTCACTTCAAGAACGTGCACAGATATTTTGGTGAGGAGATCTGAGCAGAGGGCAAACATCCCTGGGGGGTCTGTAGTCACTGCCACACAAAATAAACACAGAGGGACGCCTGGGTGGCTCAGTCGGTGAAGCGTCTTCTTTTTGCTTGGGTCATGACCCCAGGGTCCTTGGATCAGTCCTGCTTCTGGCTACTTGCTCAGCGGGGAGCCTGCTTCTCCCTCTGCCTCTGCCCCTCCCCCTGCTTGTACTCACTCGCTCTCTGACAAATAAATAAAATCTTTAAAAAAATAAACACAGAGAGTGACACGGGGAAAGAATAGTCCTACTCTTTCACTAGCTCTGTACAGCATCTCTCATGGCTGTCCAGCCAGCCTTTACTTGCACACCTTTGGAGACAGGGGTCTCACTATGCCCTGAGACAGCTACTCCCTCGAAGGAAAGCTCAACCTGACAGGAAGTCCTTCTCTGAAGTGGACTGAACACTCTGTCCGTGGCTTCCACACACAGGTCCTACCTGTGGTCCTTGGGGTCCCTTGGCCCTTTGATAGTTCTTCAGAGGCCTCTGTGAAGAAGCAAGACTCTTTTTGGCCTGCATCCTCTCAGTGTGGGATCTCATGAAAGAGTTAGAGGCCCTCCAGCCCAGAGTAGTTGTGCCACATGACGAGAGAGGGCACCCCCACAGAAACCAAACCGGGGAGGGAGTTGGTAGGCATGTCAGAAATATGCCAGGGAGGGGCCGCTAGTCACAAGTGAAGACCCATGGGGTCACATCTAAAAAATCCCGTCTGAGGTAAGGGGGGAAGTAGGAACTGGACCACCCTGAGGAAGCAGGGAAGACAGGAAACAAGCTGGAGAACGGGCTAGAGCCGTAGGCACGTTGGCCCATCGCTGCCTGAGATACAAAGCCCTTGACAAGAAATCCCAGGTGCCCAGGGAACGGGGCAGAAGGGAACCAGTGAGCAGGAAGGCCTGCCCTGGGGACTCATTAAGAACGGGTTGCTCTACAGAAAGGGAGGCACAGAACATTCAGTCCGTTCCTCAGCACTGGGACCAGGGAGCAGCAAGAGTTCCTTTCAGCTACATACCCCCGGGGAGTAAGCTGAGATCTCGAGGTCCTGCCAGCCTGGACTCCTCGGCCTGCGTGGAACTAAGCAAGGGCCTGGACTAGCAGACCAGTAGCCCACCTACCACTCAGCTTCTGTCACAGCCTGCACCCCTGCAGCCCCTGTAAGAGCTTCCCCCGGGGCGCTGGCCTCAGGCGCTTCGCAATCCCTCCAAGCCACAGGGGTCTTTTATATTCCTCGGGCCCCCAGGGGGAGGTTACTGGCCTCCCCAGAGCTCTTCCCAGCAGCCAGCCAGGACCCTTCATGCTGTGGCTTGAGCTCTCGCCTACGTTTGGTGGAGTTTGCTGTTTGCTGCACATTAGTGGGCACCTTCCTCCTCTGTGCCAGGCCCTACGCTAAGCTCTCTGCACACATATCACCAGTGGAAGGGTTAACACCATGTGCCCCACCAGAAGCCCTGCCCCCCCTTCTGGCATCCCCCCTGTACCCCTCAGGCAGCGGGAGTCATATTCCCTAAGGCAGTGCTTGGCAGAAAGGGGCCTGCTCTGCCCGGGCTGGCCACATGTCCTTAGCCTCCCCGCCTCCCCCATTCCTCATGCAAGTGTCAGGAAACAGGATCCAAGCAGAAAGCAGGCACCTGTTCTGAAGTTCTTGACAGGCCCCCTCTTCCACGTCCCAGACCCTCCTCTCCCCCCAGTGCCCCTAGGGCCTGATGGGAAAGAAAGGCTTCAGAGGCCAGGCCACCTCCTCCTATCTGTGTCTTTATTTGGCCCGCTACATTCGGTCAACCCCTCCATTGGTGGAGGAACTGTAGAATGTAGCAGTTAACAGCGCAGACCCTGAGACCAGGTGGTCACACAACCGTTTTGTGCCCCAGGGCCAATCATGTCGCCTCTTGGAGCCTCAGTTTGTTCATCTGTATTATGATGGGCATCCTCACAGTGTCCACCTCATAGGGTTGTTTGGAGGATCGAGTTAATATATGTAAAGTATCAGAATAATGCCTGAGCCATGGTAAACAAACAAACAAATCGTTACATAAATTCAGCCCCTGTCTCCTAGGACTTGCCAGCTCCTAGCCTCAGGGCTTTCCGGCTTCCTACTCTATCTTGTTCTCCTAGGACAGCCACTGCCCCGGGCCCCTCTTTTGCTGTCCCCGGGTCCTCTGAGGCTAGGCCCTCCTCTGGGCATGCTAGAGGGTCAGAGGAGCTGGTCCTGGCCAGGCTGGAGCCTGCCTGGGAACAGGCCTTCCTCCACCTGCAGCTCAGCAGGGGCCTCCCCACAGGAGGCCTCTTGCCTCCTCCTCCCCAGAGTGGGGCAGCTGCTCTGCCTCTTTAAGGCCCTAACTAGGTCATCGCCCAGCTGAACATCCCCCTCACATTCCCCTCACACTAAACAATCTGATCTGATCACTGGTGATGAGGTCAATTTCACATGGCTTTGTTCCTGCCGTGAGCTTGTCACGACCAATCATTTCCAAGCGAGGAGCCCATAATCCCGCACTGGCTCCCTCGCCTCCCGAGGCTATGGCCCCTTCCTTGCTCGCCAATGTGAGGTCCCTAAGGGTCGGCTCAGCACGAGTTTCCTCATGGCCTCAGTGTGCCCTCCTGCTCTTACTGGCGGTGGTGGGAGGGGGCCAGCGTTGGGGTCAACCACGGGGCTGCCAGGAGAGTGTAGGGTGAGTGTGCCGGTAACCTGGGGAGGGATCCGTCCCCGGGAAAGGAGGTGGGTGGCCAGGGCGAAAGGCTGGCACCAGGTGTGCCCTTATGGGCCCCAGGGCCCACCCAGCAGGAGGAATGAGCCCCTCCTTTGGGGGCGACCCAGGATGGAACCTCGTGTCATGGGAACAGGGACCATGGCCCAGGGGCTCATGAGAGGTTCGAACATCGACATCCCTGCGTCTCCTTGTGCAGCACGGCAGAGGCTGGCGGGGGCAAACATACTCCCGTGCCAGGCCTCTGCCAGCGGGGTGTAGTCATGCTCTGGAGGCAAAAATCACACCTCTGGCCATGCAGATGTAGATAGAATTTCTGTCCTGGCCCTGCCACGAATGAGCGGTGTGCCCTTGGCCAAGTCCCTCCTGAGCCTCAGTTTCTTCAGGCGGAAGAGCGGTCTGCTGGAGTAAACCAGTGTGTCCCGCGGAACATTCCTGAGCCTTTGTGGGAGGAGACCTGGAGACTTGGGTTGTGGAGGGGGAGATGGGGGTGGGTGCTTTGCTGCCTCTGTGTCTCCACAGAGGGGCTCGCGGAGGCCTCCCACAGAGTGGGTGTCAGAGATGTTTGTTTTTGGTGAGATAAAAAGCATCATGCCAGAGGAAATGAGCTCTTCGCCTTTCTTCTGCGTCCCTTGGGCATGCTAGGACTCATCCCATCTGCCTGGGCCCTGGAGGAATGGACAGTAAGAACAGGAGACAGACCCCGACTGGGCCTTGCCTAGGGGTGTGCGCTTCTGAGTGGGGGGCCGGGGGGCTGGGGTGGAGAAGGGAGCCTGCAGGGTGTCTTGGCCCCAGGTGGACCCAGCAGCTAAGAGGGAAGCAGGGCGGGGGCGTGCCAGGCTGCGGGCAGGGAGCGTTGGACACCTCATCTCAGGTCTCACTTAGTCTTCACGTCGCCACAGAGGCAATGGGCTGTTCTGAGTTTCACAGATGAGCACACCAAGGCTGCTGCCCCCCGGAAGCTGCTGGTCTCACGAGTGAAGGAGGACAATAAGAGGGGCAGAGCAGGGCTTAAGGTCAGGTTTCGAACACAGCAGTAGCAGGAGGCTGCTCTTCAGACAACTCATCTCTGAGAAACTGGGATCCAAAGGGCTGACCTAGCCCAGGCCTGGGTTACGGTGTCAGGGACAGCACATACATTTTGGAATCACACAGATCTGGCTCCTCCTCCAAGTCTGTCACTTCCTTGCTGTGTGACTTTGGCCAAGCCACCTGCCTCTCTGAGTCTCAGTTTCGTCCTCGGTCCATTGGAGGGAAATCAGCTTGACCTCATGGGATGGTCAGGAGGATTCAATGAGATGGTGGCTTCACGGATAATAAATGACAAGAAACTGTTCTATCTTCCTCCAATTCCTTAGCAAGTCCTACCATCTCCATCTCAAAAGAAGTTCCAGATCTGGCCACTTCTCCACACCTCCCCTGCCACCACTTCCTCTAGGCCACTATCACTTCTTGTCTGGGTCACTGCGAGAGCCTCCTCACCATCTCCCTGCTTCTATTTTTATTCCCTGCCAACTGTTATTCACACAAAAGCTGAGTGATCTGTTACAGTGCTAAGTCCGTCATGTCACTTCCATGCTTAAAACCCTCCCAGGGCTTCCCATGTCACGCACAGTAAAATGTGAAGTCCTCACCACAGCCTATGAGGCTCTCTAGAGTCTGGCCCCTGATGACTCCTCTGACTTCGTTTGGGATCATTTTCCTTTCCTTCACTTTGTTCCAATTACCCTCATCCCTCCTGTGCCACGACCCTACAAAGCTGGCTCCTGCCTCAGGGCCTTTGCTCTTGCGATTCCCTGTCTGGAACACTCTTCTCCCAGTTCTTTTCATGGCTGATTCCTTCATGCCCTACAGGTATCGGCTCAGATGGCAAGTCTCTAGAGGATGCTTCCTCTGTAAAGATCTCTTGGTCGTAAGTTCTCATCATCTTGGCAATCTTCCTAACGTCTAACCTATAGCCAGCTGGGCTGCAGTCATTTCACCTTGCTCCTTTGTACTCTGTCCTCCTAAGATGTCTCTTTACAAACTCATGACTTGATTCTCAGGCCCTCAGCCCTTATTATTATTTGGATTCTGCTGGACAAGTCCTCCCAACAGTCGGCAAGTTCCTTGCGGTGGGGGGGGGGGCAGGGCGCTGGTGGGAGAAGGACATGGTAGTTTCGTTGGGTGCCTAAGGAGTGCCAAATACTAGCACACAGGTGCTCTTACCTAGTCCTCACATTGTATCATTCACTTCTTGCAACAGTTCCACAAGGATTCCTCTCCCCGCTGTACGGAGAGATGAAGAAACAGGCTCAGAGAGGGCAAGTGACTCAGCCAAGGTCGCACAGCTGTATGTGTGGTGATTTTCTGATTCTGCATGCTTTCTATGCCCCATGTTAGAACATGCCCCTTGCCACAGTCGCAGCAGAAGTATTCCCAGGGGCCCCCTGATGAACCTCCCGGGGTGCTTGCTCACTGTGCTTTGAGTGACCCATGGGCTGTTTCTTTTTCAGGCGTCCTCTGACAGCATCTCACTCCACACTCCTTGCTGCTTCTGTTTCCTCCACTGAGAGGAGCCCCCCTTCCCCGGTCAGTCTCTGCTTGGTCTTGCAGGGGGGAGACACCACCACCCTCACTGTCTTCTGTACTGGCCACCCTTTCACTGCTCTTCAATTCCACTGCACTGGGCGAGATGCTCCAGGCTGGCCACAGGGGACGGGAGAGAGCCCAGACTCACGGCTCACTCTGGTCCCAGGAGGGGGTGACACACAGCCCTCGGGAGTGCAGAACTTGGCAAGGTTTTTCTTCAGAGAGTGGGAACTACTTGGGAGCGGAACCTGAAAGATGGCTAGGCAGCTCTCCCACGGGGATGGAGCACAGGGTGAGGGAACAATAAGGGTAAAGGCCTGGAGGTGTGAATTGCAGGGTGAGCGGCCGGCCGGGTGTGTGTGAAGGGAGCATGCAGGGCATGGAGAGCGGGGCCAATTGGGGCCAGGCCTCCTCTCCATTCCACAGCCACCTCAGGCTCTGTCAGCCGTCCGTTCCGTTCCATTCCCCTGGACAAAGTGGGCAGGTAAGCCTGCTGGGCCCACACTGCCAGGTCACGATAGCCGAGTAGTGACGGCTGGGCTCCTGGAACTGCCACCTCTGAGGCTTTGGGGGACTTGATACTGGGCATTTTTACAGACAAAAGATTCTGCCGTGTTGGGAAGGGCCAGCACCGGGGATCACTGGGTCTTGGCACCTGCGCCAGGAAGAAGGGAGAGGCATGAACCTTGAGAGTGGATAGCTTTCACCCTTGGCAAGAGACAATTACCACTGTTCAGGCCCATTAACAGCCTAATAAATTAGAAAGCAAGCATTAACACTTGGGGAGAGGCGGGTGGTGTGGGAGAAAGGTGCGGGTAAGGGAGGGTAGGCCTGAGGAACCAGGAGTCAAACTCCTTACCCGTTCTGGGCCAGAGAGAGGAAAGGGACCCTGGGATTCAAAATCCTTGAATGCCCACCATAGGCCAGGCTGAGAGCTTTCAGACCGTTTCTCACGGAATTCTCAGGCCAGCCTCTGGGCCAAATGTTCTCATCCCCATTGTACAGAAGGGGAAACCAAAGGGCAGAGAGAGCAAGAGACCTGCCCGGGATCACACAGCTAGGTGGGAAGGAGAGGCCCCTGAGGACCCCTGGCCACGCACGGTGACTGCAAGGAGCTAGTGGGTTGTAGAGTTGAAAGGGGGGAAGGTTGGCTTGCCCTCCTGAAACATTTCAATTAGGTTCTTGTAAAGTATAAATGTGTGACTATAAAGAAAGACTTGCTCACACACGCTTTTGGCGGCCTCGGTGCAAGAAGATAGCAGGGAGCTCAGAAGATCTAATTGCTTATGTAATCTCTGTCGAATTTGGTGTATCGGGAAGTATCTCTTCGCAGTATTTATCACATCCCACGTTATAAATAGCCAAGCGCCACTGTCCTCCTCACCTTCCTGTGACTGCCTGGGAGTGGGGCTGGCAGGGGTCAGGAGAGAGGGGCTGTGGAAGAAAGCCAGGCGCTCTGGGGAGCTGGGGCACTTGCCCACACTGCAGGGCTCCTGGAGGCAAGCTCGGAGGGCACAGGCCTTCATTAAGCACAGAATCCAAGCAGTCTGTTATCTTGCTAAACCTGCACCACACCCTCAGAGCAGGGTCTAAGTGCAAGCATTCCCGCCCGGCACCTTGGATCCCTCTGTGTAGAAAGCAGCAGCCCCATCCTTGCGTGTGAAACGTCTGGTAGAAGAGAAGAATTGAAGCAATGAAGGGAAGCTGGAAAATGAGAAAAGTGTCCTTGGAAACAATGCCATTATTAGCCTTTCCATTCTACTGACTGGAACACTAAGGCTCAGGGAGGCAGCAGGCTCTGGTATGCCGTAGTTCTGGGCCCAGAACCGGGTCTGTCGAACCCCACCTCTAGGCTTTTTCCAGCCTGGCAAAGGGCCACCTGCCTGGTGATGCAGGGTGCTGCTCGTCTTTCCCTGGGAGGAAGGTGAAGTAGCAACTCAGCGGGATGTGGCCGGTTCTCTCTCTGTCTCTGTCTCTGTCTCTGTCTCTGTCTCTCTCTCTCTCACACACACACACACACACACACACACACACACACACACACTGGCATCCTTCCCATCCACAGTGGCAGTGTCCTCTGGTCATGCCAGGCCCAATAGGCCCCATTTCCAAAGTCCTGAGAGCCCCATCTCCATGCTCTGCCCATTGCCTCCCACCGCCCCTCTTGAGGCCCGAGTTCCAGGCCCACCTCGTCCAGGAAGCCTTGCCTGAGATTTGCAGCCACCAGCTTCCCAGACCTCCCTGGCCTCGCCCTGGACCCCTCGCCTGCCTGCTGGTCTCCCTCATCGCCTGTATTCGCTTCCCACGGCTTCTGTAACCAATTACCACGAACGTGGTTGCTCCAACCAACACAAATGTATTCTTGCACAGATCTGGAGGCCAGAAGTCCAAACTCAGTATCACTGGCCTGAAATCAAGGTGTGGGCAGGGTCATGCTCCCTCTGGAGGTTCTAGGGGAGACAGTTTCTTATCTCTACCAGCTTCTGGTAGCTGCCGCCACTCCTTGGCTTGGGGCCTTGTCACTCCAATCTCTGTCCCTGTGATCTCATGGCCTTTGCCTCTTCTCTATATGTCAAACCCCCTCCCTCCTCCTCCCTCTTATATGGATGCCTCCCTTAGATAAGGGGATTGCATTTAGGGCTCACCCAGAACATTCAGGATAACCTCCTCAGTTCAAAATCCTTACTTTAGTTGTATCTGCCAAGACCCCTTTCCCAAATAAGGCGATGCCTACCAGTTTGAGGAATTAGGGCCCAGTATCTTTGAAACCTTGTTCAGCCTACTCCATTACCTTAGGAGGCCACCTGGTTTTTCTCCTTGTGAGACTGGAAGCTCCCAGAGGGCAGAGGCTGGGCCCGATGTCTCCACATGTTCTCTGCACCACTTTTGGCTCTTTCCGAGCCTCCAACAAGCCTCCGGAAAGGTTGGCTGGTTGCTGGCTGGCTGGGCCGAGGGACTGGTATCTTGCCCCTTCTGCCCTTGGAGCCACCATCAACTCCTGGACATACGTGGTGTGTCCCTCAGGCCCCCAGGGCCACCGGGCAGTGTGGCATGGGGGAGCTGACTTCTCATCTTCTGGCATCTAATAAGGTCTTTCAGGATGAGTTTGCAAAGATAATTGCCTGGTGGCGCATGTGCGGACATAGCTGCTTGCTGATCAAAAAATTCTTAACAGACCAGAAGGAGGGGCTAAAGCTGACAAAATAAGTATGAATGGGAGAGATGTCCGGTTTTTTTCTCGGATCCCAAAACCCAGTCTCCAGATGCAGGCTGGCAGGAGTGAAATTGGTGAGAGGGCAGGAAGCCGCGTGAGGAGATCAGCTCCCATATAAAGTCAAGGAGCCTTAGACTGCATCCATAGCATGGAAGTTTCTAGAACAAGGAAGTGATAGACTGCCCTGGGATATGGTGTCAGCTTTGGGCCCCACATATCAAGGGTGCCACAAGCATACTGGAGAATGGCCAGGGAGTCAAAAACAGACCGGGGAGGAGGCCTGGTTTCATGAGGAACAGTTGAAGGAGCTGTTTGGCTTGGAGAAGACTCAGAGGTTGTGGTGACAGTAACGCTTTCGACCTCTCAGGGGCTATTTTCAAGCAGAAGGAGAAGGAACAGTCTAGGCAGCCCCAGGAGACAGCACTGTGACCCATGGGCAGAAGCCACAAGGAAATAAGTTCAGCCTAATTCGGGAAAGAACTTTTTTAGAGTTAGGTCTACCCCGAGATGATCTCTCTCTCTCTCTCTCTCTCTCTCTCTCTCTGTCTCTCTCTCTCTCTCTCTCTATCCTCACTGCAGAAAGTAGGAGAGCAGAGGCTGGCCAAGCATTCAATTGAAATATAATAGAAGGGGTGTGGGCATCACATGGGGATTTGAGCAGACCAGACCAGCCCCCAGAGGCCTGAGAGGGCCTTCTGCCTGCAGAGCCTTTCCCATCCTCTCCATGCCTCCCCCACCCACAAACTGACTCTCTCCCTCCTCAGAAGACCCAAAGCACTGACCATGGTGTATTAGAGCAAATTATTTAGGCTTTGTCACCCCCATGAGACTGAGGGCCTTCTAAGCAGAGAAAGGACTTCTTCAAGTATGGGTCCACTCCTCCCCTTATCCCAAACATCACCTGGTGCCTGAACCACAATAGCCAACAGAGAAGAAAGAGAATTGGTGCCAAGGAGTGG
The DNA here is from genome assembly GCF_024610735.1 of Ursus americanus. NCBI lineage: Eukaryota > Metazoa > Chordata > Mammalia > Carnivora > Ursidae > Ursus > Ursus americanus. The sequence goes on from NC_142164.1 coordinate 66,985,978, forward strand.
GGCGGGGGGCGGGAGAGTGGTCAGTTGTCAGCCTAGAGCCTTTGGAAACTGGGGAGATTCACATAGATTCAAAAACAGTTGAAGTACATCCTGGATGGAGGTGGGGAGAGTGAAGGTGACCTCTAAATGTTCTTTCAGGCCTCAGAAGGCTCTCAGGATGCCAACCCGGATACCTGGCCTTTTCTTTCTTCTGTGTGCCCTTCTGAGAGTTCTCCCAACCCAGACCCTGTTCCCAAGGGGCTCTTCCTCCCTGCTGGGCCCTCTGGCTCACTCCGAGCCACTTCCAGATGGGCCCCATCTTCCCTCACACCCCCAGCTGGGCCCACCAGCTGGACTTTCTCAGGGAGTGAGGCCCCAGGAAAGTCCAGAGCCCACCCAGCAGGCTAGAAGGAGACCAGCTGCCTGTGGGGTGAGGGGATTATAGGGTGAGGGTCTCCCATAGGCAATCTGCATTGGAAATGGATGAACTAAGAATATGGATGGAGGTGGAAGTGGCTTTGTTGAACACCAGAAAAAAATGTAGTGGGCCCAAAGATTCCAGGCCCAAAATGGTCATCATCTTCTGCAGCTCTTTTGTCTCTATGCCCACTTAGTGTTACACGCACACAGTGGTCAGCACCCTGCACCTAGAGCCCTAAAGCCCTGGGGGTCTGTTTCGGGTTCTGCCACTGATTCTCTGTATCGCTTTGGACGAGCCCTGTCCTCCCCCCACCCACCGCCCTGGGCCTCACTCAGGCATCCCTTCAAAAATGTTAGCAGTGCCAATTTATGGATTGAATGCCCCTAGACTAGACAGAGTCCGGGCCCCAGCATCACCCTTTGTCCTTCTATGGATATGTTTCTGGTTTGCATACTCATTCACTGATTCCACCCCCCACCCCCCGATTGGAAGCTCCTTGGAGGCAGGGATCTCTCCCTCACTCATCACTGTACCTCTGGTGCCCAACTCAGTGCCCTGCACAGAGAAGACATTCCATCAAGATTTCCTAAATGAATAAATGGATGGCAAGAACTATGGATGGCCACTCCAGAAAATACATCCAGGCACAGTCTTGCCTGCAATGCTAGCAGATTCTTAGACCTCAGTAACCCATCTCTCAGACACCCTACAGGTCCACGGTCCCAGGTTAAGAGTCCCAGGAAAAATTCAAGAAAGTAGTACATGTTCATTGTATTATGCACCGTGGGAAGAAAAAAAAAAGGTTTCTATGGGCCTAGCTGGGGAGAAGAATCAGGGTGATCAGGGAACCAGAAGGTGTGAGTATGTCTCCTGGCATGGCTGGGACAGAGTAGCCCTGAGCCATGGAGCCATCAGAAACACCAGGTTCTCTCTGCCTCAGCTCACCTTATGGTAAAAACCCAGTGGGAACACGTCAACTCCTTGATGATTTGATGCTTGAGTCCATGCACGCCAATGGACCCCCTCTGGGTTAGACCTCAGATCCTTGGGCTTTGGGCCAGTGGCAGTCAGTGGCCCTGGGTCTGGTGACCCTGATGGAGTCCTGAGCCGACAAGGATGAGGAACAGCTCCTGGGTCATGGGGCCCTCCCAAGGGGCTGTCCCTTGGGCAGCCAGTCCAGGGAAGTCAGTGGGCCTTCCTCTATCTTCTTGCCTGCCTTCATGCCCACTCTCACAGCTCTCTCCATCCTTGCCGGCTTCAACTGGGCTTCTGGTCCCTACGCTTCCTGCTTTCTGGGCCTCTGGCGGCCAGGCAAATGCCTTGGGCCCCTCTCAAGTGCTGTGCGCTGGGAGAGGTTTTTGCTGTCACTTTGAGTGCTGTGTTGAGTCCTCTCTCAGTGGGCCATACATCCTCTAGGGGCAGCCAGGCTACAGGGAGGCTGTTTTGCAGAATGAAAAAACAAACAAACAAACAAACAAACAAAACCCAGAAAACAACTAGGGGTTGGGAGCCAGACTGGCCTGAGTTGAAAATTCCATTTCTGCCATTTCTTAGTCACGTAACTTTTGGAAAGTCACTTGACTTCTCTGAGCCTCAGCTTTCTCGTCTATAAAATAGGGAGGACGACACATATTCTCTAGGGCTGTTGCAAGGAGTTGGTTAGGTCCCATATATGGGACACTTAGCACAGGGCTGTACACTGGCTTTTCAATAGGCAGTAGCTCTTCCTGGTGGGTAATATCAGCAAGGGCTCCTCGTCCCTGCACTGGTAGTGTTAGCTCTCCCTGGGAGCTCATTAGAAATGCACAGTCTCCAGCCCCACCTCAGACCTGGTGAGTCAGAATCTGCATTTTAATAAGATCATCTGCCCGAGAAAGTTTGAGACAGGCGCCCAGCCTTCAGGCGGCCACACAGAAGGAACACCGTGTGTTCTGGCAGTCTCTGCGGGAAATAGCTTTGTACATCCTTAAGTCAAAACGGTAACAGTAGTGGTTGCAGTTTCCTACCTGTGCGTGGGTTTACTACACACGCTGGGCACTTACTAGGTGCCAGACTCTATCCAGGGTGCATCACAGCAACCGCATGAAGTCAGTAGCACAAACATGCCCACCTTACCGACAAGCAAGGCAAGGCGGGTTAAGTTGTTGGTCCCGAATTGCAGTCCGTGAGTGACGGAACCACGATGCCAACCCAGGCAACCTGCCTCGAGAGCTCATGTGCTAAGGATCACACAGAAAAAAACATACTTAGTGCGCCAGCTGGTCAGGTCCATGCCACAGGCACCCATTGAATTGCTTGCCTGTGGCCCTGGAGATGCCGAGGTGGAGGGGACCCAGGATCCGCTCTCAGGGAAGCCCCAGGCCAGGGCAGGAGACAGGCACACAGGTAAATGATAAAAGGAGGTGGCCTGCCATCTCTGCTGGGTCAGTGAGAGCCAACACAGTGCTTTGGGGGCGCAGAGAAGGGGGGCTGGGAGTCCTGTCAAAGGCCAGCCAGGAGGATCTCCCGGCCCACGTAGCTTTCCAGCAGGAGGTGGGCTTCCCAGTTATGGCTTCCTTTGTAAATCTTCAGGCTCTTTGAGAGTGATTAAGGGCCTTCTAGACGAGCCAGTGAGACTAGGATTCTAGTGAGAAGAATGTTGGCGAGGGAGGCAGGTGGTAGTGGTCAGGAGATCCTGATTTGAGCCCTGTCTTAGGTTTTCAGTCTCCACGTAGCCTTGGACACTTGGGCACCACATTTCTCTAGGTCTTCAGGGATGAGGGGTGGATGCTGTGGATGGGGTTTTAAGCCCTGATTGAGGACCCAGGGGCCTGTTGCTACTTTCCTGGGGGCAGGGACCACATCTGCCTTACCCACTGCTATATCCCCAGCAACTAGCCCCATCACCCAGTCTAGAGTTGCTGCTCCAGAATGATTTGTTGAATGAATGTTAAGTGAACAGCCGCGGGACAAGGGGCCCAGGCTGGGCAGATCGCAGTCCCCTCTTTTGCCCAGAAGACATCTGTCCTCAACAGAACCCAGTCAGCCTCCTTCTCCCTCCAAGGCTCTGTTCTCCACCCCAAGCTGGAGTTGGTTCTGCTTCCTCTGCCTGCCTGGCAGGGGGCTCCTGAGGGTCAAGGAAAGAGAAAGGGGTGGCATGCAGAAAGATTGGCCTTCAAGGCCTATGGGGCCAAATTGAGGGTGGGGGTTCAGAGGTGGCAGCACAAAGGACAAAGCCATACATGGCCACAAGCTGGTGGGGACTCGAGGGGCAGAGCAGGGAAGCGGGCAGACAGGAAGCTGCAGCTGGATTGTTGAGGACATATGTTTCCCGTTAGGTGCTCTTTCTCTCCCGCCCACTCTCCTCTGGGAGGTACAGGGAGAAGAAAGAGGATGTGATATCTAGGTGAGCCCTACTATGTGCGGACAGGTTGGCAGGAGCTCTCCCCAGGTAGGCCCTTCTGGAGCCCAAGGCCCTCCTCCAGGCCGGAGTCCCAACCTGCTATACCCAGCTATTCTGTCTCCTTGAGGTTAGGTTAGCCCCCCGGAGGTCCCAGGCCTGAACACCCACAAGATGCCCTCAATCCACTGGCTTTGAGTCAAAGACACCCAGGTTCGAATCTCTCTTCCAATACTTGCCAGGTGATGTGACCTTGGTTAATTTTTCGGGTCCTTGGTTCCTGTAACTTTAAAGTGGTAAAAATGATTGCTGTCCTGCCTCCCTCCTAAGCAATGTGTACAGAGGGGGCAGAGACCACACACAGAATCTCCCATGGCCCTGCCTTTCCATGGGCAGTGGCACGGGTCATGCATCCCTTGCCTTTCTTCTAATTCTTTTATTTTTATGTTATGTTAGTCACCATACAGTACTTCATTAGCTTTTGATACAGTGTTCCATGATTCATTGTTTGCGTCCAACACCCAGTGCTCCATGCGATCTGTGCCCTCCTTAATACCCATCACCGGGCTAGCCCATCCCCCACCCCCTCCCCTCTGAGGCCCTCAGTTTGTTTCCCAGAGTCCATAGTCTCTCATGGTTCATTCCCCCTTCTGTTTACCCCCCCTTCATTCATCCCTTCCTTCTCCTACCGATCTCCCTGCTAGTTCTTATGTTCCACAAATGAGTGAAACCATGTGATAATTGTCTTTCTCTGCTTGACTTATTTCACTTACCATAATCTCCTCCAGCCCATCCATATTGATGCAAATGTTGGGTAGTCATTCCTTCTAATGGATGAGTAATATTTCATTGAATATATGGACCACATCTTCTTAATCCAGTCATCTGTTGATGGGCATCTCGGCTCCTTCCACGATTTAGCTATTGTGGACAATGCTGCTATGAACATTGGGGTGCATGTGGGCCTTCTTTTCACTACATCTGTATCTTTGGGGTAAATACCCTTGCCTCTTTCTTCCCCTCTATACATCCTGGCCCTGCCTGGTGGGAAGGCATCTCAAAGGTCAATCCCTTTACACCGTGGAAATACCTCTGGCCCCTCAGCACTGTCTCTTACACCAGCCATCCCCAAAGCAATCTTGACAGCCTTTTCATGGCACAGAACACAGCCATACATTCACCATCTACACACACACACACACACACACACACACACACACACACACGAGGTAAGGAAAGGGAGGCACACAGAGAGTCCTCAAGCAGAGCCCCCCAGAGCAGGGCCTCCACTAAATGCCTGCCATGTATTATCTCCCCAGCTCTGGGCCACATGCAAGGAGGCAGAGGCCTTGCCATGATTCTCTTCCACGTCGCACGCAGAAAGACAGAACGGGAACGCACTCCAAAACTCCCAGCTCTGGAGGGCCAAGCCCACATTGTAACCCGTATCAGTCAGACCCTAAAGCCCAGGGTATTCCCACTGTTCTGTGTGGCCATCCCTGTGGCTGGCTGCAGAGAGCAGCAGGGGCACGGATTGTTACAATGGAATGAACCGGGACACAGGCATGGGATGGAATACTGCAGAACACTGAAAAAGAAGGCTCTTCTGTGACAAGCAGCGACCTGGATGAATGACCCAAACATTATGTTGAGCGAAAGAAGTACGACGAACGAAGAACACAGTATGGTGTGCCCCATTTGTTTTCCATGTATATAAACCTCAAAAACTGGTGAAACTGATCTGTGGGGATAGAAGTCAAAGTAGTAGTTACCCTTGGGGCAGGAGGGGGAATTACTGATGGGGAGGAGGCCAGGGAGAGCCTTCTGGAGCCCTGGAAATGTGCTACATCTCTATTGAGGTGGTGATTACCTAGATTGATACATATGTAAAAATGTATGGAGCTGTACCACTTAGGATCCATAGAAAAAGGATTTTTCAAAGTCCAGTGGGCCAATAGCTTCTCTCAGATCTTTGCATGGCTGGCTCCTTGTCATTCAGATTGCCCCTGAAATGTCATCTCTTCAGAGAGGCCTTTCCTGATCCCGACCCTCCACCACCTAATAGGATCCAGTAACACACCCCCACCCCATACCCCAGTTACTTCTTTTTCTTCTATTAATTAGTCGTCTTTTATTTTTCGGCTTGTATCAGTAGTGTGCTGGAGCTGCCTCTCACCGGCCCTTGCCAACTCAGGGTTCAGTGACTTCAGGTGAGTAGCTTGGAATCTGCCACAATGGAAGTAGTTATACCAAGGAAATCAGCAGATGCTGCAGTTAGAGCTCCCCTCCCCCGCAGCTGCTTATTAAAACATTTACCCACACGCCCTGTGCATCTCGCTATCTGAAATTCTCTTTTGTCTTTGTTTGTTGGCTTGTTTGTTATCTGCATCCCCTACGTGTAATCTCCACGAGGGCATGGATAGCTCCACGATATCGTTTTTACTGCTGTAGCCCCAGTGCCTAGAACAGTGATTGGCATATAGTAGGTGCTCAGTAAATGCTGGTTGAATGACTAAAGGTCCGATGGCTACGCTGTGGAAGCACAAGAGAGGGAACAATGACCTTTGTACCAGAATAAGGAACATTAGAGTTGGGGCTTCAGGGTTAAGAAAAAGGTTGCTAAGTAGACAGGAGGGAAAGGATTTCCCAGGCAGAGGGAAGAAGATGGAAGCATGGAAGAGCACGGGAGCATCTGGAGAAACCCAGCAGCCAGACTGACCATATTGCAGGGTGGGTGGGGCGGGGAGAGGCGTGAATTGTGTGGAAAGGTAGGCCAGGGCCACGCTGCAAAGGGCCTTAGCTCCTTGAGTGGATGGCTGGGTCTTCCCCCACAGGTGGTAGGGAGCCACAGAAATGTTTTAATTAAAGAGAGAATCTGATCGAGTCTTTGCTGGCAAGACATCTCTGGTAGCAGAGCAGAGGGTGGCGTGAAGGGGGCTGCCAGAAATCCCGTTGTCTCTGCAGGGTTGCCTAGGACAGAGGCTAGTCTTTTGAACCCACAGATCTTCTCACTTTCCCTGCCTGTTTTCTTCCCTCAGTGAAGATGGAAAGCAGCTGGCCCTGTCCTCAAAACCCAGTGGCCCTTCAGGTCCTAGGCCTTAGTTTCCACTGGCCACACTTCTCCTCGGTCTAGCCTAGCTCAGAGGGGGCAGCCTCTGCGGCCCTGCCAAGATTCTCAGAGAAAGGGTGCCTGGTGTGGGCACTGGGACTGTCTGTGCCTTCCTAGTGTTCGGACAGCCACCCCACGCCCTGTGCTGGGCCCCATCCTGCTGAGCCGAGGAACAACAGCAGCCACCACCTCCGTCACTGCTAGAGAAGGAGGGTTAAGGGGCCTTTGTTGTCTGGGGTGTTGCTATGCAGGGCCGGCCCCAGGCAGCTCTGAGATTGGGCTGTGGTCTGGTGTGGGGCTCAAGTTTGGCAGCCAAGGCAGGCCACCCCAGCCGGGGCTCCCGCTCCAGGCAGGGAGAGCTAAATTAGAGCTTCCAGCCTTCCAATTTAGAGGACCAAAATAAACCCAGCAACATTCCTGCCGGGGCCCCAGTGCTCCAGCCTACAGGCAGAAGCCAGGCTCTGTCCTCAACCCCAAAGTTATAGAGACTGGGGAGCTGGGTAGCCAGGGATGACTAAGGGCTGGGCCACAGGACAGACTGGTGGCACGAGAGGGAGTGGGTCACAGCATATTCCTGCATCCATTTCAGTTCAGTCTGATTCAACTCATCACACATGTGATGTCGGACACTGGGCTAGCCCAGCCCTGGGAGGACTGCGGGGAGTAATATTAGGACTCACCCATCTGGGAGATGCCTTAAAGACCATCTGGACCACACTTCTCATGTTACAGATGGAAAAATGAGGCCCAGAGAGGAAAAGGGACTGACCCAAGGTCACACAGAAAGTCGGGGGCCAGAGCCAGGAGTAGAATCTAGGGCTCTAGTTCAGAACTCACTCCACCCCAGGCAGACCCAGAACATGTCGCTGGAACTTCAGATGGTATGTCTGGGGCAGAGGGGCCTAGAGGATCCCTAGAATTTGGTCGGCATGCAGAAGCTGGGGGAAGCTTCCCAAAGGTAGGGCTCGGAAGCTGGGTTGAGGCGGAGGGCGATTTAGGCATAGAGGATAGGCCTCACGAGAGCATCTCCTCGCCAGAACCAAGATGCTGATGTGACCCAAGAGTGGCGTGGGCACATGGGTGTCCCTCCCTAGCATCAGTTCCAGTAAAGACCTCCTCCTAGGGACACTTGCTTCCTCTCTTTCTTAGGAGGAAGGAAGCTGAAATGATGATGATGATCAAAATATTAGCTAACATTTATCGAGAGCTTTCTGGGTGCTGGGCTCAGTGCCAAGTGTTCAAATGTGTTGTCTCATTTGGTCCTTTTAACAATCCTATGAAGTGGGGCCTATTATCATCCCCCTTTCAGAGTTGAGAAAACGGAAGCACGTAGAGGTTAAGAGACTTGACTGAGGTAACACGGTGAGTGTTGGAGCTGGGATCTGAACACAGGTAGTGTGGTTCTAGGGTCTGTGTACTTAACCACTACACTATAATAGCATCAACGAAAATTATAATGATGAGTTCATGTTTATTGAGTACTTGCTATGGGCCAGACATTGTTGAAAGCATTTCACAGGGAGTAGCTTGTGTAATCCTCACAACAACTTTATGAGGTGGGTATAATTATTATTATCCCCAATTTACAGAGAAGAAAATTGAGGTATAGAGAGGTAAAGAGCTAGTATTGCTTTGGCAAGACCTGCCAAGTAGACAAGGGAGAAAGAATTTCCCAGGCTGAGGAAACAAAATGGAGGCATGAAGGAGCATGGGAGCCCCTGAGGAAATCTGGCAGCCAGAGTGTATTATACGGGGTGAGGGTGGGGAGAGGTATGGGGTGAGCCTGGAGATTGCCCCATGCCCTCTGGTGGAGGGGAATCTGCAGTGGCCTGGGTGAAAGGGAGTGAGGGGTTTCCCCTAGTTGATCTGTATGGTAAGCCAGCACCATCCTAAGACCCCACCCTGCCCCCATGGACCAGGCTAGGCCAGGGCAGACAGAAATGAGGGGAACAAAAGGTGCAGGACTCACCCGCCTCCTCCACAGGCAGGCGGAGCCAGGGGGTAACTCTGTAGGGTCTCTCTCTCCTCTTTACAGGAAGTTCGCTGTCCTGGGGAACCTAATAATTCTCAGAGACCCAGAGAATGGCAGGGCCACAAGAGAGTCCCTTGGTGTGACTATCCTATCCCATGCTCTCACGGCAATAATGTCAAAGCTGGGGCTCAGAGTGATGGAGGGGCTCACCCAGTGTCATTCAGCTCAGAAGGTCAACTCTCCGTCCCCAGAGTTAGTGTCTCCTTCCCCCCACACCTCCTTTTGAGTAGGCCCTAGGGTCAGAAGACGGCTGAGCATGAGTGACAGTGGAGTTCTCACCTGAAGCCATGGAGGCTAGAAGGAAGTGCCACAGTGTTTCTCAAATCCCAGAAGAAAAGAACAGTCAACCCAGAGTTCAATATCCAGCGAAAATATCCTTCGGGAATGAAGCAGAAGTAAATATACTCTCAGATGAAGGACAACTAGAGAATTTATGGCCAGCAGATCTGTTCTAGAAGAAATGCTCAAGAAAGTTCTTCAGATGAGAGAGCAATGAGGGAAAGTTGGGACAGGGATAGATTAGTTCTTCTGTGTCATGTGGGCCCTTGTCACCCTCCCCTAGCCCCAACCTGTTCTCTTATGGTCCCTCCCAGACTGGATGCCCATTCCCTGTGCCCCTGGCCGGGGCAGTGATTCAGGAGCCCTGGGCCTGGGCCCATACGCAAGGCGGAAGGCTAAGGGAACTGGTATGAGATGTGGAATTCTGAAATGCGGAATAGTACCTAACCCCCGCTGACTTGCTAGGCAACCTCAGGCAGGTTTCTTATCCTCTCTGAGCCTCCACCTGGCCAATAGGGAAAATCACCCTTTTGTGTGGCTGAGACAAGCAGAGGGGTGGGAAACCAGTTAGTGGTGTGTGGAAAGGCTGTCCAGATGCGAGGGATGGTTATTATCATTCCTCTCCTGGCCTCCCTCCTTTCCAGCCAACCAGGCATCTGCAGTGGGGGCTGGGGGCAGGCCACTTAGCAACTCAGCTTCCTTTCGCTTCCTCCCTGGGGCCTCTGCAGTTCTGGATTCCAAGGCTTTGATGGAAGGGGTAGGAGCTGCCTCTTGGGCTGCCTCGCCTGGGCCTATCCCTCTCCATGGATTTTTATCAAGAGGGGAGGAAGTGACCTGGAAGTGGGGCAGCTCTTCCTCCAGGGGTTTCTTGGCATCACCAGATGATCCTGGTGTGCTCTGGGCTCAGGCAGAGGGTTGAGGCATCTCCAGCAGGAGGCCAGGCCCCGAATGCAAAACTCAAAGTAGTAACAGCTGCTATGGCGGAGTCACGAGGTGAGAAGGACAGGAAGGCACCCAGGCCTGGATGCAGAGCAAAGATGCCAGATGAGTCTGGAGATCTGACTTCTGAACCCACGGAGTCACACGCTAACATTGGGCGTTCTCCCTTCCCCTGTCAAGCCTTGACTTCCCCTCTGTGCTCTGCGTGTGCATGTGTGTGGGTGTAGGGGAGGGCTGGACTGCTAATCTCCGAAGTCTCTTCAGGCTCTGAAACACTGTGCTTCTAAGTGAGTGACTTTGGCCTGGGGCAGGAGGCCCAGGGGAGCAGGGGGTCCCGAGAGCTATCTGGAGGAGTCAGTACGATGTGGTCCTTGCTAGTGTACTTTGTTGCCTGACCGAGGACCTGGGAGTTCCAACTCTGTCATTATCATCTATATAACCTTAAACAAGTCACATAGTGTCCCTAATGTTGTGAGGCCAGTTTTGCTTTTCTCCCACGGTCCCCACCTTGGCAGGACATTGCCCTCTCAGTGGGTCATGTGGAGGATGCGAGATCTCCTTTGCATCTGATAAGAGGGCTCACAAAATAGCTACAAGATGCAGTCGGCACAGGTCTCACACGTGGTTCCCATGTCCAGCCTGTCCCAGCCCCCCACACAGCCCAGCTCCTTGCCAGCCTGGCACCAGACCCTCACAGCCCCTGAGACTTGGAGCAAACCAGTTCCCCTCTGACTCTCCTGGACGCAGTCACAGGTCTGGGCCATACTGTTCTTCCAGTAGGTGCCCCCTCGGAAGATGGCAGAGTGTTTTGGCTCTCCAACTTCACTGTTTGCCCTGAGAGGATTCCACGCACTACTCCACAGGGCTTTGAAATAGCCCAGGCCAGGCACGAGGTGATCAGGGCAACGGACAGAGATGGCTAGGTCAGCCCTTCCAAACATGACCCTGAAGGATACTCACGCAAGGGAAATGAACAAGTTGTTTGGAGACCACAACAGGTTCAGAAAGCCCGGTGATGTCTGTGGTGTTGGGGGAAGCCCCAAGGGCTTGGTCAGTTAGAAAACAGAGACAGGGGCGCCTGGGTGGTTCAGTTGTTGGGCATCTGCCTTCGGCTCAGGGTGTGATCCCGGCGTTCTGGGATCGAGCCCCATATCAGGCTCCTCCACTGGAAGCCTGCTTCTTCCTCTCCCACTCCCCCTGCTTGTGTTCCCTCTCTCGCTGGCTGTCTCTCTCTGTCAAATAAATAAATAAAATCTTAAAAAAAAAAAAAAGAAAACAGAGACAGCTTGGGACTAGGCTTCTGTAGTTGGAGAAGGGGCAGGGATGGAGGGACATCTGTGAGGGGAGGCCAGAAGCTCAAAGAGCTCCCTCTCCCAGCTCCCCAGCAGCCAGCTAGTTGCTCCCCACATAAAGAAGCAGGGACATTTAAGAAATTATTCCCAGCTTCACTTGTCATCTGACCTGGGCAGGGGGAGGAGGAGGAGGAAGGACAGAGGTAGGATACTGGCCGGACTCGCCCTTGGCTCTGTGACATTCTTCCCTGCCTCGCTGGGTACCTGCCCTTTGCCTGAGGTTGGTTATCTGCCTTCCCCAACCAGACTCTGAGCCTTCCCAAAGTCTTCCAGTAGATTTTTTTTTTTCGGTTGAACTTAGCTGGAGTCACGTTCCAACAATACTGCCACTGGATACGGGCCTGCTGGCTGAAAGTAAAGGACGAGCACACCTGTCCTGGCTCTAGAACAGACTCAGTGTGCCATGAGGGGCTGGGCCAACTCAGAATCTAGGTCCCTTGGGTAGTGCAGCAACACATTAGGGTGCCCTAGTTCCAAGGCCTCAGGCTAAAGCACACAGTAGGTGCTCAGTGCTGAGTAAGTTGATTTAATCAATGAATACGTTACCTCCGCCCCCAGCTGTCCCACCGACCCTGTCCTCAGTGCCAGACTGTATCTACCTCTGACCACCAGCCTGTCCTGGGCCTCCCTGCCCACCTGACTTCAGAGAAAAAGAAGAGAAAAATCTGAGTCACGACATGGCAGAGCTGGCCTGGCCCTTACTCTGTGGGGTCTAACTGGACCAGATGGGGGGGTCCAAGGCCCAAAGAGGTGAAGGGACCGGCCATAGGTGTTAGGACTAGGCTCTCCTGCCTCTGTCACAACATATGGCAGGAATTTTTGTTAGGTTTGTGTGGCAGGGGTCCTACTCCAAAGCAAGTCCCTTCCCAGAATGCACTGGGACTTCAAAGCGTGGCAGGATGGCATCTGGGCTCTCACCACTCCCCTTCGCCCCCGGAACTCCTGAGGCTAGAGGGTGGGAGTGCCTTTGATCAGCCAGGAGTGTTGACTGTCCTTCACTGAGCCTGACAGCAGAGATGAGCCAGAGGCTGGCCCATGCCCTCTGGATGCCGAGAGAGCATACAACGTCACTAGAGAGAAAGTCCAGCCTCCAGCCTGGGGCTTCCTGCATCTGGGGCTCGCCACCCAAAGCCTGCACAGCTGGCCAGCAGGGAGGCCCCCAGCTGGGGGATGTTTGTGCTAATCCTCAGCAATGGAAGCAGCTTGTAGCTGGGCTGATGTCTCCAGGGTGGGCTGCCACTCAGTGCTGGGGGCTCTGCTTCCCAGTGACTTTTCAATCCTACATTCCTCCCCTCACGTCCCTGCCTCCTACAGCCCCCACCCCCGGCTTCTCCCGGTTATCACCACTTCTTCAGAGAAGGTCAAGGGTGGGGAGAAAGGACAGGACCCTGGACCGAGAGTCTGGAGACCTGGGCCCGGCCACTGCCTTGCTGTGTGATCTTTGAGTTAGTCCCTGGCCCTCTCTGGACCTCAGTTTCCCCAGCTGTAATGGATAGGGCACTGTCTTGGTGCTGCTCCCCCAGGAGTCTCTGAATCAAGGAATGGGATTTGTGCCTGATAATGAACACGGGCCATGCACGTGGAAGGGTTGCTCAGTCTCGGGCCTGCTGGGCTCAGTTTGCTTGACTCAGCACTCGATCTGCTCGCTGTGCCCCTGAAACCAGTGTCAAAGGGACAGGGAAGTAAGGTTTCAGAGGGAACTTTGATTAGGCTGGGGAGAAGAACACAGAAGAGTACAGATTGTGCTTTCAGACTAAAAAATGCCCTATCTGTCCTTGGACCCGTGGCCTAGGGGCAAAGCCGGAAAGCCTGATGGTGTATACATTTAGGAACACGAAGTACAGGCCTCCTCTCAGAACAGGGTTCTTGGGTCCAGAGGTCATATCTTGCTCCCAGAATCCAGTGATGCTCAGCAAAACAGCCTTTCTTGGGAAAAAAAGACCATGACACGAGACCTTTCCAGCCAACAAAGGATGGAGGCTTGTGCTTGGCCTCCCAAGCCAGTGTGTGTTATTACTACCAGAGGCCCCTGGTGCCCACTGAAGCCAGGGACCACCACCGTCACCTGCACAAAGCAACAACTCAGGCCTCATTTGTTAAGACTGGGGGAAACCAAGTCCCAAATTGAGGCTGGCCGGCAAGGCTGTTCCCTGCCAAGGCTTCCCTCCCTCAGGGATTCCTTAGGCCCACTACGTGTTGGGCCGGGAGGAAAATGAAGAGGTAGAAAGCCTCCTGGGGCTTGTTGGTAGTTGAACAAGCCTCAGTGATGGGAGGTGGACCAGAGGCCTGTGGGCGTGGGGTGCCACTGGGAAAAGGAGAGGGGCTCTCCTATGGTCTGTCCACCTTGCGCCCATCATCTCTTCTTTCAGCCCTCACAATCCAGAGGACAGGCCATCTGGGCTGCTTTTTCTAAGTGAGAAAAGCAAGGCACAGAGTGGTTAGAGAGCTTTCCCCGATGTCCAACCACCCAGAGTCAGGAGTCAGGCCCCATATCACACTGCCGTAGTCCAGAAACAGACAGGAGCACATCCAACAGTTGAGGCCTGGAGGGTTTCACAGAGGAGGTGGCGTTTGGAATGGGGTTTTAAGGATGGACATTGGGATGGGTGAATGGGAAGGAGGGGAGTATTCCAAGTGTGGAGGGGCGTGGGGGGTGAGATTCGGGTACACCAAGACGGGGTCAAGGCATGGACAGGTACGATGGAAGGAGAGCAAAGAGACCAGATTGGCTAGAGGCAGCGGATGGGAGAGCAAAGGACAAAATTCCACGGATAGTTGGAGCTCCAACTGTGGGGGGCCTTGAATACTAGGAGAAGGAATTTGGTTATGGGGAGTCATGGAAGGTTTTTAAGGAACGAAGGGCCATGGGCTGTCCTGGTAGCAGCCTGGAAGATAGATTGGAGCGAAGGAGATGGGGCCTGGAGCATGAGATACAAAGACCGGAATTAAAGATAAAGACAAAGAGGGGAGGAATGCTGAGGAATGCTCTTCTCTCCAAAGACGAGGGAGATTTAAGGAACTGAAAGGCGTAGGACTCTAGGTGTTACAGGGGGTAAGGGAAGGAAGGCGAGATAAGCTCCAGGTTCCAGCGGCTGAAAGAGCTACCATGGGAGGTGAGACTCTGGGAGGAGGCTGACGAGGAGGAGGTTTTGAGGCTGGGTGTGGGTGCAACGGAAATGCCGGTGCACTTGTGGCTGGTGAGTTTGAGAAACTTGTGGGACATTCCAGTAAACGTATGCCATGAGCAGTAGGAGGGAAGGAGAGGAGAGGAACCAGCCAAAAAGAGGGTGGTTTGGGAGGCATCAGCCCTTTACTAGCTGGGCAAACTTAGGCCAGTCCCCAAACCTCCCCAGGCCTCAGTTTCTTTGTCTGTGTGATGGGGTAATGAGAACGCCAACCCTGTTGGGTGGTTGCGAAGATTAAATGAACTCACACACATGCGCTGCTTAGAGCAGAGCCTGGCATGGAGGAAACATTCGAGGACTCTTAGCTCTTAATATCATTATTGGCACACAGATGGTGCTTGCCGTCTGAGGGGTGGGTGAGATCGTGCAGGACGCATGTGAAGGAAGAGCTGAATTGCGGGCCTGGCGGAGCTCAAGGAGCACTGGCCTGTCACAAATGGGCAGAGACCCACAACTGGGAAGACAATTGGCCAGAGACCCTCAGGAGTGTGACCCAGGCTGGGAGGGCCTGGACCTCCAGTTCCAGTCTTGCTAGGCTTTGGGGACAGACTCTTTCTGCCTGACTTGTGAGAGCCGTGGCCATGTGGGCTGCCAGGTTTCCCTGCCTCACCTCTGCTAGAGGGCAACTCATTCCCTCACACTCAGCCCCCAGTCAAGCATCGTCGTGGCACTGAGCAAAGGAAAATCTTCACTTGGCCAGGGCTTCCCTCCCAGGCCACTGTGGGCCTTGAGGCTGTCCTTCTCAGATTTCCATCTGTGGAGTGATTGGCGTTTGCCCCCTCTTGCCAGCTCTGTCCAGGACAGAGGGGGTAGATGAGTTTCTGGCTTTGAAGTGCTTTGGGCACCCTCAGGGATTCCCCAGGCAGGCCCAAGCCCTAACTTCTCCACAGAGGTGATGCAAACACAGGCTCTGCCAGAGGAGAAAGAGCCTTCTCTTGCTGCCTGCGGCCTTCCAGCAGGCCACCAGCAGCCCCCTGACAGAGCACAGGGGAGGCCTATTTGCAGTCTACAGCCCCGGGCCATGGGCAGGCTGGAGGCCCCAGCAGCAGCCCCATGATTGCCTGTGATCACAGCCTGGCCACCCTCCCAGCATGCAGCAGGTCGCAGAGCCAGGCTCCAGGCTCACATTTGCAATGGGGTCCAGGGACACAGATGGGCTGCCCACACTTGTGTTGGGCAGCTCAGCCAGGCCAGCTCTGCCAAAGGTCCTGACAGAGACAAGCAGGGGATGGAGGATGGTACACAGAGGCCCGTGTTTCGGGCTCTGTGGGTCCTGTCCTCCTTTTTGGCAGGAGGGAACGTAGTGGGGCAGAGGGACGTGAGATACAAGACTGAAGGAGGCCAGGGCTCCTACATGGAGAAGAACACTGGATGTAGGGGCGCCTGGGGGGCTCAGTCGGTGAAGCATCCGCCTTCAGCTCAGGTCATGATCCCAGGGTCCTCAGCGGGGAGCCTGCTTCTCCCTCTCCCTCTGCCGCTCCTCCTGCTTGTGCTATCTTTCTCTCTCTCTCTCTCTCTGACAAATAAATGAATAAAGTCTTTAGAGAAAAAAAAAAAAAGAACGCTGGATGTAGAGTAAGGAGAACATGAGCCGGACTATCGCCTGGGCAGTCATGGTGAAGTGGCCTTTCACCCTTGTTGTCAGAACCAGACTTTGTTTAATTCCAGTTAGTTCACACACAGTGTAATCGTAGTTTCAGGTGTATGATAGTGATTGAACACCTCCATACATCACCTGGTGCTTGTCACAAGTGCCCTCCTTACTCCCCATCACCTATTTCACCCATCACCCCACCCCACCCCCTCTGGCCACCATCAGTTTATGCCCTATAGTTAAGACTCTGTTTTTTGGTTTGTCTCTTTTTCTCTTTGAGAAACACCCTTTATTTGAATCTCTTTCATGTGCCAGACACCCAGGACTTTCTTTCATCTTCACAATGCCCCTCCAGGAGAGGTCTTATTACTCCCACTTTACAGGTGTGGAAACCAAGGCCCAGAGAGGTGAAGCGACTTGCCCAAGCTGAAGCAGCAAGAAAGTGCCAGAGCCAGTATTTAAATCCAGGCCTATCTGAATCTGGAGCACATGCACTATGCCCTGTCCGCGGCTGCTTCCAGTTACAGACTAGAGTCGGGGTGGGGGCGCATGGCTTCTTTTGTTTAAATATTTTATTTGTTTATTTGAGAGAGAGAGAAAGCATGAGTAGGGGGAGGGGCAGTGGGAGAAGCAGGCTCCCTGATGAGCAAGGAGCCCAACGCAGAACTCGATCCCAGGACCCTGGGATCATGACCGGAGCCGAAGGCAGACGCTTCACCGACTGAGCCCCCCAGGTGCCCCAAGCCCCTGGCTTCTTAACTAGCAGCTGGCTGAGCCTGACTGGCAAATCCAGCGCTTGTCAGCCCAAAGGCTGAAGGCTGCGCTGGAGCATCTGAACCCACACACCGAGCAAGGCCCACAGCCCCTGCATACGAGGCCCCACTGAGGCCGACACAGTCCTGAACACCTGGCTCAGAGGAGGCCTGAAGGCTTCGCCTCTGCAGCTTCTCTTCAGCTCCGTGTGGACTCCTTCCTATCAGTGGCTGCTTAGGTGGCCAGCTGGCCTCTCTGAGCCCGGCTTCCTCCTCAGCAACAGGAAAATAACGTTACCCTAGCCTATTGGAATGTCAAGCAGATTATCTTTTTTTTTTTAAATGATTTTTTATTATATTATGTTAGTCACCATACAGTACATCCCCGGTTTCCGATGTAAGGCTCGATGATTCATTACTTGTGTATAACACCCAGTGCACCATGCAATACGTGCCCTCCTTACTACCCATCACCGGTCTATCCCATTCCCCCACTCCCCTCCCCTCTGAAGCCCTCAGTTTGTTTCTCAGAGTCCATAGTCTCTCATGCTTCATTCCCCCTTCTGATTACCCCCTCTTTCTTTATCCCTTTCTTCTCCTACCGATCTTCCTACTTCTTATGTTCCATAGATGAGAGAAACCATATGATAATTGTCTTTCTCTGCTTGACTTATTTCACTTAGCATTATCTCCTCCAGTGCCGTCCATGTTGCAGCAAATGTTGAGAACTCGTTCTTTCTGATAGCTGAGTAATATTCCATTGTATATATGGACCACAACTTCTTAATCCAGTCATCTGTTGAAGGGCATCTCGGCTCCTTCCACAATTTAGCTATTGTGGACATTGCTGCTATGAACATTGGGGTCAAGCAGATTATCTGAAATAACTCCTGGGAAGGAGCTGGGATTCTGGAGGGCCCAGGGACAGAGGAGAAGTGATCTGAGAATGCTCCCCTGTGTCTGCCACGTTAGAGTTTTCGGAAGCAGAGTCTGGTTTATTTTCAGGGCCTCTTTTGTTCTGTTTCACAAGCCAGATGTTGGTGACGGTATACTGGTGGCAGTGGTGGGCATGACGGTTGGGGTGGGGGTACACCTGAAAAGAAACATGTATCTGATTGGAACGTGGCTGCACCCTTTTATCTGGCCACTTAGTGTTAGAAATTAGACAAGTACATGAAGGATGTTGATTGCCTTCTTATATTAGCCCAAAACAGGAAACAACCTAATAGTCCAACCCTAGGGGATTGACTAGACAATCTATGATTCCAGCATATAGAGGACACTCAATAGAATCAGAGAGCACTTCTAATTACGGTGGTCACAGATCTCTCTGTACCAAACCCAGAAGGCTGGATGATCAATACACTGTCTAAGGAGAAGGCCCACCCCCTTCCTCACCAAAGACAGTCTGGCTCAAAAACTGAGGTACCCAACATGCAAAGAAGTGTGCAGCAGTGAGCACTGCTGTAGGCTGCCAGCACCCCCCACTCCCGGTCAGAGCATGGGTGGGGGGGCAGAACTCAGTGCCTGGGGTGAAACAAGCACCCTACCATGTCTGGGAGTGGAGGCCAGAAGAAGGATCTCCCGGTAAGAGCTGGAAATACCAGCAGCTGCTGGCAGTTCTGCCTACAAGGCCTGTGGGGAGCTGTGGGGGGGGGGGGGGCGGACCCGGGCCCTGGAGGAGCTGCAGAGCAAAGTCGCTTAGGAGGTTGGGGTCCAGGAGACAGCCCATGACCAGGAAGTGAACCGAGCCGTGAGGGCTCCGGGTTGGATCAGGAGACCCCTGACATGTCCTGGGGCAGAGCTCTGAGCTGCCATTGTAAGACCTGATTCTGGACTGGGAGGCCTGGGGGAACCAGTGGAGGCGACCACAAAACCACCAGACAGTGAGGGAGGGGTAGCACTGAGGGAGAGAGACAGACACTAAAACGTAAACACAAACAAAACAGCACCAACTCTCCCTCTCCAAATGAGCCTGCAACCCCATATTCCAAAACACATAAAGAAATCTAATGCTCAAAGAGAGCCAACAAACTCTACAATCAGCACATAAATTTACTCCAGATGAAGTTTTGGAGAGCAGGCTGACAGATTTTGAAAATAAGCATGTATAGGACGCTCCCAGAGATAAACGAAGGCATGATCGTCCTTAAAAGGACGAGATAGGATTGTACAAAAGCAGGAAGAGAGATACGAAGAGAAAAGCAATTTGAAATCTTTAAAGTAGAAAATACGGTCATTGCAATAAAAGAATAAAACCTCCGTGGATGGGAGAGACCACAGCAGAGGAGAGACCTGTTCGGTCCCGAGGAAGAGGCCCAGCCACCAGTCCACACAGCTGTGGGCACGCAGTGGAGCCACGCACGGCGGGGTGGCTCGGCTTCCCCAGCAGGTCCCCTTTCTCGTGGCGAAGACAGAGCCAGCTTCGATAGCTCCGGGCCGCACCTCCTCGGCATTGCTGCCGGCCTGCCAGTCCATTTCCAGTCCCTGTTGCGACGGTGCCCAACAGCCCCTCCTCTGCCAGGCCGAATGGCAATTTTCCCTTCTTCGCTGCTGCCGCTGCAGAGTAAGAGGGCTGGGAGCAAGCTTCCTCACAAAGCTGTGGCCTCCCAGGGAGCCACCCAGTACAGCAAGCCTGGCTTTGGAGCAGGGGGTGGGGATAAGCCAGCCCCGTGGAAGACCACCACATCTCCCCCAGTCCTACAGTAGGAGGGCAAAACAGGAGTGGCCGTGTGAGGTGAAGAGGGTGTCCCACACACTCGGAGTCACAGGCGCCCAGCTTTGAATCCCCGTGTTGACGTCCACATGACACACCCTTGACTGGCAAAATTATTTTCTCCTTCACACAATGGGCCTAATCGCTAGAAATTTTGAAATTTTCACCTCACTCCCGGCCTGTTCTTTCATACAGCGCCTGGCCCTGCCCCGAATTCTAGGGTCGGGTAGTGGGAGGGAGGTGCTTCTGTATCGGAGCCTCTACTCTTCGGGGAGACTGAGGAGGCAGGCCCAGGCCCCAGAGGAGCTGCCAGGCAAAGTGGCTTAGGAGGCTGGGGTCCGGGAGACAGCCAAGGGGATGGAGCTTCCGAGTGTGCTCCAGCCAGGGAGCACACCAAGCAGGTGGCCTGCCCTGCGGGTTCCTGTGAGTTTCCAAGTTCAAACCCAGCTCTGCTCCACAACGCTGTGGTCATCCAGGGCCAGCCGTTTACTTCCCTCTACCTTGGTTTCCCCATCCTCCTAGTAGGGATAGCAGCACTCCTTCCCTCCACGGGCAGGAAGAAATGAGGTGGGGCATGTCAAGCACTTAGCAGGGTGCTCACAGAGGGGGCCTCTCTGGACCCCTTCCCAGGCCTTCAGCTACAGGCTCTGCCTCAGCCCCCAGCCCCAGAAGTGTCTCCCTCACTCCTTGCTCATCCAAGCCTTTCCTCACCTCACCTTCTCCAGGAGGCAGAAGTCCAGATTGCCTGGCTCTTTGGAATGATAACAGTTTCCGTGGCTGGGCTGGCCTTTTATAAGTGAGAGGGGAATCTTTGTTCGTTCTTTTATTCATTTGTCTATTTCAATATTTATTCATCACCTACTATGGGCCAGGCACTGTTCTAGGCACTGGTAATAGATCAGGGGGCCAAAGAGACAGGGACTCTGCGTTGACAGAGCTCATGTTCCAGAGGAGATGAAGTCCATCTTTCCTGGGGAGGCCTCAAATACAGTCCTACACCCAGGTCAGCTGCCGGGTTAGATATGCATTTTCACTTCCCTCTGAGATGCCCAGCCCTAGGACCCCAGCAGAGACCTAAGGGATCATGTAATCTGCTCTCTGCCCACAGACAACCACTCCAGTGTAGACCGCTCCAACCTGCCGCTGTCAGCGAAGCCTGGCTCTAGAGTCCAAAGACCTAGGATCCAAGCCTGATTCTTCTGCTTTTTGATCTTAGGCAAGTGTTGTAAGTGCTCTAAGCCTTCGTTTTCTCATCTGTGAAATAGGGATATGAATAGCACCTACCTCAAAGGGTCACCGTGCAGATGACATGAGATCACAATATCGCATTCTTGAAATGATGCCTTGCACATTAGATGCTCGATGCAGCTTAAATTTTACTACTACTGCTGTTATGATGATGATGATGATGATGATGATGATGACTACCTGACCCAGGGTATCATAGGCCTTTGGTTTTGTGATCAGTTGCAGGTTTCCAAGGTATGCCTATGCCTGGCCCTGCGACAGGGCCAGAACCCATATGGCAGCCTCCCAGGAAGCCTGCCCACCGTGGCCCTGGGACAGCAGATCTGAGGTTGAGGCCCACTCCTGGGTGTTCCCATAGCGCTTTGTGGAGAACAACCCCTTTAGGTTTGCCTCAAATGACCCCTTCTCAAGAAGGCCTTCCCTGCCCACTCCATCTGAAATTGCAAACCCCCAGCACTCCCGATTCTCCTTCTCTGCGTTCTTTGCCTCCGTAACACGTAGTGCCACCTTTCATGCTACGTATTTTAGTTATTTTTTTTTCTTTTTAAAAATTGTGGTCTGCCTCTCCGCTCTAGAATGTAAGCAGGAAGAGACTGTCAACTCTGTGGGGCTGAGCAGGCCCAAGGCAATTGGCCAAGAGATAAGCCAGATACCCTGGTCTGCTAGTTAATAACTACAGGAGAGTCTCTTCCTTAATCTGAGCCACAGTTTTTTCCATCAGAACCACAAGCTAGGTGGAACTGGTGGTCTCCAAGGGCCTCCTCAGCCCTGGCTTAGAACATTCTGTGTTTTTGTGCTGCTTCTCGTGATACACAGAGCAGTGCCCCAGCCTTCACATGTAGGAGGCCGTGTCACAAGCACTATCAGAGCTACAAGCAAGATTCCTCTGCCCCTCCACCTGGCCTCCCCAAGCCCTCACCTGGGCTTGGGAGCAAGGCAGCTTGGTCCCCCGCTCCCCACAAGTGGTAGGAGTATTCAACCTTAGCTCCCCGTCCTGGCTCGTGGGGCCTCAGCTGATGGCCTCCTATGGTCCAATGACATTGCCACAGGTCGTGGCCAGCAGCATGCTCCCCTTCAAGGTGCCATGACTGGACACAATACAGGTTAATATCCTGGTGACTCCCCTGTGGTTTGCAAATGGGGTAAAACAACCCCACAGGACAGTTGGTCGGTTCAGGGATCACCAGCTCCTGGGTGCAAGTCCGCCTGGAATTCTGTCTTCTCCCTTATTCTGAGTGTGAGGTCATCTGCTGGGGCCCAGAACAGGAAAGGCCAGAACCCGGCACCTAGCACCCCAGCCCCTGTCTGCTCCAGTGCTCTGCCAGGAAAGAGACCCCGTCTGGAGAAGGCAGCTATCTCCATCGTAGCTTGGGGTCCCTCCATGGGTGCTGTTGACCATACTTACTAGGTGACTGCTGGGCGCCAAGCACTGCTTTAGGGGCTGTGGGGAGCATAGTAAGCAAACATGGATATGGTCTCTGCTCTCTGGCTCTGCTTATGTTTCCAGGGCAGAGGCGCCATCAGCGCAAGAGCCGGAGGCACGTTACAAAGACTGGGGCAGGAAACCCACAGTCTGCGCATGCACGCGGCAGAAGCTATGAGCGTGGATGAGACAGCTGGAAAAGAGTGTACAGAGTGAGAAGCAAAGGGGCTTGGGATGGAACCTGGGGAACCCCAACATCTCAGACGTGGGCAGAGGAAGAGATGGTAGGGAGGAAGCAGTCAGGGGGAGGGGTGGGCCTGGGCATCAAAATCTCCTGGAGATTTCCAGGAGGAAGGAATGATCAACCATCAAATGAGTCCAATGAATGAAAGGGAGGTCCAGGCAAAGAAGAGAGGTCTCCTTGTTAGGGATGGGCACCGTAGAGTAGTACATATGGAAGGCTGTCCGTCCTGGGCTCCAGAGCCAAGCGGAGACAGTGAACACAAGGAGGAGTAAAGCAATGTTTATTGAGCACCTATTATATGTCAGGTCCTCTACTTGGGCCCCCATATGCCTCTTTCTTTCTTTTTTTTTTTTAATTAAAGATTTTATTTATTTGACAGAGAAAGAGAGCACAAGCAGGGGGAGTGGGAGAGGGAGAAGCAGACTCCCCACTGAGCAGGGAGCCTGATGCAGGGCTTGATCCGAGGACCCTGGGATCATGATCTGAGCTGAAGGCAGATGCTCAACTGACTGAGCCACCCAGGCACCTCCCATATGACTTATTCTTACATTAATTCAGTCAACAATTTTCTAGATGCAGGGACTTCATATAAGCAAAAACAAGTCCCCTGCCCTCATGGATCTCATAGTCTCTGGGGAAAGGGGAGGCACGGGGAATAGGAGCCACACGTGAACCTGAGCAGCAGACAAAGAAATGTGAAACCACAACTGGGATAAGGGTCATAAAGGAGGAGCACGAGGTCCTAATGAGAACCCACAATACTCGGCTCTGACCTGCTGGGAGGGCAGGGCAGACTTCTCTGAGGAGGCCAGCAAGCTGAGATCTGAAGGACAAATAGAAACAAAGGAGGTAAACAGAGGAAGGGGGAGTGTCTCAGAGGGAACCGCATATACGAAAGAACCTGAAGGTGGCCAGTGGGAGCAGAGTGGAGAAGGGGGAAGGCAGAGTGAGTCAGGGTGTGAGGATGGAGGGTGGGCGGGGACTAGATAAGGCTTCCCGGGCCATCATGAGGGGTTTTATCTTTACCCTACAAGCACAGGAAAGCCACGGAAGGGCTTTAAACAGGAGAACAGCACAATCAGTGTTGTGTTTTGGAAATGCCACTCTGGCTGTCATATGAAGGGAGGGCAAGATATGATTTGGGCCAAGCACCAAAGAAGCTATTTGGCTGAGTCCAGTAAAAGATGGAGACAAAGGAGACTGAAACAAATGGGTGGATTAAAAGATGTTTGGGTGTTGTTGACAACAGCAAGCAATTGCATGTAGCTGGTGCTCACAAACAGCAGGCTGGTAAAATAAATGATGGTAGATCTACATAGAAGAATTGAACTGTAAACGGAGTGATGAAGGTTACTAGGTGCTAAACAGAAAGCTTGACAAGATCCATTGTTCAGTGAGAATGCCAAGTACAGAAGAGTGTGTGTAGCATGGTGTATTTGTGGAAGAAAGGGAGAAATAAGAATATACAGTGTATTCATTTTTTCATAAAGATGCAGGGGAAGGGGGCGCCTGGGTTTCTCAGTCGGTTGAGCAACCAACTCGTGATTTGCTCAGGTCATGATCTCTGGGTTGTAAGATGCAGCCCAGAGTCAGGCTCCATGCTCAACAGGGAGTCTACTTGAGAGTCTCTTCCTCTGCCCCTCCTCTCTCTCTCTTTCCCTCTCTCTCCTCTCTAAAATAAATAAATAAATCTTAAAAAAGAAAAGATGCAGGGGAAGGCTACTGCCCATCCTCCATAATAAAGGTGGCTGGTTCTCTTGTGTGTATCCGGGGTGGGGATGTTGAAGTTGATGGAGTTGGGGTGAGTTCCCTCATGCCATGCCTTATGTTATCTTGATGTTTGAATGTACTACCTATTTAGAAATTAATCATTGTTGGGCACCTGGGTGGCTCAGTCAGTTGGGTGTCTGCCTTTGGTTTGGGTCACGATCCTAGGGTCCTGGGATCAAGCTCCACATCAGACTCCCTGCTCGGTGAGGAGTCTGCTTCTCCCTCTGGCTCGTGCTCTCTCTCTTTCAGATGAATACATGAAATCTTAAAAAAAAAAAGAAATCATTGTAAAAGCCCAAGTTACTTAGGAAGCAAACTGATCAGGACTGGTTATGGGGTTGGTAATGTGGGCGATACTGAGAATGACTCGAAGGCTGAGGTCTGTGTACCTAGATGAAAGGGGTGTCCCTTGCTCGGCATAATAAGAGGCAGGAGAAAACCACAGGTTGGGGGAGGAATATGGTGTGATCAGTCCAGGACAGGCTGAGTGAGAACTACCTTCAAAGAGTAAGATGAGAAGAGAGAGACAGGGCAGGAGCTGGAGAAGGAAGTGGGGTCAAGGAAGGCATTTTGTTTGTTTCAGTGGAGGAGAGAACTGAGCACTTTAAAAGCAACTGGGAAAGACCCAGTTGAAAGGGAGAGTCTGGCTGTCCATAAGAGGGAAGGTTTCACTCACTTGATAGGGTCGATTCTCCAGGAGAGGCAGAATGACAGGGAACCCAAAGTACATGCAGACGGTTGCTCCCAGTGAAAGGAAGTTCCTCTATTATAACAGGACATGAGTGGCCAGGGAGGGAAGACTCAGGAGCCCATTTGGCTTCAGCCTTTGTCCCAAAGCCTCGTGGGGGAATATCCCTGGAGACTGCACAGCTGTCTGTGGTGGGTTCTGTGGAGGTGGTGGCTAGGGGGGGTGCATATCTCCCTGTCTCCGTTGATCCCAGGGTCCTGATGTTGACTGCGTGCCTGTCACACCCCACAGCTGTACTTGCAACTTCACAAACACCTGGCCTTCACAACATTCCTGTGCACCCTGTTATTAGTATTAATCCCATTTAAAAGTTGAACAAAGTAGGCTCAGGAAGGATCGTGGTCACATGGCTAGTAAAAGGCAGGACCCAAATCCAGCAGAACCCAAATCTCCCGATTCCTGGGGCCATGGAGAGGTCCTGATAGAAAGCCATGGAGGAGATGGGATTAAGGAAGAAACCAGACTCAGAGGCCCTGAAGACACCTGTGTATTCTGAAATTCCCTCCGGATGGGAAATTCCCTCTGGATGGGAAAATCACCCAGGGGGTGATTTTGCGATGTCTGGAGACCTTCTGGTTGTCACAACTTGGGGTAGGGGGTTGCCCCGGCACCTAGTGGGTAGAGGCCGGGGATGTTGCTAAATGCCCTTCAGTGCACAGGCCAGGCCAGATAGCATAGAGGCCTGGGGCCGAAAAATGCAGAACCCAAAGCTTCAAAAGCTCAGGGGGCCAAGCAGTTTCTCATCGCCTCCCCTCTCCCTCCACAAAAGCAAGTATCTTCATTGTTGCTATTGGCTTTTCACTTCTGCGATGTGTGCGTCACTGGAAAACATTCCAACAATGCCACAGTGTTTAAAGTATAAAATAAAAGCCAGTCCTCCTCCCTCCCATCCTAACTCCCCAGAGATAACCCTTGTTACTGTAACTTTTAGTGAACAGGTTGAACACCGCAAGTGGAAAACAACTTGTTTTTCTCCAGTCGAGTCTCTCTGTGACCTATTTCTTCTCTGCCTCTTGGGTGAAAGCTCCTGAAGAGCCATAACTTTTTCAGCCATTTTCAGAGAATTAAAATAATCGTCCTCCAATGATGCTCAGGAATGAACATGTCCAGTACAGTGTCACAGATTAAAGAAACTCCAGACGTCACTAAAAGTGAAAGCTTTCCCCTTGTCCTCTGAGGGGCCTATCAGGCCCGGAAGCAAGGCTGCCATAGTGGACAGGTCTGTGCTCCCATGTTTCTCCCTCCTGGTTGCAGGCGAGGCCCCTGTAAGGATGCACTGTCGTTTATTTACCCAAGTATCAGTTGGTGGGCATCGAGGTCATTTCCAGTTTTTTACCTTTATAAGCAATGTTGTGACATCCTCATTGGTAAAATTATGCCTTTGGCATAAATTCCCAGAAGTCAAGGTGCCAAGCTGTGTGTATTTAAAACATGAATCCTCTTTCCAGAATGTTCTCCACAGCCATCGAATCCGTCTATGTGCCTACCAGCAGAGACTGAGAGGGCCCATTAAGGGTCTGGGTCTCTATTTCTCTCTCTCTCCCTCTCTCCCTGACTCTGTCTCCGTCTCTCTTTCTCCTAACACAGAGCCTGGCACATACAAAGAAGACTAAGAGTTAGCCGGGCATCCCGCAGCTCACAAGCCAAGTGTGAAGTCTCTCCCAACCTTCTCCTTCCCTCCCTTGCCCCTCACACTTCTGTGGATCCTGGGTCCTGAATTGCTCTTGAATCTGTCCTTTCCTCTCCGTCCGTGACCAATGCTGGAATTGAGGCCTCACCTTCTCTTGCCCAGAAAAGTTCCTTGCTGTTCCTCCCATCTCTAGTTCTGCCATCTCAGATCCATTCTTGACCCCTCCAGAGGGAAGGCCCTAAAACACCGTCCCTCCGGTCGGCCTCCCTTCCCACCTCCAGAGGCTGGCTCCCTATGGTGCACTCCACAGGGCAGTCTGTGGCCCATCTTCTCCCTGCTCCTGTCACATCTACTGGCGGCTTCGCCTCCCCCCCCCCCCCGCCTTACACTCCAGCCAGCCACATGACGCTGCCCACCTGCCTCAAGCACAGCAGGCTTTGGCTCTTTGCCTGTGGCTCTCTCTGGCCACGCTCTCCTTCTCTTCTTTTACACGAGTAGACATGCGCTGGTTTGTGGCTCCGCAGCGTTCATTCCTCTCCTTTACTTAGATACCTGCTACTTTTCAGTGAATTGCCTGCCTCACTGGGGTAAGGTTGGTGAAACAGTCAATTCACGCGTCTGCCTGCTACCAGGGGAGTCAAACGGACCTAGCCTTCTTCTCCCCAGCCCAGTCTAGCCAGGGAGCAGGCATAGGACAAGGTTTGGTCACTGGATCCTCTCTTTGGACTTTGGATCCGGAGCAAGTAGTATAAGAATAGAAGAGATCATTTTCATCCATTTCAGTGGCAGCGCCTTCATCAAACCGTCCCTACTTCCTCCCCCCTCCCCCCGCTCCTCCCAATGCTGCCTTTGCTCCTGTTTATATCCAACTTGGTTCTCTAGCCTTTTCCTTCATTGTGTACTCTCCTTGTAGCCTACCCCCGAGCTCCCCAAATTCCTTTCTCTCATCAGTTAGTCAGAGATGGTTTCTGTTGCTCGTGACCAAAAGTTTCTGAGAGAAAGCCCAGCTCCGATGTCCCTTCCTCTGCAAAGCATTCCCTGGTTCTCTGAACATTCTCCTAGCACTCTGTGTGAAGGGCAACCCCCCGTTTTTGTTTTTTTTTTCATGTCCCTTCCACTAGAGTAAGAACTCATGTTGGTCCCACCATGGTAAGCTCAGTGCCTGATCCAGAGTCAAGCACTTAAGGCAACAAACATTGAAGGACTAAGCTAATGAAGTGGAGCTCTGCCCCTTATCAGGGACTTGGGCAGGCTCTCGTCATGCCACAAAAACAATGCCAGTGGCTGCCTCCCTTGTGAGACAGGCTGGGGATAACATGAGCGGATTTCTGTTTGGGGCCCTCATTCTGTCTGTGCCAGGGAAGATGGAGTGGGAGGAGGCAGGGAAACAGGAGTGGGGGGTGGGGAGGTGACTGGTGGAGCCTCTCAGGTGGGAGATGACAGTGAACCGGATTAAGGGGGTTACAGTGGGAACCGAGAGGGGAAGGGGCTGACTGGGGAGATCGGGAACCGAGCATTAGAAGTGAATATGAAACTCAATTGCTTCTGGTAATTCTCAAAGCACAAGCTGGCCGTTTGAGATGGCTTCCCTCCCAAGGAGGTGGCGAGGGAGCACATGTGTGTGTGCACGGACGACCGGACGACCGGACGACCGTTAGGGAGGGTGTCACACAGTCTCCAGCATCCCCCTCCCACCACCAGCCACCATGAAAGCTGCCTGGTCTGTTTTCTAAAGCGCTCCCCCAGGCAGCAGCGGGGAGAGGGGAAGGGGGGCCGGCCACCCACACCACTCAGCAGAGGTGAGCTGAGGAGCAGCCAGTCCTCTCATCCTGCTGCCCCCAGCCACTACAGGCTGCCAGGTGCCTTATTTGGGATGAAAGCTTTTAAAAACCCATGTGTATGGATGGTCATGCATTCATTTTTGTTCATTTCACTAATACTCACTGAGCCTGGAGCACGCAATGTGCCATGGACGCTGATCTCAAGAAGCTCGGGAGCTGGCGGGGGAGAAGATGCGTAATCAGGCAATTAGGAACCAGTGTGAGCGGGAGGTAAGCACTGGTTGCTATGGAAACACGAGGAGAGGCCACAGCTGCTGCTCCTCTCCGAAGAGTGGTGGCAGGCGAAACAGGAGGCATGAGGCAGGCAGACCTGCTTGCCAGGCCCAGGTCCGCACGGCCCGGGCGACTAGTCTGGGACAGAATCTTCTGGCACAACGAAACCTATCACCTCTCTGCCCCTTCACTGCCTCCCCTGAGAAATGAGAAAGGGGAGCACGATACAAAGGCCAAATGAGACCCTGCGTGTTTGTGCATGGCCCCTAGCAGATTGAGGCTATGTGGTCGGTGCTAGGCATTTTTTTCAAAACATATTTGTTGGTTGGACGTTTCCCAGGATGCCGGCCACCAGAGGTAGAGCTGTGAACAAGATGGACAAGGCCCCTGCCCTCACAGAGGTTATAGTAATTTGAGAGGAGAGACTGATTTAAAAAAAAATCACGGCATAAGTAATTACTCTTGTGATGAGGATCGTGATGATGCCACCAGAGTGGTTCAGAGTAGGAGTACACTAGGGGGCCGGGAAGAAAGACTTCCTGGACGAGGTGACATTTCAGCGAAGATCAGGAAGAATTAGTCAGCAAGGAGGTGGGGACGCTGCGTTCCAAGTACTGTGAACAGTAAGAGCGATGGTGCTGAAGCAACAGGGAGTCTGGTATGTTCCAGGCAAGGAGAGGAGGTCAGAGGAAACGGGTGGGAAGGCACAAAAGCGGTGGGAATGGGGGATGAGGGAAAGATGGGGGGGCGCCAATGAATCTGAGCCTCTGGCTTGTGATGAGTTCGCACTAGATCCTAGGATGACCCCCAAAGTGCCGATGTTACTCTGACTCCCATAGCTGATCAACTTACCTGTCATGACCTGAGGCGGGGCCAAGATCGGGGCGCTTGACTCAGAGCCCACTTGTAGAAGTTTCTGGAGTACTAAAGCTGCCAGAGCCCTAGGAAGATGTTTAGGCCCAAACTCTTATTTTGCAGGTGGGAACACTGAGGCCCAGAGAGGAGGAAAGACTTGTTCAGGGTCGGTCCCCCGACAAGCAGAGCTGTCAGGTCTGGAACTAGACCACCCAGGGCTTCATGCCTCCGCAGAAGTCTGAAGGTGGGGTGCTTTTTGTTTTTTAGGAGGTACCATGGTCTCTTCCTCTCAAGGTAACCGGCACTGTTTCCAGTTCTTTCTTGCCTTCTTGCACCTCCCCTAGCGTTCTTTTCAAAAAGGCACATTTTCCTTAACCCCAGCTCCTCATTTGCTTATCCCCCACCCTTCTATTGTGATCGGGGTAGCCAGGGGCAGGGCTCGGATCCCAGGAGCTACTCCTGTGCCAGCAACTGCTGTATCTTCCAGGCTTACCCTAGCTTCTGCCCTTGCCACTCCCCCCAGTCATGTTCCATGAGCAAAGCTCTCCCTGATGACATGGTCATACCACCTCCCCACCCAGGCAGGCCCCACCATACGCTCACTGGCAGAGGCTTTCAGCCACTGTCTAATACAATCTCTCCACTGCCGAGATGAGAACAGTGAGGCCCAGGGAACGGAGGGAATCCACCCAGGGTCAGGCCCAAACGATCTGCGAACTATGTTCTGGCCTTTTGACCCCTTGCCCTGCCCCACCGTCTCCTAGTATCATCAGCTGGTTTCCTTCTCTCTCTGTTGCTGGAAGCACAGATGCACCAAGGGTTGAAGGGAAGCCCTATGGGTAGAGGGTGGCCCACCGCTGACTGAACAGAGGCTGAAGGGGGAAGAAGGAGGGAAACCTGTTCTCTGCCTCTCTAGCTTGGCTGGTGTCACATGCCAGCTAGCCCTCTACTCACTCCCTGTAACTTGGGGCCAGCAGTTAAACATGGATAAAGGAAGCTGCTCTATGTCTCCATCAGGAAATGCCCCACTTGGTAGTCCTCCCTTTTAGTCAGGAACTGAGGCCACTGCATTCTTCCTGCCTCAGGCCTGGAAGTAGCCAGCTTTGGAGTTGATGGCGCTGGGCTCAAATTCCAGCTCTGCCACCTCTAGCTGAGTAGGCTTGGACAATCCCTTACAATCTCTGAGCCTCGGCTTCCCCATTGGAACATAGGAATTGCTCCCTTACCAGATAGCTATAAAGATTACATGAGCGAGTGAATGTAAAGAACCTGGCAGATGATAGGGGTTTGACAACTGTTAGTCTCCTCCCCATGCTCTGGGCTTGCCCCACCAGCCCCACTCCCAGCAATCTCTACCTGATTTCTGCCGCAGATCCTTGGGGAGAGGCGGGACCAGATCTTGGCAAGAGCTTCTTGGCTCTGGGGAGAAAAGAAGGGAGCTGTGTCCCACAGTGGACTGTCCTAATCCCAGAAACTCAGCAGGAGGCATGCAATGTGAAGTTAAGCCAAGGGAAAGGATGAAGGGCAGGAAAGATTGGAGGGACAGAGGAGGAGGCAGGTGGTTTTGGAGCCCGTGGGAAGTCAGGACAGCGGGGAGAGGGCCAGACAGCATGGGGACCCATCCTGCTGGTCCAGGCAGTGCCAGATGATTAGGAGAGACAAAGGAGGAGGCCTCTGGGATGCAGGCTGCTTGAACCTCTCTTGATGGCAGCTACACTTAGGTTACCCTGGGGCCTAGCATCTCTGCCTCATTGGGATCCATCCAGGCTCCAGCATGAGACTCAGCCCAGCCCCACCCAGCTTCAGACATCTGGTCCCCCACCCCACATCCCTGCTCTGTCCCTACTACCTTGAGTCAGGCTCAGAGTTTGTTGCCTTCATTGTCTGTCTCCACAGCCAAACCCCTGATCCCCATTCCGATCACGGTTCCCTTTTGATCCATTTTTCCCTACCACCCAGACATTCCCAAACATCTCTGACTTAGACTTTACAATTATTCTTCACAAGGAATTCCCCTCTGTCTCCAAAGTCATCAGCATTAATTGCTACAAAGAGGACTTAACTTTGAGGCTCTGGATGTATTTGGCTGAAATTGATCCACTGGCTCACCTGCCCCCTCTTACAGACGGGGGCGTGGCCAGAAAGATGCCAAGTGGGGTCAGTGAAGTCTGGGGCCAGGAGTGGCCCTCCATCTCCAACTCTGGTGATGACTGAGTCCATGGCCTGGATCAGAGCTGACTCTGTAGCTGGGATTAAGGCTGAATTTGTGACCAGGTTCAGGGCTCAGTCTGACCAGGGTTCGTAAGTTTCTTTTGGTCGCAAGCAACAGGAGTTCAACTCTGGCTAACTGGGGCAGAAGATAAGACTGTATTTCAAAGATATTGGGCTGGTTTTTGGAATTGATTGATTCAAACGTGACTCAGCTCCAATCTTCTCAGTGTCTGTGTGTCTCCTTTTGAGTTTCAAATCCCTAGGAGAGGAGTCTAGTTGCCCCAGCATGGGGCAGGAATCTGTGCTCCAGGATCAGTCAAGCTAGCCATGGTGCAGGGCCACACATTACCCGTGGAAATGGGAAGGACCCAGCCCTGGGAAAAAAGCAATCTGGTATCATCTACTGAAATTAAAAGGCTATACATCATTCATCCTGGCAATCCTACTTCTGGGACATTATTCCATGGAAACGAAAGCCCTGTCACCTAAGAACCTATCAGTACAAAGACACGTATCACAGCATTGCTCACAGTGTTAAAAACAAAACAAAACAAAAAACCAAAAAAACAACCCTGAAAATCATAATCATCTATCAGTAGGTTGATGGCTGAATAGATTATGGCAAATCCACAACATGAATACTAGGCAGCCACTGAAGATTAGTAATTCAAGCTCTACCAGTTGATTTCAGGGGGTATTATTTAGTAAGAACCGCAAGAAGTGCAAAAATGTATAGATGATCCCATTTTAATAAAAAAGGACAAGGAAAAACCCGTGCACACAACACACATATACATATACTCATAAGTATACATCTATCTGTATATGATTATTTACATATAAAGAAAAACATGAAATAATGAATATTAGGTTACTGAAGTAGGTTATGGAGAGCCGTGATACAGATAGAGAAGGGAGACAAGTACACAGAAGAAAAGGCAATAATTTTTTTAAAAAAATGCACATAGGATTTCGTTTATGAGTGTATCTAACATTATATAGGCACACACACACACACACACACACACACACACACACACACACATATATATATGAAATTAGCAGTACATGTTTTCCCCAGGTTTTCATTTGTGCTTTACTTTACTTAGAATTGTTAATCTATCTCTATATGTTTTGCCTGCCAGGAGATTTTGTTTTTATGTAATTGACCCCCCCCCTTTTTTTTTTTTTTGCTCTTGTATGTTTTGTCAAACTTATAGAGGTCTTGTCTCCTTCAGGATTTTAAAAAACCTTCCCCCGTGGTTTGTTTTAAGTACTTTTATAAATTCATATTGACATTTAAAGAAAACACCAATTAGGAGAAGCTATTTGCAACTGTACAAATATAACCAACATCTGGTCTCTGGGATATAGAAAGAATTCCTAGAAATCAATAAATTGGTACAACTACTTCGGAAAATGGATTGGCAATATCTGTTGAAGTTGAGATGCTCCTATTTGTGTCCTGGCCCAATGAGCCCCACTTCCTGGAATTTCTGCCCTCGTGTAATTCCCTTCCCATGAGTGTGGGCTAGACCTAGTAGTTCATTTTTAATAAGCAAAATATGGTAAAAGTGTTAGGCTGTCACTCTTGAGATCTGCCTTGAAGAAACGTTAAAAGAAATTTTTCAGAAAGAAAAAAAATGATATAGGTCAGCAACTTGTATCTACCTTTAAAAACAATAGAGGATTTGAGAAAGAATAAATAAAGTATAAATAAGATAAAAGGTTGCGTTTTTCTTCTTAACTGATCTAACAAATAACAGTGTGTTCAAAAAAAATAATAGCACCAATGTAATGGATGTTAATGGCTTATGATAAGTGAAATGAATGAAAGCAATGTTATAAGGGCCAGGAGGGAGGAATTGGGAATCCTGTTACAAGGCACCTGCACCACCCAATAAGTAGTGTCTGTCATTTGAAAATGGGCTTGGATTAGTTGTAAATGTACATTGCAAACTCAAGGGCAGCCACTAAAAAACGTAAAAATAAGCAATATAATTGAAATTATAAGAGAGAGGAGAAAACGGAACCTTACAAAATGCCCAATTAAAATTAGAGAAGGCAGAAAAAAATGGAGGACAAAAAAAAGAGAGAAACAATGAACAAAGGCAATGAATAGGAAACAGTTACAAATATGGTAAATACTAATCCAACTACATCAATAGTCACTTTAAATGTGAATGGTCTGACTACACCAGTTAAAAAAGCAAGGGAGGATCAGAATGGATTAAAAAAAAAAAGACCCAAGTATATGTTGTTTACAAGAAATCCATTTTAAATATAAAGACACAGAGAGATTAAAAGTAAATGGATAGAGGAAGGTATACACACCAACATTAATAAAAAGCAAGCTGGAGTCCAAACAAAGCAGATTTCAGAACAAGAAACATTATCAGGAATAAATCCGGGCATTACATAATGATAAAGGGTATCAGTTCAGATCTGAGGATCTGAAGAAAATAAATTTGCTTAATCTGTATGGCAGGTACATGCAAACATGCATTTTATATTCTACTTTTCTGTATATTTGAAATATTTTAAATTTTTTGATAAAAAATGCATCCTTTCTTGAGTACAAAAAATATATAGAGATTAGGTTTACTAATTGTGTTGTTCAATCTGTCTATATCCTTATTTATTTTGTAGTCTATTTGGCTCATTTATACCATTAACCACATACAAGTGTGGTTAAGTCTACTATAATAGAAAAATTTCTGATTTCTCTTCATATTTCTAACATATTTGCCTCATATACTTTGAAATCACATTGCTTGTCATAGGAAGTTTATTGACTGTATCTTCTCTGTGAATGAAACAACCTGTTTTGTTCTCTTTAATGCTTTTTACTTTGCGTTCTTGATTTTTCTGATATTAACATTGCTACATGTCTCTTGCCTTCTTTCTTCCTTCTTTTTAAAATTCCTTCCTTCCCCTCCCTCCCTCCTTTCTTCCTTCCTTCTAGTATTTAACTGGCATATATTTTCCATTTCTATAACTGCTTTAATTGAAACTCATATAAACATCATATAACCGATTTCAAAAAACCGAAATACTTAAAATGAGAGTCTGCTTTTTTCTAGGTATTTTCTAGGTATTCATCCTGCATACTGATATATACGGATTTATTCCTGCCCTTTTCTAAAAATTATCCTTTCTTGTTGCCTCCCATCCCACTTCTGCCCTTTGATAGATTGAATTTTTCTCTTTGTTCTATGTATTATTCTTTTAGTGGTTTGACGGTCGCACATACATAATATTTCTATTATGTTGCGACCCCTAATATTTCTTGTTCTTTTATTATGCATTTTATTTCCAAGAACAGAACTTTGCTATTGTTGTGAACATGGGGAGTCTTTACATTCAATGTAAATATTAAAGATGCATTGTAAAGTGCAATTAAAAAAAAAGAGTTCACAGTTCAGTAAAATTATACAAATCCAAAAGGTATAGCTATGATATTTTTAAACTGCAATGCGATTACCAGATCGTGAACAGGTACTGCGCTTCACCACTGATCATTTCTTTGGGCTAGAGAAGCTTGATTTTGTAATTAACAGCAACACATTCTACTGTAAACAATTCAATTGCTTCAATTACCAGGTAAAAAAAAATTTACAACCCTAGATGTAGTTTTACATTTTCCATACTTCTAGTACAAGGCATAACATATAACATAGGATATGATATATTATTATAATTACTTTAACATTGGAATTAATCAGAAAGAATTCGTAGATTTCATCTAAAAAAAAAAGAACAGAAGGGAGTATGGCTAAATGTTTAACATTTGTTAAAGCTGGCTGTTGGTTACATTTTTTGCTGTCCTTTTCAGTATCCTTGACGATTTCATCATTTAAAATGAAATAATGCTTTGGGGCCCACCCTGATTTGTCGAGAGCAGCTGCCGCCCCCGCCACATCAAGGGGGCGGGCCCCACCGACGCCACAATCACTTCCTCCGCCGCAGTCGCCGCCCGCCCTGTTGCTGTCTGCCGGGGGAGGAGCTGGATCCAGGAGCAGCGGCTCTGGCGGTCGTGGCGGTCGTGGCGGTCGTGGCGGTCCGAGGGCTCTGCGACTCCTGAAAGCGTGCGGGTGTCAGGACTGGGTGAGTGAAAGGCTGTTTATTTCCTCAATTCATCCGGACGGGGCGGTGGGACAGGTGGCCGGGCATGGGGACAAGGATTGGGGGTCCTCTAGCGAACAGATTTTCAGGCTCGCCCCTCGGGAAGGGGTGGGGCGGACGCAAGACCTGACTGCAGAGTGAGGCCTGTGTCCCCCGGCCTGTATGGGGGCTCCATCCTCCGTCCCCCTGCCCCCTTTCGTGTGGCGCGACCCCCACTTGAATGGCTTTAATCGCTGCTTGAGAGGGGAGTGGTGGTCGGGGCCCTCTCCTCCTTCCTCCCTTGTTGGTCCCTTTGCACAGCACTCCATGGCCTTTCTTCCCGCATTTTGCAGTTGTTTTGCTGAATGGTAAATTGTTAAGATTTTTAGGTAAATATATTATTGTTCCCAGGAAAATAATTGTTGTCAGAAAAACAAATTATTCCCAGGGAGAAACTAGACCCTCACACGCCTTTTCTTTCTTTTTCCCCTTCCCTGGCCATTGGTTTGGATTTGCTGTTTCAGCCGATAACATTTTCCCCGTCCCTCATTATGACATTGCGGCCCCCTCCCCCTCCCCCTCCCCGTGTTTTGCGTGTGTGGGCATGGCACACACACGCATGCATGCATGGCACGCGCGCGCACACACGCACATGCACGCGGGCATACATACATACACACACACACAAACCTTTCACTGCAGCCCCCTCTCCGCAACCCCCATACTCAAGGTTCTGGCACATCCCCTTCCCCTTGCATGCATGGACACACACACATACACACCCTCTTGCACACTGTCACACCCTCCAGTGCCTTTCCCTGCTTCTCACTGCCTGCCACATACACACCTCCAGAAGCAGCCCCCTCCGTCTTCTGCCTCTGTGTGCTCTGGTGAACACACACACACACACACACACACACCCCTTCTGGGGCTGCCTTAGCCCCTGCCTGCCACATACACGCATAAGGATATCCTTTGATTGCTGGCCCCTCTTTCATATGCCACATATGTATATACACACCCCACGCTCTCATTCACACAGTCCTCACAAATGCTCCCAGCCTTGCTCCCTGTCTGCTACATATGTGCGCAGACAGCCCTCCTTTGCTGGTCCCTGCGGTGTGCACACGCACACTCGCATAAATCCTTCTCCAGGGCCACCAACTCCCCTCCCTGCTAACCACCTTTGTGAATTCATGTATTTCTTGGATTGCTGACCCCTGTTCCACCCACCGGCCACCCACGCGTCCCTCTCACGGATGCATTTGCTCACACTGACATGTCTCCATTGTTGCCTCCCATTTTGCTGAACACACGCATGCAGACCGTGGCCACCCCGTCCGGTGCCACCAAACCCTTTCTTGTCGGCCACAGACACGTACACAGGCGTCCCTCCACAGAGTTACAGCCGCTGCACATACAACCACGCACGCGCATTCTCTTTCTGTCACGCTTACACACACCCCTCCCCTCTGAAGCCACCCCCCTGCACCTGTCATTTTCCTACCCACATCCAGAATGGGTCTCATTCTGATACTGACGCCTCTTCCCAATACACCTGCCCCCCTCCCCCTACAAACACAGACTTCTCTTCGCGGCATGATGGCTGGTCCCCCCCTTCCACCTGCCCCTCTCCTCCTGACAGACACGTCGGCACTCATGAACACGTGGTGATCTATATTTTCCACCCTATTCCAATTTGCATTTCTTCTGTCTGTCTGCAGGGCTCAGAAAAGACGCAGACACCCCATAAAATAACCACAGCAGTCTTTCCTCTTCCATGTTGGCATAATTCCCCAGTACTTCCCCCACCTTCCCAGCGTCCAGTCACCCCCCCATCTTCTGTCAGATTCTCCCCTAAGTCTGGCTTTCCTATCAACCCAGTTTTGTAATCATTTTGCCAACATTAAAAATGTGTTCCAGGTCTACACCTGACAGTCACTGGAATGCTACTTCAGGCCTTAGAAGAAAGTGAAACTAATTGTAAAGGCCCCTTATTCTTTCTGTTACCTGCCTGCTGAAGTGGAAATAGATCTCCCTGCTCTTTTATTCCGAACTGATTTGACGTCCCCATCTCCAAAGCTTGTGCAGGGAGCAGGAACCTTTCCACTCGAGCCCCAGCTGTATTGGAAACCCTCCTAAGTCAGAGCCATGGGTCAGGAATCTAGCAAGCCTGTGTGGCCCAAGCCAGCAGGAGGGTATCAGTCCAATACAGGCAGGAGGTATGGAAGAAGGCATGCTTATGTCAGTTTCAGGCCATCCACGAGCCAGCAGGAAAGGATTTCCAGCCAGAGAAAGACGGCATCCGAAGTCCCAATGCACAGATCAGCCCCCAGTCAAACCACCAAGAGGAGCCGGTCCCCCTTTTCCACCACTCGTCGTAGTTGGGAAGACAGTGCGAGCTCTGGAGCCAGCCTGAGTGTTGATAATGAGGACTACTCCAGGTACCCACCAAGAGAGTACAGGGCTTCGGGTAGCAGAAGAGGAATGGCTTATGGACATGTTGACTCTTTCGGGGCAGATGATAGCGAGGAGGAGGGGGCTGGGCCTGTTGAGCGAGCGCCAGTTAGAGGGAAAACTGGCAAGTTTAAAGATGATAAGCCATATGACACAGAGAAAGGGGCAAGGTCTTTGGCTGGGGTGCCCCCGCAGTTCTCTAGCTTTAAGCGTGATGTGAGAGAGGAGCTTGACAAGTTAGACCCAGCCCCTGTGGCAAGACGCTCTGCTAGCAGAGCCGAGTTCCTGCAGCAAAATAGCATGGCCTCTCAGACATCTGCTGAAGGCAAGGTGGCTACCCCTGGCAACAGCCTGGAGAGGCAGAGGCGGGCGCAGAATTTACCTGCACGTCCCAGCAGGGCTCCTGTGAGTATGTGTGGTGGTGGGGAAAACACCCCAAAGAGTGCCGAGGAGCCGGTGGTGAGGCCCAAAATCAGAAACCTGGCGAGCCCCAACTGCGTGAAACCGAAAATATTTTTTGATACTGATGATGATGATGATATGCCACATAGTACTTCCAGGTGGAGGGATGCCGCCAACACTGCCGAAGGCCGCTCCGATGGCCTCGCAAGAAGAGCCAGAGGCGAGACTTCAAGCGGCTACTCTGAGCCGAAGTACCCCGAAGACAAGAGGGACGCCAGGAAGGACCAAGTGAAGCCAGAGAAGGTGCCAAGACGCCGACGAACCATGGCCGACCCCGACTTCTGGACGTACAGCGACGACTACTACAAATACTGTGACGAAGACTCCGACAGCGACAAAGAGTGGACTGCTGCTCTGCGTCGGAAGTATCGAGGTCGAGAGCAAAATCTGTCGTCCAGTGGGGAGAGCTGGGAGACCCTGCCGGGGAAGGAAGAGCCCGAGCCCGAGCCTGAGCAAGTCCGAGGGAACGGCAGTGCAGGCGCCAGCCCCAGCCCCAGCCCCAGCCCCAGCGCCGGGGCCAGTGGCGGTGGCGGAGGTGGCGGCGGCGGCGGCGGCAGCGAACTTGAAGAAATCCACGGAGCGTCTCTTCGGGAAGAGGAGCAGGCGTCCCCCAGAGAAGGTGAAGTTCCTTGGCTCCAGTACAACGAAAATGAGAGTAGCAGCGAGGGGGATAACGAATCCGGTCAGGAGTTTCTGCAGCCTGGAGTGTTCATGCTGGATGGAAACAACAA
Organism: Ursus americanus; assembly: GCF_024610735.1. Taxonomy (NCBI): domain Eukaryota; kingdom Metazoa; phylum Chordata; class Mammalia; order Carnivora; family Ursidae; genus Ursus; species Ursus americanus. The sequence continues at coordinate 67,025,652 of NC_142164.1, forward strand.
CCTTGAAGACGACTCCAGTGTGAGCGAAGACCTCGAAGTGGATTGGAGCCTCTTTGACGGGTTCGCAGACGGCTTGGGGGTGGCCGAAGCCATCTCCTATGTGGATCCTCAGTTCCTCACATACATGGCACTTGAAGAACGCCTGGCCCAAGCGATGGAAACCGCCCTCGCGCACCTGGAGTCTCTGGCCGTGGATGTGGAGGTGGCCAACCCGCCGGCGAGCAAGGAGAGCATCGACACTCTCCCCGAGATCCTGGTCACCGAAGATCACAGCGCAGTGGGGCAGGAAATGTGTTGCCCCATCTGTTGTAGTGAATACGTGAAGGGGGAGGTGGCAACCGAGCTGCCTTGCCACCACTATTTCCACAAGCCGTGCGTGTCCATCTGGCTTCAAAAGTCAGGCACCTGCCCCGTGTGCCGCTGCATGTTCCCTCCCCCACTCTAAGATCAGGGCTCTTTACTCCTGGTCAGATGATTTTCCCCATCTGAAACCCACAATACTGCAGGAGCCCTCTCAAAATTAACAATTGAAATGAAAGCAGTGATTAATCTACACCTGTTGATTCCTTGTGATTATTTCCAATGTGAAAATGGTTGTGTGCGATTGCATTAAAAATCACATTGTCTATCTTAGAGGTTAGAAAAGGAAGACTAAACCTTCTAAACGCTACTTGAGATTGCAGTAAAAACATACATTTTCTAACCTGAGAGTTGAAATAAGTTGCATTTGTTTTCTTCGGTAGACTATGTTGCTGTTAACCGTAACGTCAAGTTTATCTGTTAACTATGTCCAGAAGGCATCATCATTTCTGTTGCATGTTATGGGTTAATGTTCCTGTAATTGCAGTGCCGTAAAAGCTTATTAAAGTTCTTCTTTTGGTTTTACATGGTATAGTGAAATTGTTTGGTTTTGTCTAAAATGGTGGTACTAAGTGACTTTATAATTGATCCCTTGCACCTGCATCAAAAATAGGGTTTTGTGGATTGTTGGTTTTTTTTTTTCTTGTGTTCCCAACAGTAGGACAACTCGAGTGTCCCTGGAAATGCTGACTTCAACAACAGCAAAAAATTAAGGGTTACGATTTCTAAAAGTAGGATTAAAGTGTATGATTGTCAAACTACTCTAGGGGCAAAGGTCACACAGAGTAAGTACCCTGTCAGTGTGTGAGAAGGAAAGAGACAATGAGAAAGCGTGGTGGAAATAAAGAACAACGGTAGAAACAAATCCAAAATGAGTATGGGGGGGAGGAGTTAAAAATCCCCTTTCAAGAAATAGAAACTCTCAGAGAGGGGTGCCAGGCTGGTTCAGTTGGTAGAGCATGTGACTCTTGATTTCGGGGGTGTGAGTTCAAACCCCATGTCAGGTGTAGAGATCACTTAAAAAAAATCTTAGAAAAGAAACTCTGAGAGGAAATGGGCAACCCCCCCCCAAAATAACAAACAAATCTCTGTGCTGACTGTATACTTTGACACAGTGACACAAAGGATTAGAATAGAAAAATATATGCCAGACAAGTGCTGTGGCAAATATCGATACCCACTTACACAGAGTGAACAGGTTTTAACATTTGGCCATATTGGCTTCCAATCTCTCTTTCTCTCTCCAATAAATAGAATTTTTCAGGCACAAGTAAAGTTCCTCACCTGTCATATTTACTTTCCTTCCTCCACAGAGGTAAGCACTAGCCAGGAAATGGTGTGTTTACTCCTCGTCTGTGTTTTTAGACATATGTGTGTGTATGTATATGTATATGTGTACATATATATGTATATGTTTGTATATATCCATAGCCAATATAGAATGTTTATGTTTTCTAAGTGGACATAATTGATAGAATGTATGTATCGTTTTGCAACTTGATTTTTTCACTCGGCATTGTTTTTGAGATTTAACCATTTTGATACGTATAGCTCTAGTCCGTGCGCTTTAACTGCTGTATAATAGACATTCAGTTGTATGAATCATCACAATTTATCCATCCCCTTATTGGTGGGCGTGTAGGTTCTTCCCAGTATTTTGCGGCAATGAATATACTTAAAAGATGTCTCTCTGTGCACATGTGTGAGTTTCTCTAGGCGTGAGTACGTGGAGCTGAAGTTCCTGGGTCTTTAGGCCCGGAAGGGAAATTTGGGGGTCCTTTGCGCTTAAGCATCTTCATCCTAAGCAGTTATTGCCAAACTGCTTTCCCAAGCAATTGTACTAATGTATGCTCCTGCCGACAGTTTATGGGAGCTGTTTTTAGCTCCAACAGCCTGGATATGGTTAATGTTCAACCTCATGGGCGATCAGTGACATATAAACTAACAGGACAGTGAAGCATACTGTGTCCATCAGAAAGCCATAGTTTCTCTACATGATAACATCTAGTTTGGGCTAGGAAAAAACCAAGAAACACGAGGGATAGCAGCCTTCTTGGAGAACAGTTTGGGGAGTAGCTACCTTTCAAGATGCAAAGTGGTGTGTGTCTTTCAGCCCAACTTAGATCCTTGGTGGTATGGAGCTACTACTGTGGAGCAGTTCAAAATTGTATGTGCTGATATGGAAAGATCTCCAAGGCACACTGTTAAGTAAAAAAGAAAAAAAACCCAAAACATATATATATATATATAGTGGAGCAGTATGTACAGTCTTCATGTAAAACAAAACCTTGCAAAACCAAACTATATATCATAATGCACCAAAGTGTCTGGGAGGCTGCATACCTAACTGATGGCAGTGGTTTCCCCTGGGGAGGGACGGGAGTTGGGGGAAAAAGCAAGGAAGGGGGCTTTAGATTTTTTTCACCTGCAATCATTAATTTGCTTGATTTTCTTACGGTGGCACTGATTTTCATGAATATTAACAAAATAAAATCAAAACAATTCCCAATTAAAAACAAAAAGTGAGAGAGAGATGATGCTGATTCTCTCACTGCAAGTCCAGAAACACGGGAGGAAGCCACGGCAGGCCTTTGTTTCTGCAAGTGGTCAAAGCTGATATTGTCACTTCATCCCCCACAGCCATGTGTGTCCCCCCTTGGCCTTCAGCCAGCACCTCTGCTGTTCCGGAGAGTCAGAAGTCTGTGACCTTAGAGGGCTCTGGACGGGTGGGCCTGTGGTGGTTTGCCTCAGGTTAGCCGAGGCTCTGCCCTGACTGGCAGCACACCAGGAGGTATGGTAGAGGCACCCTTGGGGCCTGGTTCTCTTCCTCCCCATTCCCTTGCATAGCGGCTGCCCTCATTTCCCTTAGAGACACAATTAGTAAATCCACAGAAGCGGGGGTGGGGTCGGCGGGTGGGGGTTGCACGGGGGGGGGGCTGTGCGTGGGGGGGTAGTGGGGGGGTTGGAGGGAGGACTCTTCCCTGGCGCCTGCAGCCCCCTGCTGGTCTTGGAGAAGCCTGTTGCCACAGGGGTTCCTGCTGGAGGTGAGGCACTCCTGTGGAGGGACAACCCCAAGGCCTGAGACCTGGGCCCCAGGCTCCGAGTCGCCTGGGCTTGGGCTTGGGACCTCAGGTAAGCACATCAGACACCCGTGCCCAACACCTTAGGTCTGGAGGGGAAGGAAGTCAGAGGAGCCCAGGTCATGAAGTGTTCCCTCCTGCGCCACCGTGGTGGTGGCAGTGGTGGTGGCCGCTGTGTGGGACCGTGCTGCCAGTGCTAGAGGCCCAACGCTCCTGTGTGGAATGTGGCTGTGTCCCTGGATGCCCAGTTCCCCCTTTCCTGCCAGTTTCTGATTCTCTAGCCTCCCCGACTCTTCCCCAAGCTCCCTCATAGCTTTCCAATAAAACTGTTTTGATTAAATTAACTAGGGTTGGTTTCTGTTGTGTCTAACTAAGAATCCCAAGTGGCACACTTGCCAACACCACCATAACCCACTTTTGTGCCCATTTTTTAGTCAGATGAAATACCCGGAATGGCAAAGGGTCAGGCCATTTCTGTTGACAGCACAGTGGACCCATTATTGGCACCTGGAGCCATGGCTCTAGAACAGCAGGCTTCGGGCCACTACACACGAAGCAGTCCTTTTTGAGAGTCACTTATTTGGCATATTCATGAAAGGTGCCACCCACCACACTAGACTTCTTGGTTTCTGGACTTGTTTCCTGGCTGTGGAATAAAGAGCCCCACATTGTGGCCCCTGATTTGGAGTATAAACGACTATATCTTGTAAGACAGCATCCCAGATTCCTGAGGTAGTCCCCCTAGCTAATGCTACAGCTGAACTGTCATGGGGCCTTTCCTGGCTCGAAGGCACTACCTTCTCTTAGCCCTCTGTTCTAGCTATATCCTTCTACATTTGTACCTGGACCTCTGACCCGAAATGCCCTTTCCAGCCCTTTCCAGTCAGTTCTACCCATCCTTTAAAAAGTCCTCTTCAGGGGCGCCTGGGTGGCACAGCGGTTGGGTGTCTGCCTTCGGCTCAGGGCGTGATCCCAGCGTTATGGGATCGAGCCCCACATCAGGCTCCTCCGCTATGTGCCTGCTTCTTCCTCTCCCACTCCCCCTGCTTGTGTTCCCTCTCTCGCTGGCTGTCTCTATCTCTGTCAAATAAATAAAATCTTTAAAAAAAAAAAGTCCTCTTCACGTGCCAGCTCCCGAGAACAGTATTTTCTGACACAACTAGCTCTTTCACTCTCTGGATCCCATCTCTGTGAGGCCTTGAGGTCAGGAGCTCTTATTCCGGAGTCATTTCCATAGCCCTGGTGCTCAGTGCTTGCCTCCGAAGCATTCATCAACGCTTGCCAACAGGACGGATGAGCTCCTCTCCCCAGGTAGGCATGAGGCAGGGGTTGTGCTCGGATGACCCAGGAGAAACCATGGAGTCCTGGCCCAACCAGGCACTTCTGAACCGGCCTTAGCCCCACTCCCATCCCCTGCTTCTGCTGGCCCTGCCGCCCCCCCGCCTCCTCCGGCCACCCTCCGTCCCATTTTCTGTTTGTCCTGCTGAGTTCCCCAGTGTTTCAGAGACTGTTCTTAGGCCCAGGGCCTATGGCTAAAAAGTGGTGCTCCTCTGGAAGATGGGGAAATATGAGGCAACCACCAGCTTCAAGACACCCTTCTTTGGCCTGGGTTGAACCTCTGCCAAACATGGAGCTGAGAGGATGTTTGTCCATCTGTCACCAGCCCCGGCCTTGGATGAGCCCTGGCCTAGAGCAAGCTTTCAGCCTGACTTGGCATTCTCGTCTGCATAGTGGGACTTTGCCACTAGGCACGTCGATGCAGGTTTTTGCCGATGCCTGCATGCTTCTTACCCTACTCCCTCCAGACTGTACTACCCTAGAGCATTAGCGAGGCTTCCTAATCCCTTACATTTGGATATGATTACCCCCTAGGCCCCTTCACATTCAGGGATGTCACTAGATCCTTGCATCAACCCTGGAAGGTGAACGATAAGGACACTGAGGTTCGGGAAGGTGGTGAGCGTTCTGAAGAGACAGAGGATGTCTGCTTGGCCAGGGAGGGCCACAGCCGTCCTGGCCCCAGTGTGGTGAGGAGCGGGTAGGGGTCCGGTCCTCTGGGTAAAGGTCCGGGCTGGCTCCAGCTGGACTCCGCTCAGGTGCTCTGGTCACAGGCAGCACAAGCCACCAGCTTCCCGGAAGCATCCTGCAGGCCCAGGGGACACCCGGGCAAGAGGGTACCAGGCATCTGGATGGGAAGAGGAGAAACAAGACAAACGATTGTAGAGAGGTTCTTCCACAGGAACTGGGGACCGGGAGGCAGTAACGGCCTACAGTCTGAGGACTGTGGCTAAAGCAGGGCCTGGGAGCCAGCCTGAAGGAAGGTAGGGCCTGGGCACCAAATGCACGAAGACAAATATCCAGGGACCCACGGGAATCGAGCCCAAGGCGCTGCTCGGCCCAGACCATACTTGCGTTCAGCGAACACGGTCCTGCCCCCGCTGCACTCGGAGCTGAGGATTCCGAGCTGACTGAGTTAGTTCGACAAATATTTATTGACCTTCTGCCTGTGGCGTGCTGGTCGGAAACCTGCAAGAGATGAATAAGGCTTACTTAGTTCTTCCCTCAAAGAGCTCACAGTCTAGTGTGGGAAACAGACTTATAAAGAGAGGATGGCAACCTTCAGTGGGACGTGCTGCATGGAGGCAAGCGGGGTGACGTGTAAGCAAAAAGCCTGGCTGGCTGCGCTGGGAAGGGAGGCTTGTCCAGGCATCCTGGATGAGGCCACTCTGACGGCGTGAGTAGGCATTAGCCAGGTGAAGAAAGGGAAGGAGGGAGGGTAGCATGGGCCCTTTGAAACATTATCTATCGGTGAGAGTGTCAATTGGTGTGTTTGAAGGGCCCTTCAGCGAAATGTATTAGCATTTAAAATCCGCTCACCCTCTGACCCAGCAATTCCACTAGTAGAATTTCTCCTGCATTAGCAAAAGCACAAGGTTGTTTGTACAAGGATATTTATTGTTGCATTGTTTGTAGTAGCAAGAGACTGGAAAGCATTTCCATGTCCATCACCAGCAGCCTGCTTAAATAAATCATAGCACAGCCATCAGATGCTTCACTAGACAGCCTTTCCCCAGATAAGGCAGAGCCATAGGTATTGCCATATAAGAATAGCCAAAAGCCGAGGAGTTATAAGAGGGAGGCATAGAACAGTGAGGACAGGGGAGGCTGGGTGGCTCAGTCGGTTAAGCGTCTGCCTTTGGTTCAGGTCATGATCCCAACATTCTGGGATCGAGCCCCGCGTTGGGCTCCCTGCTCATCCGGGGAGCCTGCTTCTCCTTCTGCCCGCCCCCTCCCCCGACTCGTGCTCCCTCCCCCCCGCACCCCCCCCCCCCCCGCCTCAAGCAAATAAATAAAATCTTAAAAAAAAAAAAGAACAGTGAGGACAGTTACCATGCATGTTTCACAAGAGAGATACATGCACATCTGTGCTTACCTGTACACAGAACGTCTCTGGAAAGATAAACAAGAAACAGGAGTTGAGGTCAGGGGTGAGAAGGAGCCTCACTTTGTACCATGTGCCCTTTTGTCCCTTTGGAGGTTGTGTGAATTAGATGGGTTGGTGTTTTTTGTTTGTTTGTTTTTTTACCATGTGTATACGTGATCAATAGAGAGAGACAGAGAGACAGTCAGAGAGAAGGGAGGGAAGGAGGGAGGCAGGAGGGCAGAGACCTCAGGCAAAGGGAACTGAGTGAACAAAGGCACAGGGTATGAAATAGTATGGTGTGTGCGCATGCCCCCTGGGAACAGGGAGCAGAGGAACCCCAGTTCCGTTTGCCTCATGAGGACATGGTGTGGGGGCTGGGGGGTGGCCCAGCACCCAGAGCAGGTCCACTATCATCTCAGAGATCTCCAGGTTATGTATGTGCATAACAGATGATCAGGAAATCTACCACCACTTAGCTGACAGTGGTTTGCTCCGTGGTGGGATGATAGGTAATTTTAATGTTCTTTATGTTTTGACGGCATTTCTGGAATTTTCTTCAACAAGCAGGTGATCTGGGAGAAAAAGTAAAACCAAATCGAAATGTCACTGGAACACTGATTCAAGCCTCTCAAGGCGGGCTCTTCCTGAGGGAAGCCAGGCAGGCCCTTGTCAGCACAGAAGGGGCTAACAGAAAGACCAGGGCGTTTGCAGTCAGAGTTTCATCTGAAACGTTTTCACGCTAATTAACTGTGAGTGGTGAGCAAGGCACTTACCCTCTCCGCCTCGGTTTGCTTATTTATAAAATGGGACAAAAGACTGCCTATCTCATAGGGTGCTTGGAATGAGCGAATGAAATAACAGATGAACAAAACACACTCTAAAAGCTTAAGGTGATGGTTGTTGTTGATTTTTACCATTTCTACTGGCTCTTTCTTTGGGGCTGGAACAGCAGGAGCCCAGGAGCCCAGGACCCCCGAAGAAAAACCACTACTCCCTCGGTGGAAAGATTCCCCCCACACACACCACACACACATACACATCGTCTTCTCTGCAGCCATTTAGCAAGGCTGCCTCCGGATGCCTGGGCCCCGGTCTGCAGAAAAATACTTAGCAGGAGTCCAACATTCCCTTTGGAAGTGGAGTGCAGCAAAGATAGGGGAGGAGGAGGAAGCAAAATGTTTGCTATTTTTTTCTGTGCAATTGACTCTGCCGGCCCAGGCCCTTTGCTCACTGCTGTCTGTGTGCACAGATGGCGGCCGAGCCCCTCCTGGTGAAGGGCTTGGCTTCCTGTTGAGCATGCCCACCCCATTCAGGCCCGCTGAGGAATGTGGGCTGGTCCTGGCTGGATGGGCTCAGTGTCTGCCCTGGCCCCTCCCTGAGCCCCGGCCTGACCCCTCCTCAGGCCTAGATGAAGGAGCTTCTGTGTCTTGGGGCCCCGCCTGATTAGATATGGCTGCCACATTGACTCCTCCCTTGCAGGCTGGGCACTGGAAAAAGAAAAGCACAAGGCTTGCCCAGAGTCCTCCCAGCTCCAACAGTGGCTGGCCTCAGAGCTCATCGGGGTCTGTGGGAGTAGAAAGTGGCTGCCAGTCTCTTTGTTCTAAGTGGAGGAGTCCCTCCCGGAGTGCTAGTTAGGTTCAGGCCAGCGAGGGGTGGGGGCTTCCATGGGCCCAGTCCCCAGGGCTGCCAAGGGAAAGCCTAGAACATATACATATGCAGATCTGGTGGACTCCAAATCGTGGTCCAGTGTAAGTTCTGCAGGGGTAGAGTTTGTTTGTGGGTGACATGTGGGTAGCCTGAGGTAGCGGTGGTGAGGCCCGTGATCACCAGAGCAGAGTAGAAGGGGTTCTTTGCCCTTTTTGCTTTGTTGTTGGTTTTTTTTTTCTCTTTTCTTCTCTGCATCCAAAGAACTGCTTGACTACTTTTTAGCCCTGGGCCTTGAGTGAGTCCCATCACCTCTCTGAACCTCACTCTCTTCATCAGTAGCATGGGCACAGTAAACTCATGGGGCCACTGTGAGGAGGGCACGAAGGCACAGCGCAGTGGGATGACGTAGGAGACACTCTAGAAGTGGCATTTCTTTCCTGTATTTATTAAGCACTTCCTTCTGTGCAGCGCTGGGCAGTCCAGAAGTAACCAAGATGGTCTCTGCCCCCAAGCAATCTCAGGGGTTCCAGTGCCCTTGGCCTTCATTCAGCCCAGCTTAACCTTGGGTCCTGCTTCTGACCAGGGGATTCTCACCTGTCCCTGAGACCTTGGCACTGCTCAGGTCAGATGTCTGAGGCCCAGGCTTCCTCTTGCTGACCCAGGCTCTGTAGCCTCAGCCTAGCAGCTAGAGCCTGCAGCCTAAAGCAGTCCTCCCTGGGCAGCCTGCCAACCTGCTACCAAACACTTTCAGAAGTATAGCATGCAATTTTCACAACAGCTCTTCAATGAAGGTGTTCTAATCACTAGTCTCCAAGATACCTGCTTTCAAGTCCCAGTGCTTTCTTCTACATGCCTTGCAACCTTGGGCAAGTGCCTTTGCCTCTCTGTGCCTCAGTTTTCTCATCTGTAAAATGGGAGTTAAATAAGAGTAGCTTCCTTTTGAGGAGGGCAGTTAAGGTGCTGAAACGCTGCCTGACGTATATTAAGCTCTCAATTCTTGTTAACCACTATCCTCAGGAGACCAAGGCTCAGAAGGGGAAATGACCTGCTCAAGGTTACATGGCTAAGAAAGTGGCAGAGCTAGGGCTGTTACCCTAGCCTTCCTGACAGTAACTACTCTGCCACGCTGTGCTTCCTACCCTCTGGATTTCTAGATTCTGCACCTGGATTTCCTATGACAGGCCGCTGCCAGCTAATCAGGACTGTGTTGGATTTTCTATGCTGACTTCTTGACAGGGCCGTTGCAAAGACCTGCTGCCATTTTCCCGAAATCTGACCCATTGCCCCCCAGGCATGCCTCCCTCTGCCTCACTCCATACTTGAAAGGATGAGACTCACAATGCTAACGTGGAATATCTTGCTTGCACCTTAAAATATTGACGTATTCAATCCTTAGAGGCAGGTGATCTGCTCACCCCCATCTACCATGTGAGGAAACTGAGGGACAGAGGGATTAAATGATCTGCCCAAGGCCACACAGTTCTAAGTGGTAAAACCAGAATTCAAACCCAGGCAGGCTAGCTACGGAGTCGCTGCTCTTAACCATTCCCACCCCCCACTCCGCCCCGCCGGAAGGAACAGTTTTAGAAGCTGGCTGGGCCAGTCAGCCCTCTCCCACCGCAGTGACCCAGCCATGTCTGACACAAAACACGGGAGCACAAGCCAGGCCGGATTTGTTCATAGCTGAATCCTCAATGGCTAGCACATTCCCTGGCACATGGTAGGTGCTTAATACATCGCTGTTGAATAAGTGAATGAATCAATGAATGAAACTAAAATAGGGTGGGGCCATGAGGAGGGAGAAAAGGGACAGATTGGAGAGATAAAAGGAAGAACTGAGCAGATCAGGACACTGATCCAATTGGGGGTGTGAGGAGTCTTGGATGACTCCCAAGATTTTGGCTTTTGGGTGACTCGATGATGAGGTCATTTACTGAGATAGGAGCTCTATAGGAGGGACAGAATGCAGGGGTGGAGAGAGCAGCACTGATAAATTCGGTTTAGGATGTGGAGTTTGGGGAGCCTTTGAGACACAGGAGGGGATGTCCAGCAGGCTGTTGGATACAAGGCTTGGAGCCTAGAAGAGGCATTCGGGTGTCCCGCGCAGCCCCCTCCCACGGCCCTGCCCCCTCCAATCGCACTTGAAACTGCTGGCCCATCGGCCTTTACTCTTCCTACTGGGAAGGAAAGGAAGGAATCTTTGATGGTGGGAATGGGGGGTGCTTTTCTAAACCAAACAAACGCATACACAGTGCCTGCTTGTTGAGGATCAGCTTGCCTGGCTCTTGGCACACTTAGGCTGGCTTCCAGGGCGGACCCCCCTCCCACCACCCACCGGTCCCTGCCTCCTGCTCCCTGCCAAGGTGAGCTCTGACAGGGCGACTTGTCATCTTTTCAACACCTCATTTTTCCCTCCTTACTCACTGCCCGGGGAGAGGTCCTTCCTGTTTGCACACCTCAGGGGCTAGGCCAGGAGGAGGAACAAAAACAGCCTTCATGGTGCAGGGGGAGGGGAGGGCCAAAGGAGAGGACAGGGGGAGAGGATGAGAGGGAAGAGCAGGAGGGGACGAGGAAGGGGGAAGAGAAGGTCGGGGACCCACCTCCTGTGCCCCTCCGCGGGCGGGCTCGTCACACACACACACTCTGCACAGTGCGCTCACTGTGTCCTGGAACTGGGGAGGCTGATTCCCAGGTCAACCCAAAGGGGTCAGGATCCCAGCTGGGTTTAGAAACTAGCTATCATGTCTTCTCTGCCTCGCCCCCCCACCCCCCAGCTCCGCTTAGAGTTGCCCAACCCAGAAACGGCTGCTCTGCCGTATCAGCAGCCAGCCAAGGCCCAAGGCCTCCTTTCCCAGCTCCCCCACCCTTTTTCTCCGGGTGTGCAGCTCCGCGGGTCTGCACCCCCTGGCCCCAGGCCCAAGGCTCCCAGAGCGCCCCCCGCCTTCCCGATCCCGGCAGGACCCCTCCGGGAGCCCCGCCCCCGTCAGCGGCAGACCCGCAGGTAATCCCCTCCCCCTTCCTGCCCCCGCAGCTCCAGCCCCTTCCAATTAGCGCAGTCTCGGATCCCCTCTGCTGGGAACGGCCCCCCCTCCGGCTCCCTCCCCCACTCGGCTCCCACGTGGGGAGCCCCGCTCCCAGGCCTGGCCGCCCCATTCACAGAGCCCTCCGCCATTGTCCGTGGCCTGTCACTCACGCACGGCATTAGCATTTCTAAAGCCCACTTCTCCCAGTCGCTGCTTTGGCTTCAGCCTGGGCCTAGGAACTTAGCCCTATAGAACAACTAACAATTACAACTAACCTTCAAGAGCACTTTAGAGTATATAATTCACGTTTCTATATAGCCATTTAATTTACTTCTCACAACAGCCCTTAGCAGTGGGACACTGACATCCCCAGAAGTTCAGTGAGTTGTCCAAGGTCACAAAGTAATTTCTAAAGCCAAGATTTCAGCTCAGGTTTGTCTGCTACCAAAGGCCACATTCTTTCCACTACACCACCTTGCCTCTTTGTCAGGCTGAGCTTACTTCTGCTTGGCTGGGCTTTCTTAAAAGGTGGGCATGGTGGCTTGATGCTGCTGCAGAGGGAATGCTGGATTCAGCCTGCTGGGGAGGTCCTGGGTGGTTTCTGTGCTGCCACTAACCCAGGAATTCACCGGCAGTGACTCCTTCAGGCCACCACCTGGAGAACAAAGCCTGGCCCAAAAGGAAGCAGGGGGAAGTGGCCGTAGGCTCCAGAGCCAGATCCCAGGCACATATCCCAGCCCTGCCACTCTGCAATGGGTTGGCCTTAGATAAGTGACTTCGCTTCCTTGGCACCTAGGGTTGTAGCGAGGGTTGTAGTGAGCATGAAGTGGGCTAATATGCATAAAAGACATAGGGTAGTGCCTGGATACTACTACATGGGTCAGTCAGCATTACTATGTGCTCGTCCACAATGCTCCCGGGGTCAGGAGCAGCATGGCATGAGCAGAGAATGGCTCTATTATCAGACAGCCTAGGATTCCAATTCTGGCTCTGCCCTTCATTAGCTGTGTGACTTTGGGTAAATGACTTACACTCTCTGGTCTTCCACTTCCTCCGCAGTAAAACAGAGATAGTAATAGTGCTCACTTGCCAGAGTTGTTATGAAAATTAATATTTGCCCAAGTGTTTTCTCAAAAGGTAGAATAATATAGACACTATATGCTTTAATAATTATTATGAATAATTCTGTTCAAGATCTTACGCAACATCTATAAATCCTTTGCCTCTTCCTGCCTTACCTCTGACTCAGGGGTACCTCTCACCCCACCTGGGCTCCAGGTGCTGTCCAGTGTCTGACCTACTCCTAGACCACAGTAGTTGAAGCATTTTCTGAGCTTGCCCACTGACACTGAACAAGCAGCCGACAGTCAGAGGACACAGGAATCTCCATGTTTGTACCCCTGTTTTCCGCTGGGTGGGGAAAATAACCCTTCGTATGTGCCCAATACAAAGTCCATTCCCACCTATTAGGTCCGGCACGCTCGGTTTGGTCCCACCTGACAGCAGGGGCGGGGGGTGCCAAGTCTCAGAGGAGGGAATAATTTTGCGTTTTGCTTCCATAGTCAGGAGCCTAGACCGAGTCTCAAAGCAATGCCCTCAGGGGTGATGTCCAAGCAAAATGCCCCCCTTTTCTGCGTTCCGGCACCCATTTGCAAGGTTTGACACCTACAGGTGCGTGTGTTGGTACATCCCACCTTCATAAACAAAGCCTTGAATCACCAAAGAGAAATCATTTTGTGACCTGGAAGTAGAATCCCTATTTTAATTCTACAGACATTTGACCTTGGTGATAAGGTCACTTTACTCCAATGGTGACTTTAAGCAGTCAGTATTTTCTTCAAAGGAATCATTTGAACCGGGACACCCACCTGGGAGGCTCAGTCTGAAGCGTCTGTCTTCGGCTCAGGTCATGATCCCATGGTCCTGGGATCAAGTCCTGCATCGGGCTCCCTGCTCAGCGGGGAGCCTGCTTCTCCCTCTCCCTCCCACTCCCCCGGCTTGTGCTCTCTCTCTCTCATTCTCTCTGACAAATAAATAAATAAAATCTTAAAAAAAAAAAGAATCATTTGAATAGGCCAGCATTGTTCCAGTTGGGTTATAACTAGTCAAAATCACTTGGAAACACCTTTGTTTCCTCAAATCTCTGGATCAAAACCCTACTAACAACATTTCTCTAATGGCTATAGGGTTTCTGTTTAGGTCAGTGACTCAGCTGGGCCAGGAGTTGGGGTGCGTGGAGGGGTGAATTACAGAATTCCCAAAGGTATGTGTGGCTGGTAAAAGCATATTCAGTATACCTATTTTCTCCACCTGGTCGTCTAACCTCCAGAAAGTCAAACTTATATCAAAATCGTTTTGATTGGTATGGGATACATAGAACATGGAGGGGGTGTGCACGAATGAAGACTGAGAGGCTTTGAGCCAGCTGGGTTCTCTAAAAAGGTAAAAACCGACTGTCTGAAGTACCACTGGGCTCACTTCTGCTCAAACTGCTCCTGTTCCTGGAAAGATAACCTGACTCTCTTTGCAGATTCAGGAGCATATGACAGTCTCAGGCCGAGTCCCAGTGTCTACTACTGGTCCTGAGGAATGAGGGGCCAAGCTCCACGTAACCGGGGATGTTTCCAGAAGAGGCAGTAGAGACCACAGATTTACGTTCTGGAGACCGTGAGGCTCTACTGGGGTTCATCATGCTTCTTGAGAGCTTCACCATTTCCTGGACTTTTTCTCTACTGAGAACTGGGTACCGTGGGCGTGTAGGGGAGGTGGGAGGGGTGTGGAGTAGGTGGATAGGAGTAGAATGTTCAGGGTGGAAGGGTCTTTAGGCCCACCTTCTCATTGTACTGTCTGGAGAGGGAAAGGGGTTTACTCAAGCTCACAGTGACCTGGCATCAGCACCAAGAGTAGAACTCAGGTTGCTGAACTCCCAAGTCAGGATCTGTTTCACCTCCTCCACACAGTGCCACCAACTCCACCCTGGAGTTATTTTGTTTATCCTCTGTACCCAGGGCTCCTTTAAGTCCATGCTCTGCTTCTAGATCTGTGCTGTTTAATACTGCAGCCTCTCGCCACCCATGCCCTCTGAGTGCTGGACGTGTGCCTAGGTGGAATTAAGATATGCTGGGAGTGTAGGGATGCCTGGGTGGCTTAGTTGGTTAAGCATCTGCCTTTGGCTCAGGTCATGATCCCAGGGTCCTGGAATCGAGCCCCGCATCGGGTTCCCTGCTCAGTGGGGAGCCTGCTTCTCCCTCTGCCTGCCGTTCCCCCTACTTGTGCTCGCTCTCTCTCTCTGGCAAATAAATAAACAAAATCTTTAAAAAAAAAAGATACGCTGGGAGTGCAAAATACACACTGGACTTGGAAGATTGAGTGTGGAAAAGAAAGTAAAATATCTCATTAGTAGTTTTTATATTGATCACATGCTGAAATGATACTACTTTGGATATTTTGAGTGAAAGAAATTGTATAATTAAAATTAATTTCACTTTTTAAAACGCTTTTTAAACTTAGCTACTAGAAAATTCCATATGTGGCTTGCATAATGTTTCTATGGGACAGCACAGTGCTAAATCTCCAGAAGTGACCAGGTTGTCAGTTCTGATGAGAGGGCAGGACAGGGCAGAGCAGCTAATGGAGGAAGGTCCCAGCAGACGTCAAGAAGCCAAGGCCCAACATCAAAAACTAGGGATGTACTGTATGGTGACTAACATAATATAATAAAAAATATTATTATTAAAAAAAAAAGAAGAAGCCAAGGCCCAGCTTGACAGCAGGAGGGCTGGTGAGCCCAGGCTCACCGGCTGGACAGGAATCAGGAAGATGGGTGCTATCTGGTAATGAGACTCTGATGGGAAGGCCGTGGAGGCAGAGCCACAGGACATGGAGCTAGGAGGTGTGACTGCAGTCCAGGGAAGCCTGGGCAGTAGCGCTTGAAAGCAATGATGACATGCTGGGGGGCCCAGTTCCTAGACTGGGGTGCATTCCAGTTCTGCCACCTGCTAGCTGTGTGACCCTGGACAAGTTACTTAACCTCTATTGCTCAGGCTCCTCATCTGTAGAATGAGACTAATGTTAAGAGTTCCTATGTCACAGGATACATGTCAAGCTCTTGGAACGGTGCCCGACACAGAGTCACTACTCAAAAGGTGTTAGTTAGCATTATTATCATTACCTGTCAGGGAAGCAAGCTGGGATCGTGACCCTCTTCTGGCATCCTTCTGCATTCCTAGGATGGGCCCAGATTTATGGGGCTAGCTGTCAGATCTGGGGTACCAAGCAGAGGTACAAGCTGAAGACGTGAAACCGCTTACAGAAGACGCTGGCCCTCAAGCTAGGTGTCCAGGTGGAGCTTCAGCCGAGCCCGGGGATCGGGGGCCGGGGTGGTGGCTCTGTGGCCACAGCTGTGGTCACAAGAGGCTGCAGGCCCCGGAAACCGGGCAGCTCAGCCCAACTCAGGGTCCCACTGCCCTTTCTGGGACCATCCCTTGATAGGAGAGGCTTTGTCCCAGCCCTGCCACACAGAGGGATTCCGGGCCTCAGCACTGCAAGGAAAAATCACATGGAGACATATAAATCCCTCTGTCTATAGCTTAAATATCAAGGCCCAGCTCTTGCTGCAAAGCAAGAAGCAGCATTGAACTGCTCCAAATGCTGCTGTTTCTGTTTGTGCTTGTCTCTAGGCTTAGAGAGCTTGTATAGGCAGACACAACACTCCATTGATATTCTCAGTCATGCCCAGCAGTTGAGCTCTTCTTCCCGTTGATAATGGGGTTGCTGCCTGGGTCTGGCCCAGGATTCTAGTTGAATCCTAGAAAGTATGTCTGCTCCCCTCCCTCCTCCGCCCCACAATGTTTGAGGCCCTGCAAAGAGGAAAGCACAAGTGTCAATAGAAGACTTGGAACAAAAAGGATTTAGGAAATACTTTTTAATATCTGGCCTAATCCAGCGAGGTGTGAGACACTGGAATAGGAGACCCAGAGAGGCTGGGATGATCCAGTCTGAGGAAGGGAGTGATTTCTGGTTTCCCCATGGCTGATATTTCCCCTCAACTTCAGAAGTGGGAGAGAAGACTTGCCCATCTGTTTGGAATTTACTGCAAGAAAAAAGAGAGATGGGGAGGGAGGGAGGGAGAGAGAGAAAAAAAGAGAGAAGAATGAGAAGGATGTAAGTGTATGTGTGTGTGTGTGTGTGTGTGTGTGTGTGTGTGTGTGTGTGAATGAGTGAGTGAGAGAGAGAGAGAGGAAGAGAATTCATTCTCCTTGGCCACCATCTCGCCAAACCTATTCCTTAGCATTGATCTTTAGCAGCACTGGCATGAACACCAATAGTCAGGAATCTTCGAAGCCCCCTGGGGCAAGGGTTTCGAGAGGATGATGTGCCATTGGTTATTGCCAGGCTGCTGGTCTTAATGGTAGAGTGAAGCTTGCCTCATCCCCTAGACCCAAGTAGCAGAGCAACATCACCAGATGCTTCTAGAAAGAGTGTATGTGTGTGCACATGTGCATGCATGTGTGTGCCCCTTCGGGAGCCCAGCGGGCACCCAGAGGCAGCCTCAGCCTGGCCTCTGGTGGGCATGGGTGGAGATGAGGGCCAGGGCAAGTTTGACAAGGTGGCAGGCAGATCAGAGAGGAGGGAGGAGCTGAGCTAAGACCATAACAGGGCTGGGCATGAGACTCATGGTACCCTCGAGAAGGCCTAGCCAGTGGCAGGCTAGAAGCTCTGTTGTCAGAAACAAGGCCACTGGCCTGGTAACCTAAGCCCGGGTGCTCGTCATGTGACCACATGTCCACAACCCATCATGGGTGTTTGAGGTTGGCCCAGGGAAAAGGGGAGCACTAGTAGAAACCTCCTTATAGGGGTCCATGGTTGCCAAGTAAATCCAGAGACTTCCAGACTTGAAAGAGATCCCGCCAGAGAGTATGCCCAGACCCTAGGTTTGAGCTGGGGTGAGACAGACTGAGAGGGGTAGGGGATCTGCTTTCCTACAAAATGAGAACGCTGACAAGGGGAAGCAATCTGAAGTGAGGGGAGGATTGGCTGCGGAGTGGGGAGGTCTCCATCTTAGACGACTGAGTCCAGAGTCAGATCCACTGTGAGACCCTGAGCAATGACTTCCCCTCTCTGGGCCTTGGAGTCTCTATCTCTGAGTGAGGGCGCCGGGCTCCACTGTCTCTAACGTCAGGCCTGGGGAAACCAGGGCTCACCGAGTCAAGATGTATAGATTCTCTTCATGACTGCAGACATCTTTGAATCCTTCACATCTGAGACTCAGTGGGACCTCCCAGAGCAATCATCCTTCCAGGCACACCCCCTTCCCCCAACGGCTGCCCCATCTCAGACCGGAATTTTCACGAAAACTATCTTTAGGGGAAGGGGTGAACTATGCCCTCACCTCTCCCATCTCACCTGCACCTCTGGAAGTCCTTCCTGTGTCTCCCTTTTATCCCTTCTTTATGTTAGGGCTCGCCTGAAAGTAGTGTCTCTAGGGTCCCATTTTTAATTTCTTTTGTTTCCCCCAACCAAGGAAAGGAAGAATCTGACTGCACATCTGTTTGGAATTTGGGGGTGGGGGTAGGGAAATGAGGCAGCTCGGCTTCTCCTGCACTCCATGAGTTCCAGGCTGGGGAGAACCGGTGAGAGCCAGGGCCTCCTTGCGCCGCCCCCCACCCCGCCCCCCATGGTCCTTGTCAGCTGCCTTCTCAGCCTGTCTCATCTCTGAGACAAACAAACAATCAGGAGGCAGACCTGAAACCTTTTGCTGAGGCGGCAAACAGCATGGCCGGGCTCCGGCCTTAATGGGCCCCAGCCCCGGCCTGTCTGCTCCCTCCCAGCCTGCCTGCCTCCAATGTGTTTCTGATTTGTACTGAGCTAGCGGCTCTGCCACGCTGAATGTGGCAGCTGCCTCGGCCCCGCCTCTCAGGGATCCAGGGGTGGGAAGGTTGGGAGAAGCCAGAAGCTTGGTGTAGAGGCCGCGGCAGGAACTTCTGAGATGTATACGCAGACGTGGCCCGGGGAAGGGGGTGGGAGTAGGGATGGATTTCATCTGGCTATAAACAAACATGCTTCTCATTTAGGGACCTACGGGTGCCAGTCACCAGATCCCCCTTACCCATTTTCCAGGGGGCAGGCAGAGCGAGAGCAGGGATGGAGACACCGGGGAAGTAGATTGGGCTCTTTTCGAGGAGTGCCACTCTCAAAAGGTGGTGGGGATTCTCCCACGATGGGAAAGGCAGAGGTGGGCATGAAGAAAAGGAAGTTCTGAGAACTCTTGCGTCCAGAAGAGGCCTAAGGGTATGGAGACAGGAGGTTCTGTCTGCAAAATAACTGAGCAGAGGGGGCCAGGGAATGCGATCTTTCTGACTCCCCTCACCCAGTCCTAGAAAGGGAGAACGTGGGGTGTCATGGGGTCATTTACTGTACAGCCTACGTGTCCCAGGGAACAAGTGACCATCAGGGAGGCAGTCCCCGGGGCCGGATGGCCTGGCCCTGGGACACTAAGGGAGGGCATCGTGTCATCTTTGCTCATTTGCCTCACACACCTACCCTTACATACACATAGGCGTTTTCTTGCACATTTGGGTTAAGCAACCTGGCACATTTTCCTTTGCCCTTTCGGCCTGGCTCTCTGTTTAGAGATACCACCTATATGTTCTGGCACGCTGAGGAGGCCGGCAGAGGAGACAAAGAAGGTGGCCACTTCGGGGACAAAGTGGTTCTGAATGTGCTGATAAGGTCAGTTTTCTTTATCGTTTGCCCCACATCTTGTGCGGGCTCTTGGGCCATGGCTGCCTCTCTCCTGGATTGCTTTCTCCCCTAGAACCAGGGCTGAGACTGGAGTCAGGGTCAGAGCTGAGTGGAAGCAACTGGCTTCACTCCGTAGATGTGACCAGTGTGGATGGAGACATCCCTTAGGCCCTGGCCTTGACAGTGGTCCAACCACCGCTCTCTCAGCCTGGACCCAGCCTACAGCTGGGACTTGGTGGCAAGCCAGGCCCGGAAGGTAGTGGGGTGCTAGGCCAGCTAGGCAGAAAAGGCGAGGGGCCATGGAGAACCTTGGGTTGTGTTCACAGAGGAAAGCCCAGCGAGTGGACGGGGCCTGTCTGGGCTGCTGAGCCACGAACCTGTTCCATCCTTGCCACAGCCTTTCCAGACTCCCATTCATGGGAGTGTGGGAGGGCAGGGGAGCAGAACATCCTCAGGAAGGCAGCCCCTGGGACCCTGTGGCTTTGTGGCTATTTATTCCTCCTCCTGCTTTTTCTTAAGCCCTAAACATTTCTCATAGTATCTAGCCAGTTCCAGTTATGTAAGCAGCATTGTGTGTTAACAAGAAAAATATCCATTGGTGGTGTATGGAATCCAGTGGCCTTTGTCCCCCAAGCCACCCAGTACTTCCCTTCTAGCTGAGGCCAGGCCCCACTGTGAGCTGGGGGATGGAGACTGTCTTCATAACCATTGCTTCTGTCACACGATGGGACGTGTACGCTGGGACCCTGTGTGTGTGTGTGTGTGTGTATGCGTGGTGCGGTGTGTGGGGAACACACACCTTGCCCCGTGGACCTCTGGGGGTGAGGGGCACCAGGTTTGACCTCAGCAGTGTCACAGTGGACAGACGGTTCTGGCAGACACCTCCCTCCAATAAGCACTGTCCCCACTAACAGCCAGTTGGCCCCTCCTCTGCTTCCCCAGAGAAATTCACCTCTCCTCTGTCTGTATTCTTGCTCCACCCTTCCTGGTTTCCCCATGGCTCTCCCAGGCCCGGAAGCCACTGAGTCAGAGGCTGAGGGTGCTGTGGTAGGGGCAACAGAGACAGACAGCCGCTAGGGGAAAGAGCAGGCTGCCCAGGCCAGGTGAGAAAAGCTTGAGGCTGAGCTCTGCCACCGGCAGGCTGCAGGATCGGGGAAAATTCATTCCCTGGTCTGAGTCTCGGTTTCTCCATTGAAGGCATGTGGTGGGGGGAGAGATTAGATCAGATGGCTATGAAGGGCACCGAAGCCCAGGCGGGTGACAAGCCAGGGCCCCACCTACCGAGCTCCACTGTGCCGGGCGATGGGGTATTGCTAGCAGTGCCAAAGGGCTCAGATGCTTTTCTGAAGGCAGCAGTCCCTTTAATCCTTCTTCAGGCTGCCAGCCACATCAAGCTGGCCCTGGCTGTGAGGGGGGCTCAGGCCCAAGCTTCTAAAGGGAGACAGAACCCACTCATTCATTCATTCATTCATTCATTCACTCACCCATTCGTCCATTTATTTTTCTATTTAGCCATCACGTATCGACACCCAGGGTGTCAGGCACTGTTCAACCCCATCCAGCCCGAGAGACTTACTACCTTCGTACCTCCGCCGTCAGAGGCCTCTGCCTGGCCTCTCCTCAGCTAAGCAACTTCTCCCCCAGGCTCTGGGGAGCTGCCCCGCCCCCCCCCCCCGCTCCTCCCCCACCCTGGCCCAGCCTCATATCCAGTGGCCCCTGAGCTCACAGTTTCTGGATGGCAGCTTTTTTTCTACGACAAGTCCCACCTTGGCCAGAATAGACCTCCAGACCTCCACTCCTGGGCTTATTATCTTTTACAGGCTATTTAGCCCGGTCTCCTTTTCTCTCCTGTTCTCTCTCCAAACGCTAAAGATTCCTCCCCTTGCTTTGCTTTATCTAAGGTGTGGCTGGGCTCCAGGCCTCCCGGTGGAGCCTTCTGGATCCAGCCTTCAGTCATACAAACATCCCATGTGCACATCCCAGCTCCTCCGTGGCACTGAGCCTCCCAGCCCCCCCACCACCCAGGAGCACCTTCAAACCCAGCTCTTCTCTACACAGCTGTGGGCGGGCCTTTTGACAAAGACCCTGGGGGCAGCCAGCAGGGAGGGGCCTGTGAATCAGTAGGGGCTGGTTTCCCTCACGGGCAAGGCTGGTGGAGGGGACTGGGGGGGTGGGTAGGTGCTGGTGAGTGGGGATGGAGGAGGATGTGTCAGGGGACTGCCAGCTGGGGTATGTGTCAGAGTGAATGGGCCGGTGCGTGTCTCCATGTGTGACCCTCCCAGCAGCCGTCAGCCTGCATTAGTGCACACATGGGTGAGCCTGCACGTGGGCACGAGAGGCAGCAGGGTATGAGGGAGGGTGGAAAACAAAACAAAATAAAACACTGGCTGCAGGGGCAGAAGAGGTTTCTAGTCCTGCCTCTGCTGCCAGGTTTCTAAACCCCTTCCCCCTCTCTGAGCCTCAGTTTCTCCCTGTGTAACGTGTCAGAGGGCTGAATTGGAGGTCTCGAAGGGCTATTCTAGCTCTAACATGCTCTGGTTCCTTCATGTTCTGTGTACTAGGGCAGGCTCAGAAGCTTCCTTTCTAGGGAAAGACAAGACATGCAGAGTCACCTCTAAAATATCGATGAAACATCCTTTCCTTCACTCTTGTGTAAATCTTAGACTCTCCTTCTTGTCCTTTGTCTTCCTAGAGCCAATGTAAGGGCAGAGGTGGAGGGGAGGAGGACTGTGTTTGAGAAACATCTCCCAGTTCGGGAGGGTGGGGTGGGCAGAAGGGAGGTATCCAGGGATGCCATGTGCGCACAGATGCAGAGGAGGCTGCTGGCGGGAGTGTGAGGAGCTCACGCCGGCCCTGCCACCACCGCCGTTCCTCCAGGATGGCCTCAAGGGCGGCGGCGGTCTCGTGCAGCTTGGGCATCCGTGGAGGCCAGAAAACCCTGTATTTACCTGGAGGATGGGTGTTATATTACCAATAAAAATAGCAAAAAATTGGGGCGCCTGGGTGGTTCAGTCTGTTAAGCATCTGCCTTCGGCTCAGGTCATGATCCCAGGGTCCTGGGATGGAGCCCCTGCGCCAGCCTCCCCGTTCTGTGGGGAGTCTGCTTCTGTCTCTCCCTCCACCCCTCCCCATGCTCACGCTCCCTCTCTCTCGCTTGTTCTCTCTCTCAAATAAATAAAATCTTAACAAAATAGTAAAAATTTCTGAAGGTGTTTTGGTTCACACTTTCTATAGGAGTTTAAGCATGCTTGTATTATTACTGTTTTATTGGGAATGGCTTATGGGGGCCGGCAGGAAAAATAGGAAGCTAAAAATCTCCCATGCCAGCCTTGGTACCACCACAATGAAACTGGATTTTAATCCTGACCTTACCATTAGCTTCCCTGGATGACCTTGGGCAAATCACTCGCCTTTCCTGTGCCCGTCTGTACAATGCTGGAGGGGCCGGCGTCGGGGGTGTGGTTTCCACTGTCCCCAAAGGGCCAACCTAGCCAGCTTTCACGTGCAACAAATCCACCGCTTCTCCCAAGACCTGGAGCTGTGGAGGGGCTGCAAAAGGGGGTCAGTTCCATTTATATTCCAATGAAAACAAGAGGCCGGGCAGGGAAGCACACTTTCTGAGTCTTGATTTGAGGTCAGAGAGGTGAAGGGACTTGCACAAGGTCTCAGAGCAAGTGGGTGGTGAAGACAGTCCAGACCAGGTCTTCTGCATCCCAGTCCAGTGCTCCTCCATTGTCCCCCACCCTTATGCAGCTAATTTACCTCAGGGGGTTCTAGGAGAATGGGTGGGAATGAAGAGAGCTCTCAAGATCCACAGCTGGGTCTGAGAAGGTTAAATTCCCAGCTGGAAGCATTCAGTGAGGCCTCCAGAAAACGGGCAGTCCTTACAACTTGCAAATAAGTACTTCAGGCCACAGGAAATGATCCCAGACCACAAGGCCCCAGGATTGCACCAGAACAGTCCTGCCTGCGTGTCAGCCAGCGTGTGGGAGAGGCAGCCTGGGGTGGGGCGGGAAGAGGCATCCTACAGACCTCGGCCTTAGGCCCAACTCTGGGATTCTGCAGGCTGAGCAAACTCGGGCCAGTCACCCCCCAAGCCCCATTTGTAAACTGGTAATCAGAGGCGGTAGCTCCGCCTTGGGTTGCTGGATAACTAGGTGGACCGGCAGATGGGCAAAGGCACTGCAGACCGTTAAATGCTGCTCAGGCAGGAGGGACTGTTCTCGGAGAATGGCTGCTTGTATGTATGCATGACTTCTGGGTAACTTCAGAGGACGTCACCCTGGAGGTACCATGTTCCAGGGCCAGTGCCTCCCGTTTGGAAAGAGTTGGGAAAGTGGGTGATTATTCTGTGTGTCGGGGGTGGTGAACGGATGTGCCCCTGAGGTCGGAGACAGTGGAACTGGGGGCCCGTGGAGCTGCCTTTCATGTGGAGGCTAAACGGACGGGTCCTGAGGGCAGAGCTGAGGCCTGTGGGCACGAATGCCATTCCACAAAGCCCCCCACATCGCCCAGCCCTGCCGTGACCACAGCAGCGCACGGGGGACTTGGGGGAGGGGGGCGGGCCTTCTGGCCTTTTCTCTGGGAAGAATCTCCTTCCAAGACTGTCCCGGCTAGAACACAGGATTTCCATTTCAATGCTCCCTGGCAAGCTGCCCTCCCCAGAAATCTGCTAAAGGCCCACGGAAAAGCCTTTAAAAACACACTAATTACAAACAATTCCTCAGCTTCTCCTGATTTCCCTCCGCGCGGCGCTGGGGGTGGGGCAGGGTGGGCTCAGATGGGGAGGGGTCACTAACTTGCGACTGCAGCTTTTGTGTGTGAAAACCCCACTGGAGCTCTCGGCCCTGAGCACTGACCCAAGCAAGGGTCTCCTTGGGCTCCTGCTTCCTTCTGGGTGCCCAAAGGCCTAGCGAGGCCTGGGTGGTTGGGAGAAGCCACGAAAGCCTAGAGCTGGTGACTGGGTCTCCAAGAAGCCTGCTGTAAATGGGGCCAGCATAGGAACTTCAGGGGGCCCTGCCTGCCCTCACTCGGCTCAGCCTGGACACCAGGTGCCGGCCCTCAACCCTGCCCTGCCCCCTGCTGCCGCTGGGCCCCGTAAGCCAAGGCCCTGTACGGCCATGGGAGCCAGAGTTAGATGTATGAGAGATGGATGGATTCCATATTTTCTACCCATGGCCCCTCAGGGAGGGAGTGGGTTGTCAGGTAATGGTTTCTGAGCTCTCTAAGTCGAACAAAGCTCTTTCTTTATAGTGGCTCTCCACAGTTCTGGCCTAATCTGGAAGAGAGCCTGGGGCATCTTGGCTAAGGTTTGGCTTGCTCACAGCAACCCTACAAGCAGGGCCCCAGCCCTGGAGGGGTCATTCTGGGCCTTTAGGAAGCCGAATAAAAGGAACGCCACTAATCTGTTCTAACCGGCCTCAACTCCTGTCTTTGTTCATGAAGGGATGCAGTGCCCTGGGAGAACGGGGGGCACTATTTCATGCCTCTCAGGCCTCTGTCTAATAATAACAATAATCACCAGCATGCACAGAACATGTACTCCGTGCCAGAAGCAGTTCTAAGCACTTGACATGTATTCCTTCATTTAATCTTTGCAACCAGCTCCACGACGAAGAAGCCAAGGCACAAAGAAGTGACTTGTGAAGGGTCGGTTGGTCACACAGCCGCCAGGTAAAGAAGCCAGGCTTGGAACCCAGCTGGTCTGACTCCAAAGTCCTAATCACTGCATCTGCCATGACAGATGCCTGCCCCCATGCCAGCCATTCCACACGTGTCCTCTCACGTACAATTCTGGAAGGCACACGTGAGTGTCTCTAGTGTGCAGACGGGGCAAGGAAGACGTGACAGGTCTTTCTCAGGGTCCTACCATCGGTAAGGGGCAGAGGTGGTGTTTCAAAACCTGGCTCTGCCTGCTTCTTGACATGCTGACTTCCCTCCAACCCCTTTGTCACGGTTACGCGGTTACAAGCATTCTAAGAACTCTGATGCAATGTTCTATCTGTTGGGCGCTTACTGTGCAGGAGGCCTGTGTCTGTCTTATTTGTGCTATCTCATTTGAGACTTGCACCTACCGTGTGAGCCTGGGGGTGTCATTCCCGTTGGTGGATGAGAACACCAAGTCTTAGAGACCTATTTTGTCTCCTTTCCCTCTAGGCAGGACACCCCCAAACCACTGCAGCATTCACATGCCCGTTTCTTTGCATAAGAACCCTCCCCGGCCACAGTCCGATTCTCCTGAGATGTCCAGCCAAAAGGTAATGGGGGCTTGCTTCAGACTTTATGTGTTGATTCAATGTCGGAGTCCCCGCTCTGCCACTTCTGAGCTGGGTGACTTGAGCTAAGTCGCTGCCCCATTGGAGCCGAGGCTACCTCATTACAGGTGCGTGAGGCTGATCAAATGACAAAATGCGACGGCAAAGCATTGTATAAACTCTGGAGAACCGTACAGAGGTGAGCAGGGTTTCTGAGACAAAGGTACTCATCTCTGGGTTTTCATCTCTAGCATTCTGGCATGACCTCATCGCACACGTGTCCAACACATGCGTTGGCACCACAATTGAAGCACACACACCGGCACCAGTAAGCTTCAAACAGATGGGTGAAAGAGGATTGTCCTTGCCCCTGAGTTGTCTCTCCTTCAGGCAGTACAGTCGCTAGTTCCTTTAAGTCCTTCCTTCCAGAACAGGATTTCTAGGATTTCTTCATGCTAAAGAAGAGGGCACTTTCCTCCAAGGCACTTAGGTAAATTAGAAAGGTCATGGGGTTTGGAATCACACAGACTGGGGTTGAAACCTATGTGTTCCCAGTTTCTAGCTGTGTGATCATGGGACATTCCCCTTACCTCCCTGAGCCTCAGTTTCTCCATCTGCAGAATGGAGATGATGTTCATACTCTCCGGCTGGCCCAAGTCTCAGATGAAAGGTCCTGGGCCAGGGGCTAGAGATGCAGAGATAAATTAGACCTCAGTCCTTTATATCAAGTAGCAGGGAGGAAGGTCAAGCAACAGGCAGATGGTCTCAAGTGCCATGGTGGAATTTAGCCAGGGCTCTAGGGGCCCAGAAGAGGGCCACTTATCCTAGTCTCAGAGGAGAAGGTGGCTTCACAAGGATGGTAATGTCTGAGCTGGTCCTTGAAGAGAGAATGATAGCTAAGAACAGCTAACCCTTACACAGCACTGAATATGTGTCAGGCACCATTCTAAGTGCTTTGCAAGCACGATCTAATTAACAAGCATGCCCTTTGAGATGAATACAACCTTAGGCGATAAAAACTGTTGATAACCCCATTTCATAGATATGGAAACCAAGGCACCGAGAAGGTAAGTGACTTGCCTGACTGAGCAGCCAGACCCCTGAGTTCGAGCTCTTAACCACCCCACCAAGCTGCCTATGTGATTAGGAGTTTGCCGGCTAAAGAGGAGACTGGGAGTATTGAGGTTGACATGAAAAGCGTGGTACGTGCCGGGGCTAGGCCATGAGATGGGTAAGCAGGGTCCTTGTGCATCAGGCTGAGGAACTAACACTCTACTCTGGGACTGCGAGG
This sequence comes from Ursus americanus, assembly GCF_024610735.1. Taxonomy (NCBI): domain Eukaryota; kingdom Metazoa; phylum Chordata; class Mammalia; order Carnivora; family Ursidae; genus Ursus; species Ursus americanus. The sequence continues at coordinate 67,052,474 of NC_142164.1, forward strand.
TGGATTTTAACTGGGGAATTACATGCTCAGAGTTGTCTGCAGGAAAAGTCTCTCTGGTTGCAGTATGGAGGCTGGTCAGAGGAGGACGCACTCTGGCGGCAGAGAAATAATAAAGGCCTGAATCAGGGCAGTGTTTGTAGGGATGGAATGCTTGGGACGGATTCCAGAGCTATTAAGGAGGTAAAATTGGCAGGTCATGGTAATTAATTAAATGTGAGGGGTGAGGGAAATGGAGGAGCAAAGATTTCTAGCTTGAGAGCCTAAGTGGGTTGTGGGGGTGCCCCTTGAGAAATGAAAAGGGCAGAAATGGGGCCCCTGAGTATAAGTTCTGTTTGGGGTGAGGTGGGTTTGACGTGTCCTCGGAGATGACCGCTACGGAAATACTAATACTGACTGAACCTCAGGAGAGTGGTCCAGGCTGAGGCGACATTTGGAATTCACTTGCCTAAAGGACGTGGTAGAAGCCACAGGAATGGCTGAGCGTGCCCAGGGAGCATCTGTGAGGAGAGGCTCGTGAGCGGCAATTTGGGGACCCAGTCTTTAAGGGGCACGCTGAAGAAGAGGGGCCTGGGGAAGGGACTGACGAAGAGTGGTCAAAGAAGTAGGAGGAGAACCAGGAAAACCATAGCTAGTAGAGAGTGTAGAATTTGGGAGTAGAAATTCTCATGAAGCAGGAGGTGGTCACAGACATCTCGTGTGGCCAAGAGATCCACGGAGTTAAGGATAGAGAAGCATCCACTGAGTTCTGTAATTAGTTCTCTGAGGTCAGGTGAGAGCTGAAGTAGGGACGGGAGCCTGACAACAGGGGTCTCACGTAGCAAGTGCAGGTGAAGAAGTAGGGACAGACCAGCAAGGACCCTGGGAAAACGAGACATAGGGCATTAGCTAGAGGGAGACACAGGGTCAAGGGGGAGCCAAGAGCACATGATGGGAATATCAGGCCCTTCCCTCCCGGCTTCTTTGCTCCCTGCCCACCCCTTCCCCCAACTTGGGTCTTTGCCCTGGGCATGCTGGAGTTTGTCAATGCCTTTCAAAGTGCCGGGCCCTCCACCTCTCCTCAGGCTCCCTCAAGTCTCACAACAGAAACCTCCCTTTGCTTGGCTCTGGAATAAGCCCCTGGGAGAGCCAATGAGACAGCAATTAGACCAGTTGCAACGGCCATCCGCTCACATCTCTGTGCCAGGGCAGGCCTGCTGGCACCCTGCCAAACTCGTCTGGGCCAGCCTCACTGCCTGGTCCTCCTCCTGTGTAGGCCCCGTGGCCTCCATCTGTGGAGAACCCTCCAAGGGGCTGGAGGCTTGGGAGATGGCCTTGCTGACCTCTCCGGCCTCTGCCCCAGTGGGATGTCTGTGCATCCAGCAGGCAGCTGTAAGCCTGTCAGCCCCAGGCCTGGGCCAGGGCCCATCAGTTTCAGGACAAGGAAGGTAGAATGAAAGTAAAAGTGCAGGATCAGGGTCCCCTCCCACACCTCCACCTTTCACTTCTTGTGGGGCTCAAGATGACACCCCCTTACCAGGCTCCCGGGTCTCCCTGTCTACGAAACTTCAGAGGATTCCAGTTCCTGGAGATAAATCCGTGTTTGTCTATGGGGCTGGTCCTTTTGGGCCTGCGCCGTCTGCCTGCTGTGCTCTGTGGCTGTTGGGACCTGATTTTTCCAGAGTCTCTTCAGCCTTGGTGGGAAGACTTCATCACCCTGGGAATCATCCATGTCCCATCACTCGCCCTGGCCATAGCACACTCTCCTCCTTTCCTGTTTCAAACTTGCACTCAATCCCAGCCCCCGCCTTTGACTTCACCTTTCTGAGCTGATGTATTTTAGAAGTATAAAATGTTGCTCTGTCTCAACGGCGTTCGCGAGAATGAAGGCTAGGAACACCCCAGTCTACTCTACATTGGGAAGACTCTCCCTGCCTCCCTCCCTTCCTTCCTTCCACACATATCTCAGTGTCTGGCTCTGCTGAGTCATGGAGAAATGTGGCAGAGATCACCCCTGCCCTTACGGACTCACCCTCTGGTGGGAGATACGGACATGGCCACTGGTAATTCCAAATGTCTGTTAGGTATCCTGCTGGGAGATGGTTCCAAGTACAGGGAGGGAGCGTGAGGGAGGCAGTGGCAGCGTTCTTACCAGGCACCAGGGAGACTTGCAAGGGTAGTAGGCATGTGGGAGGCCTACGAGGAGGCAGAGGAAGCAGTGTGGGAGGAGACCCAACAGTACACAATGGCCTGGTGTTGTTGAGGGCTGTGGCTTGAGTTCTGGGCACCTCTTATGATATAGATGCGGGACACTAAGCTGTGGAAAGAATGTCCTCCCCCAGGGTTTTACCCTTGTGAGGTGGTGGTGAAGAAGCAGGGGAAAAGCTCCATGAGCCACAGGTTGGAAAACTGGGGTCACCGCGCGGGGGCTGTGGGTGGCAACCCGGCATCCAGGCCCAGCTGAGATGGAAGGTGGGGTGGACTGGAGCCAGACCGTGGCTGTAGAGTAAACTGGTACCAGAACCTTGAAACCCTTAGTCTTCTCATCTCTAACATGGGCATAATAGCGCATACTTTATAGACTTGATGTGTGGGAGAAATGACATAATGCCTATAAAAAGGCATTGAAAATGTGAAGCCTTGTGTCCATGGGAAAGATTGTTGTGATCAGGACCCCTCTTCTGGCCCCCAGCTTAAAAACTACCACCCTCAGGAAGCCCTCTCTGCTTCTTGCCAGCTAGAAGGCATCACCCCACTTCTGACCGCTCCGTGTAGAGCATCCGTGAGGGCCTTGAAGGCCGAGCCCATGTCTGATGTCTCTCAGCATCAATGGGGCCTATCCCTGGGTGGCTCCCCTGCAGGTCGAGACTCATCTGCAGTTATGTTCTGCCACATGCATACACGGCTGAACATATGAGGCTGGGCAAAGGTCCAGGTACCCACACTTGGAGATATCCCTGTGGGTACAGGTGTTCTCAGACACACCCCACGAATGCCCACATTCACATCTACATCTCCCCTGTGCACAGCTGGCAACCACGCACATGTGTGTGCCCTTCCAGTTGCCCCCCATGAGTCCACTGGGCTCAATACCACCCACTCCAGATTGCAGATGAAGAAAGTAAGGCTCAGAGAAGTATCCGCAGCCAGAGAAGCATCCAATGGAGCCCTGCTGGGCGCAGGCTTCCCTAGGGCATGGCCTCAGCACCATTGGCGCTCACCGGCCTTCCTGGGCTGACTGATTTCTGTCCCACGTTGGACACCAGAAGGCACTGGTTTCATCCTGGGAAGTGCTCACTGAACTGGTCACTTGCTGCGAGGGCATTGCTGCTGGTGGGATGGGGGGTCGGGAGGGTGAGGGGGCAGATGGTGGTTGAGGGGGCAGAGCTGAAAGGGGGGAAGCCTGATCAAAACCATGTCACAAAGGAGGGGAGGAGTGGGGGAGAAAGAGAGAGAGAGACAGAGAAAGAGAGAGAGAAGAGAGAGAGAGGTGTTTCCATTCACAAAGAAATCATTATGGTTAATTTAATTCATTGTAGCGTTTAATACAGAAAAGCTTTTCTACAGAGACTGGGCATCAGGCCAACATTTATATATAAATGGGTTTTATTTTAAAAGCGAATGCAGCGAGGGGGATAGACTAGGCTTAGCCCTCTCATTCCCTCTTTTCTTTCTTGAGCTACCTTTCTGAGCTTGTGTAGATGAGGAATTGGGTCTCCCACAAAGCAGGAACCCCCTACTCCCCACTCCTGTGGCCCAGAGTTTCTCTTCGTCCTTTTACAAAGACTGTTTCCCCTGCTTTCTCAGGAAACCCTAGGCTAGGCCCGACTCAGAGCTGCATTGAGAAATTAAAATCCTTGAATGCCACTCTACCTGCCTTCTCCTCGTCTAGGTCAGGCTCTTCCTATGGCACAGAAGCTCCCCTGACTGTGATTATACAACTTGGTCTGTGCCAATGGCGGACCTCAAACTCGGGTCTTCTGTTTCTCAGTCTAGCATCCCAGAAGTTCAGCCCCCTGCCCTGTCAGCTCTTCAGTCTGCACCCAGCATTTTGGGGGCCTAACACTGCTTCCCCCTGCACCTGACTCAGGCCCACATCTACCCTTCTAGACGGTTTCTCATGCCTCTGAACTGCTCCCCCACCCCCATTACTCCTAAAACTCCAGCCAGCTAATCAACTAATTCACACCGTGGTGTCAATGGCAAATAATAACTTACTGTGAAGTGCTCATGGTGCACTTTCAGGCTCTCCGAGCTTCTCAGAGGCTGGAAAAGAGCTGTGGGGGAGAGGGAAACCTGTTAAGAGCCCATCTCATTATATTACAAACCATTTATCCAGCACCCTGTGTTGCCACATATTCACGGAGTGCTGCTGGTCTGCGATCACAGCATATATTCGAAAAAACACATTTTATTTATTTATTTGAGACAGAGACAACATGCAAGAACACAGGGGGAGGGCAGAGGGAGAAGCAGACTCTCCGCTGAGCTGAGTAGGGAGCTCGAGGTGGGGCTCGATCCGGGGACCCTGGGATCCTGACCTGAGCCGAAGGCAGATGCTTCACTGGCTGAGCCACCCAGGCGCCTCTGGGATCACAGCATATTGATGAACACACTGCCATGGGTTGAGTGGCACCAGCTCTTAAAGGAACATGTCCAAGGAGGCCCCCAGATCTATGTCCCCCCTTTTTCTTCCCAGCCCTTGGGCTCTTGCAACAGGGGACCAGACACACCTGGACAGCCCCTTTCCTCCCCTTTAGTGTAACCTGGCCCCCAGGACAAAGGATGCACATAAGATGCGGGAGCTCTCTGGAGGGTTGGCTTCCTTTCTCTCTGTGCCATCGGATGCCAGCTTCAGCTGGGAGGGCCGGGATCCATGTTCTTCCCGCGATAGAATGACCCATACATGGGCTTATCATGACGCTTGTGTCACAGAGCTCTAGAAAACTGAAATGCCGTGCCCAGGGCCATGGAGCTAAGACACAGGGGATCTGGGGCTGACATTGAAGTGTGGTGACCCCTGAACCTCATGGCTGACCGAAGCCCCCCATCTGTGGACAAAGAGGACCAGCTCAGGGGTTCACCAGTATCAGGGGATGGGGCTTCTGATTCACACAGGAGGACATAACCTCTTGGGTGGGCCTCCTTGAGCTCCCCACCAGACTCCCCAACTCCCACGGGGAGGGAGCTGATTTGCTGCACAGACTCAAAAGAGGGAGTTGAGGCCTGGTCCCAGCCCTCAGGCCTCTAGAGGGCCCCTAGAGAATGACTAGAGGGGCTCGAGGCTGGCTTCTAGGCCCTCAAGGAGGCCAGGAGTCCCAGGCAGCCCTCCTGTGCATCCCCAGGTTTCTCAGTGGCCTGGCTGGTATGTGGGGTATTTGGGGTTCAAGCCCAGCACAGTCCCACATCTGGATCCTGTTAGCTCTCCGCGTTCCTTCTTGGCCAGGAAGAATGTGTGCAACGCCGGAGGAGCTGCTGGACTGCGGTCTTGCCGCTCGGACCAGGCTATCAAAGCCGAGTGGCGGGCAGCCGGCCCCTGGGGGGGGGGCTTCCCAGGCTCTCCGTCATCGCGCCGCCACCGCCAGTAGCTCCAGGGTGGAGCAGGGCCCTTTCAGCAGGCGCTCGCTGCTGCATAGGAGCGAGCCAAGCGGTTGGGCTGCGCCCGGGCCGCTGCTTCTGATTAGCGGCTCACCCGCTGCTCTTGCCCCCCCTTGCAACCAGAGCAGATGGGAGCCACCCAGATGCCACCCTCTCCAAAATGCAAGGCTCTGGAGGGGAAGGGACCCTCCGCCGTAGTCAGGGCAGGCAGATCTGACCTCTGCAGACCTCTACCAGATTCAGAAAGCGGGCACTACTGTTCCGTTCTAAATCTTCCCTAAGAGTCTCCTCTCTGATGAGCTCCACCCACAACGAGCCTCAGTTAGAGGCAGTTATTACAAAATAACACTGAGGCCCGTGCAGTGTTTTAGAGTAGAGCACAGTGGTGAGGGTGAAGGTTCAGGAGCCGGTCCACCTGGGTTTGAAATTGGGCCCTGCTCCTTCTTAGCCCTGTGACTTGGGGCGAGTGACGGAGTCTCTCTGTGCCTTAGATCTCTTTCAAACCTTCTGTGACATCACAAGAGCAATAGGTCCCTGGGTCGCTGGGTTGCTGTGAGGCTTAAATGCGGTAATACTCATCAAGTGCTGAGAATAGTGCTTGGCAGGTAGTGAGCACCCAGTCACTTAGTATTGTTAGAGTTTATTCACATCCTTTGACTCACTGGAGCTTGCAGCGACCATGTGACCTAGGGATTGCCATAGACAGCCAGCTAAGGGAGGGCTTCACCCCGGGTTGCATGACCAATAGGGGCAGGGTTGGGACCTGGCCGGTGTCTTTGCCCTATTTCTGCACCTCCTCCCATGGCCCACGGTGGCCCAGGAGAGCCACAGTGGGAAGGAACTTTCACCCAGACTAAGATTTTCCACTTTTGCCACACGGCTGATGGGTCACGGAGAATAGGTCAAGCATTTGAGTTGAGTCCAGAGAACTGCTAATCCCTCGGGGCCATGGCTGTAGAGAGATAATGTAGACCTCAATGCCAGTGGCCGAGATCCGCCTGGGGCCCCTGAAGGACCCACCCAAGGTCCCCCCAAGGCTCATCTCGTTAACTTGCAACACGCCAAGTGGGAATGAGAAGCCAGGAGTCTACGATGCAGCTGAGTGCCTGGAAAGGACTTGTGTCCTGATGGTTGTGCCCTGGCAGTCATGGGGGAGAGGACAGAGGTAGGAGTGCCACCCACGTGACCAACTGGGCATTGGATAGCAAGCAGCTCAGAGGAGCAGAGGAGGTGTGGGTAACAAGGGAATCCAGGAGCCCACCCTCTGGCCCTTTATCCTCTGGGCAGCATGCAGGGGGCTCTTCGGCAGCCGATTTCCACTTCCCCTGCTTTTCGGGCAGATAGATCCTCGCTGCCTGCTTCAGTGCTCCTGGAGGGGTTAGGTGGTGGTGGGGGGAATGGGAATTGGAGGCGTCCCTCCTCTTTTCCATCAGGGGTGAAATGCTCTCCCAGGCCCTGCCTGCAGCCAAGGTGTCCCGGACAGCCTTGCAGAGAGCTGGTGGGAGAGCCTCCAGGGAATGTGACCACAGCTCAACCTGCCTCTGCCCACAAGTCAGCCAGCACCAAAGGCCTCAAGCACCCTTTCTAAATCGAGCTCGGAGATTTGCTGAGGATTGAGTGCTGGAAGCAGGAGACGGAAAAGGAGGAGAAGAGAAAGCCAAGAGGATGCTGCTGATATAGAGCTCTCAAGACAGATACCCAAGGGGCTGCTCAGACAGCAGCCACAGCTCCTCCCACATGGCTGGGGGTGAGAGGGGGAGGAGGAGAGCACAGCCAGAATCCTAGGTTTGAGTCCAGATTCGGCTATTTGGTAGATGCTGATGCTGGACAAGTCACTCCCTGTCTTGGAGCCTCCAGGGCCTCATCTGTATGTGGAGGTAATAATGCCTATGCCTCAGGGCCGGGTTGAAGACAGTGACATGTGGAAAGGGCCGGGTACAGGGTCAGTCCCAAAGAGGTGCTCAACACAAACTCAAAATGGCTCAGCACAGGCTCCATGAAGCCATTGCCCATAACCTCAGCACAGACAGCTTTTTGGGTCTGTGTCCTAGCTTCCCTTGTCATGGTCGTTTGTCATTTTTTGCCTGCCCCTTCTCCACCCCTCTGCTACCATCCCCTGCCCCCACCATGGCATCCTGATTTTTTTTTAAAGGATTTTATTTATTTGTCAGAGTGAGAGAGAGAGGACACAAACAGAGGGAGCGGCAGGCAGAGGGAGAAGCAGGCTCCCCGCTGAGCAGGGAGCCCGATGCAGGGCTAGATCCCAGGACCCAGGGATCATGACCTGAGCCGAAGGCAGCCGCTTCACCGACCCAGCCACCCAGGCACCCTGGCATCCTGATTTCTTTTGGAGAAATTACCTCTCTCATTTTATGTTGTCTTAGTAGGGGGTAATCTAAGGCCACTGCTTCAACTCCAGAGGTCAAGGGAGCTGATGCATGACTGGAACTCAGCCAAAAGTATGCTCCCTCTTCAAGCAAGAGCCATGGTGGAAGAGTGGAGACTGGCCACACAGGCTGCCTGGCAGCGAAGGTGTCCTGGCCAGACCACGCCGGTTACAAGACAAGGACTGCACTTTCTGTGTGTTGGATGCTCAGAACTTCCCTGCCTTCCTTCTGCTCACTCACATCTGCTTCTGCAGCTCCCATGAGTTCTGAGGATGCCCCTGCAGGAGCCTCGGTACACATTTCCTTTCTGCTCCAGGTGACCCAGTTTGGTTTCCGCGTGCGCCCTGCAGACACTCTCTCCTCCATCCCTCACCAGACTGCGGGGACAGACACTGTCCTCTGGTCCACCAGTTCCCCTGTCAGTGCCCAGCATGGTTCACAGAGCACACACTCACTTGCACACTCCCGGCCCCTGACTAGGGAAGGAAGCTGTGCTTTGCCAGAGGCTGGGCAGTTGCCTTCAGCTGGGGGAGACCTTGCTTGGCAGGCAAGGGAGGAAGCCATCTGGTGTGGAGGCAGGGGTCAGGATGGATGGCTTCTGGAGGTGTTTGGGCACTTCGGCCACCCTCGGGAGACACATGGTTCAGTCCTAGCAAGGGCCCGGCCCAGAGCAGGCACTTTCTTACTTCTTGTTCGTGCCCTGTAGTTTTGCTACTGTTGCACCGAGAAGACAAGGGTCAGTGAAGAAGCATCAGGCTCCCATCTACAGGCCAGCACTAGCGGAACAGTGTAGGGGGCCAAGGAACAGCTGGAACTTTATTCTGCGCATCTGCACACGTACCTAAGTAAACGTACAGCTGTAGAACTGGCTTCACTTGTCACAAATTGGGTCCTACTCTATATGCGCGCATGCTTTACAACTTACTTTTTGGTCTTAGCAGTGGGTGCAGGCATCTTTCCATTCTGCATGTGTTGATCTATCTTATGCTTTTGAACAGCCTCGATGGATCCCCTGGTATGGAACAGTTTATTAAACCGGTCCCCTACCGATGGCCATTTAGGCTGTACGCAATCTGCCTGTCTTCTGTGGGCTACGATTTGACATATATCACTGCGCACGGGCGAGTCCTTCCGTACGATAATTACCCAGGAGAAGAATGTGGGTTAAATAGTCATATGGTCTCTCATTACAACTCTGTCTCCCCAACTAGACCGTAAGCTCTGGGTGCACTGAGAGAGAGGGAGCTAGACAAGGACGAGATGAAGGAAGTAGCTTGCAGGTAGAAGGATATTGATTTTCCACCTCAAACACAGTTCCGGCCTTCTGAGGAACAAAGCACTGAATCGAGAGCCATCTTTCAGGACCTCTAGATCAGGCCCACATAGAGCCACATCGCAGGAGAGTCCTGGCTTGGGTGAGTGGAGCCGGGAGCCAGCAACCTCTCTCTCCACAGTGAGCTGGGCCAGGCTCACAGGCAGAATGTCTGAGTCGTGCCTCCACCCTCCTCTCCATGTGGACCCTGGGATCTGTATTACCAACAGCCCTCTTCTTCCCGATTTGCCTGCCAGAGACCAGGGTCTCAGCCCCCCCCCCCGCCACCACCAGGACTGCACACCTTCAGAAAGCACGCCTGGACATGGCACAGGGCACGGAGTCCAGAAAGCTTGTGAAGTGCAGAGCCCACTGGCAGCACCTGGAAGGGGGTGGGTGGGGTGGAGGCCAGAAGCTGGGGATTTTTCCTTAATAACAACCTGGTGCCCCAATTCTTTGGCAGCTCTGCTTGCCCCTCTCCCTCCTCCCTCCTGGAGGAGAGCCTTCATCTTCAAAGCTTTTTGGGAAACAGTTAATTAACCCCCACGGCCCTACTGCCTGCCCAGAAGGCTGCTGATTCCCTCATCTCCGGGGGGGCGGGGAAAGGGGAGGGCCAGTGAAACTGAAGCCTAAGAGAAAGGGTGTGGAGCTGGGACCCAAGTGATCCCAGGCTCCCAGACAGGGAAGCAGCCTTCCCTTCCCATTCCCCAGCCCTGCCCCTCAAAGGGCTAGTGGGAGCCCCCGGGGCCAAGCTAAACAGTGAGGGGGCTAGGAGTTTAAGAGCTTCTCTTCCAACACAGTGTAGTTTGGATTAGTCATAGCAGCTCTCCGTGCCTCAGTTTCCTCATTGTTAAAACAGAGATAGTGATAGCACTTAGTTGTCAGGACCCTGGGAACAACCGAATGGTACACAGGAAGAGCAAATGCTGTGGGAATGGTATGTGCAGATAACAACTGAAAGAAGGAGCATCTGGGAGCTGTCTCATGAGCGGGGGTCGGGGGCACTGAGTGGAAGAGAGGGGTGTGGAGGGGGCTGTGGGGGTGGGTTGCCCCCCTCGTGCTCAGTGACCAGGGGGAGAGGAGCTGGCAGGAAGGAGGGGCGGAGCCTTGTTTCCTGGCACCGTCTTCTCCTTCCTTGTCTTCACCCACTCTTTTTCTGTTCCAAGTTTTATACACACACACACACACACACACACACACACACACAGACATTTATCTCTACGTTCATGTGCATATATATACACAGAGGAGACACACACACACACACACACACACACACACACACACCAGCACACAAATGAGCAGGAACAGCCTTGGATGGTGTCTTGTAACTTCTATGGCCATGCACACAGCATCCAGCCTGCAAAGATGCCCCCTGCCCAGGTGTGCAAGGCCTAGGTGAAGCCAGGGAGGGACAAACAGGAAGTGGGTGGTGAGCTGAGCTGCAAATGAGACGGCCTCCTTAAGCCTACCTTTTCTGCTTTTGGTTACCTGCCTACCCTCCATACTTTGTGTGTCTTTCTTAGGACGAGTACTATAATTCTTCTTCCATTCCAGTTAATTCTCCATATATCCTGTGTTCCCCGTGAGACTGGAAGGTTCCCAAAGGCAGCACCACGGTTTTTTCTTTCTCGATGTTCCCGTTCCTGGCACATTGGGCATTAGCATGTACTGTGTGCCCCCATGGTGCCTCGAGGGGGGGGTTTCATCTTCACACCCCAGGGTGAAGTTAGCCTCATCTTCCACATTTTATACATAAGGAAACTGAGGCTTGGCACGAGGAAGCGACTTGCCCCAGGTTGTGCAGCTAAGGTGGGACAGAGCTGGTGTTCCTCTCCCGCCTCTTACAGCCTGCTGTTTTCTCTCGGGGATTTTCCAGGGGGCTCCCTGGGTGGGGCATGGAAGCTGGTAGGGCCAGCCCCTCTTCTGGGGCTTCAGCGAGAGTGGACGGCAGCCTGACTTGGAGAATGGCTTGGCTCTTGGATGCCTGTAGCTTCTGCGCCCCTCCTGTGCAAGGAGCTCAGAGGCAGCAGCCATCTCGCTTACACACCTGGAGAGGCTGGTGGTGGCTGGCAAGGAGAAAGACCCTGAGAAGGAAAGTTCTGGCCATCGACAACAGAGCCAGGAACAAACCAGAGCTGAGCCAGGCCCCATGGAGTGAGCTGGGAGAGGCTGAGCTGGGGTCTGCTGATGCCATAACCTGCTTGGGCACAGGTCTTGGGGTCAGCAAGCGGTGCTTACAGCGCCAGGGAGAAACTGAGCCTCCCTGAAGCCAAGCCAGGGTCTGGGCCGCTGTGGCCAGGCTCTGTGGGTGGAAAGGGGGCAGCCTGGCGCCTGGTAGGAGGGGCAGCCAGGTGAGCAGCGCTCACCCTAGAGGAGGAGGGGACTGGAAGTCCAGAGCAGGAGGCTTGTTTCTCTGGAAGGGAAACCTTCAAACACTAATTGGTAGTTGCAAGTAATTAAAGTAATTTACTCAGATTATAAAGAAATGTCTTAAGAGTGATTAAGCAACTCTGGCTGTGTATGGTTGTTGGTAATGACTTCCCCAGGGGGATTAGTACACTTGGTAGGGTGTAATAGGGATGCTCACACCCGATGGGTCCTGATTCCTCGGCGTCGGGGGGGGGGGTGGCGGTTCACGGAAGCTGGGGGTGCTGGGGACTGCTGAGATTCGCTGGCAGAGATTGACAGCAGATCCGAGTGTGCGCAGACCCACGTGCAGGCATACAGTGCCATCCCACCCAGCCCTCGGCCTGGGCCTGGACATGCGTATGTAGATGTTCCCCTGCTTTACACAGACCCCTGGCAATCAGGCCCCTGTCGACACAGCAAGCTGTATACATCGGGCTTCCGCAGGCCTGGGCCCCCACACACGTCTCAGGGTCATACCCACACCTAGACACGGCAGAGACTGCCCAACCTGCTGAGGCTCAGGGACACACACAGTCTGTGGGTCTGCCAGGGCAGACACATATTTACACAAAGAAATACACATCCACAGATGCCGTGACACATGTGGACAGACACATGTATACAATCACACCGAGCCGCAGATGTCTACCTTGACCGAGACAAATGAAGCCCAAAACACATGTAGACTCAAACACACATACGGAACCAGAGCCTTCTGCGCAACTGCAAATCCACCTAGAAGTCCAGCTGTCACGTATGTGCACATGCGCATGCAACGCACGCACTGTTTTGCAGAGCCCTGAGAGCTGCTGCCCAGCTTCTTAGGGGAGTTCAGAGGTGGCTGAGTCAGGACGCAGGTGTCCTCTGGAGCACCACTCTGTGGATCCCTCACCCGTCCACACCTCCCCAGTCACACCGTGTGAACTGCAGGCAGGTTGGAGGCAGAAGGGGAAAAGAGCATGGGCCAGAGTGGGGGCATGACTGAGATGCGCTCTGAGGAGCCCTCTATGACCGTGGGATGTAGATAACAGGGCCGAGGCTCTGAGCCCAGACCATCACTTTCTAGACACGTGACCTATTTCCATATGTGTCCCTTCATGCAAAATGAGGATAATAATAATGCTGTCTTCCTCCTACGCAGGTTTGTCGTGCGGATGAAAGAAAAGAACCAATAAGGGAGTCTTTTGCACGCAGTAGGCCAGCAGCAGATGGGAATTTCCTTCCTCTGAGCCTTGGGGAAACTGCCCAAGCTCCCCTTAGCTAGGGGAAAACCTGCTCCGAAACCCCCTGCATAAAGTTGGCTGGAAGTTGGCCACTTTCAGGGGCCCAGATCCTTGGCCCTCAAAATTGGCAAGTCTGATCAAAAGCAGTGAGTGGTCCTCAGGCACCACGTCTTACTCACTGAATAACCTTGGGTAGCTCCCTTCCCTTCTCTGGGCCTTGGTTTCCTTCTCTGTTCCCCCGAGAGGGAAGGGACAGGGGGAAGGGATGACCTGGATGATCCTTAAGCTCCCTCCCAGCAGTTGCCATTCCAGGGTTCATGTAAATGACCCACTTGAGTCCAGGCGAATGTGAATGATGGAATTGCGATGCCTATTATTTTGCCCTGAGAGGGTCTCTGCTACCCTTGGGGCCTATTGATGGCGAGGAGGGATGGGGGTGGGAGCTGAGCGGGAGGACGCCTTGCTGGGGAATATAGGAGCCCCAAGCCCAGGCATAAAAGAGGAAAAGAATGAAGCAATGTCCATGGGACCATGGAAGAAAAGGAGTCTGGGAAAGGCTTCTGAGAATGGCTGCCCCAGCTCCATTTCCATTTCAATGAATGCCAAGGGCAACTGGAACTCTACTCTCTTGACCCTTTGAGGCTTCCCCACAGTTGTTATTCTGGTGACCACCCCCCCCACCATGCCCTGCTGCTGGTTTCTCTGTCCGGAGTAGCCTTAAAGTCCTTAAAACACAAAAGGCCCTGGGGGAATTGTTGCAGAGACAGCAGGGAGGAGAGATGCTGGGGACAGTCTCCGATGGGCAGGGGCAGAGTAGGTGGGGCAGCTGAGATGTAGAAAGAGAGTGGAACCCACTGCTTACAGTTTGTGGAAGGAAGCAGAGGCCCCCTTGAGGAAGGAGAAATCGCCTCCTGAGGGGCCGGGCCCCAGGCACTGTGGATTCCCAGCTCCCTTCTTGCCCCAATGGGCCTAGGTCTCCTCACCACATTGCCCTTGGTTCGGTCACTTTGCTTCTAAAATTTATTGAGTAGCCAGGTGCGTGGTACCCTCCCTGGGGACAAGTACATACATTCTCTTGCTTTAGCCTCTCAATAGCTCTTTGAGGGTGGGGAGCAGCCTCTTTTGAACCTTGGGAGGTACTATCTGGGCACTGGCAGAGAATTCTGGATGCCCTGGTGAAGCTTCACCTTGAATGAAGCCAGGCCCATTGTCAGTGTCTCCTGAGCCTAGGGCCCTGACACCTGCTCTCCTGGAACCAGAAAGGGCTCTGCTGTAAATGCTAGGTGATCTGCTCTTAGAGCCTTCTAGAGAGGATGCTGCCCCCTAAATCTAGGGCCTCAAGTTCCTGTATCACTTGCCTCCCTAGGTCAGAAGCCTCAGTCTCTCCAACTGCAGTTGTCATCCCCTCCTTCTTATCCTGCTGTCAGGGAGAGGGGAACAGCTGGTTCCCATCCTCCAAATAATAAGCCTGCCGTGCAAATCGTTTTCTAAAATCATTAGGCCACAAAGATTCTATTCAGCTGCAATGTTCTCATTGGCCCCGCCCTCATTTCCCAAAGACCGGAAGACATTCACTCACAGAGACACTGGCACAGAGACACACCCGCGAGACTGAGAGATCTAGGGTCAGAGGCCCGTACAGATTTTCCCAGAGAAAGAGTCAGGAAGACAGTCTCAAAAGAGCCATGAAGCCCCACCCCCACCCCCCACCAAGCCCAGAGACCCAGAGCTTAAGAGGGATTTGGAATCTTTGCACTTTTTGGAAGGACCCTGAGCAGCTGTCTAACCCCAGAAGCAAGAACAGGGCAGGACTGAAGCCTTCCAGGTGCCCAGACCTGTGCTAAGAGGGGAGAGAAGAGATGAAGGGCTGTCCCCTGCTCTTGGGGGGCCTTGCAGTGTAGTTGAAGAGACAGAACCCACTCAGACACATACACTGATACGCACGCCAAGTTAAATACTACAAGGTTTCCTAACAACCATGCAAGAGACATCATGAGATGACATAAGCTCTGTGCCAGACAGAAGAGCTTGGGGAGTAAGTGCCAGAGGACCAAAGAGAAGGGAGCAAACACACAGCATCCTCTCCTTGGCCATCCCTGCCACACTTGCCCGAGGCAATGGGGAAGAACCACTCTCCTCTTTCCTGGCTACAAAGAGGTCATCACCGTTTGGCATTCTGGGAGACCTCTCTATTGACCAGTGCCTGACCTGAAATTGTCCCAGTACATTGGGTCCAGTTGTGGTAACTCAAGGCTCTTCCTAGTAGTCTCTTACTTGGGGTTGTTTGGGCACACAGAGTGGATAAGGGATTGGGGAAGGCCGTAGTTCCCCAGGAATGTTCAAAGGGAGGAAAAGGAAAAACTCCTAGTCATGGAACTTCCCCGGATGAGGAAATGGGGCTGCAGCAGAATGGAAGGACTTGAGCATGGACACAAAGTTAGGAAGGGCTGGAGCCTGGACTCCAACTTAGATCTGTCTGGCTTCAAAAAACCCTACTTTTCTCACTTCATCATAGAATAAGTGGGGCTGCCCCCCACTTATCCCCCCTCCCCCCAGAAGACCAGGTTTGCCTCACTGCACAGTCACCAAGGCAGGAGCGAATCCCTCCTCATGGACTCCTGGATCACTTTCTCTGTCCTGAGGGACTACAGGCTGTCAGCTCAGAAGGTCTCAGCCTCCCGGGGAGTCGGAGGTCTGCCCATCTCACTCCCAGATTGGTCTCTTACCCAGGAGTCTTCCTGGGGACAGAAAAGAGCCTCACCAGCCTCCATTGGCGATCCAGCCTCTTGTCCCCCAGCAACTATAGGGATTTCAGGTGCAAGAGAAGTCCAGAGTCTGGCACAGCTCTCTCACCCTCTGAGACTGTGAAGCCACACCTGGGGATGGACAAGATTAAAAAAATGAAGCTGAAGAGTGTCTCTTTTGCCGGAGGCCAGGGTGGATTTGAACCTACTCTCTGGCCTGGAGCAGCATCCTGTGTCAACAGGCCCCCAGAGAAGTCATATATGCGGTCTACCCTCCTGCCTCCTCTGAGACCTAGCTGAACAGATGTCATCGGGACGGACCTCAGGAACCTGAGCCTTTGGATCAGCTTTTGGCCAAGGGGATGCTCTCAGGGCAGACTGGAAGGCTGCAGAAGGCACCTTGGTTCTTAGAATTGCTGTGGAGAGTGTTTTCCGAAGCATCACCGAAGATAGCCGCCTGGAGCCCAAAGCTCTAGCCACTGCCACCATGATGATTTCTTCTACCCTGATTGTCACCATTGCCATTTCTGTCTCCATGCTCACTGACTGAATAAAAGCTGATATCACTGTCCTCAGCTGCCTCAAGTTTCACATCTGTACTACCCCCATTATCACCAACAACCACCAGTCATATTCCCCACTCTTAGCTCTTCCACCGCGTTCTCCGGGAAATATAGTTACTTATTTAAAAGTCAATTGTCATTGCTCCCCATGCAGAGGGGACACTAGGAACCCAATCCCTGCCCTTGAGTGAAAGACTGATAAACTAACATAAACACGGGTGCATGGGACCCATCAAAACTAACCTGCGTCCCTGTCATGCTATTGACATGTTTGGGAGTGTCCACTCAGGGCAGGGGCTAGAGTTTTTCCAAGGTGGAGGAAATGTGGGACTTTCCCTGGTTGACCTGGGCACTGCATGGCTGGAGGCCCTGCTGCAGACTGAGGGAGGGGCAAGTAAAGAAGGACCGTGCATAAAGTCCATTGGGAGGGGTGGGCAGGACCCAGGAGAACCACCTACTAGAAGTATAGGCTAGGCCTGGGGGTTGACAGTCCATGAAGCCTTGAAGTTTGCTTGCTCCCACGGCCAGCTCCCATGAAGACCTGTGCCCACATGTCCACGGTGAGGAGGTGACTCATGCCAGGCTCCAGGGCAAGGTGGGAGAGGCAGTCTACGACATGCCTTCCAAAGACTCTAATAGGGTGTGTGAGCATGTGAATATGAGAGGGGGAGAGGAGAGAGAGAGAGAGAGAGAGAGAGAGAGAGAGAGAGAGAGAGAGAGGGAGAGAGTGTGTGTTAGGGGTAGGGGAATATGTGCCCCTTTTTTTCTGAACAGATCCTGGGTACCAAGGGTAGTAGGGTGCCAGCTCCAGGCTGGAGAGGGTAAGGGGCTCCCTATCTTGTGTCCCTGGGGAATAGCTTTGCAAGCCCAGGGACCCTTAGTAGCCTCCTTCACCCAGATGGCAGCATCAGCCTCTGCTCCTTGAGCTGCCCCCAACAATTTGGTTATGTCCAAAAGAAGAGGGAGCTGGCGGTGGCCATTCTCCATTTATATGCATGGAAAATGGCCTCAGGGATCATTTTACCCCTCCAATAACAATAAGCTTCTTCCCTCTCTCTCCTAGATGCCAGGTCTCTCTCAGGACAGGGCTGCCTGATAAAATCACTGTCTATTTACACACTGATGGGATGTCTGGAATCTGCCTTAAAATAACCCTTGGCTGGGGAGTGGGTGGGGATCAGAGTGAAAGAAGATTGGCCGTGAGTTGATAATTGTTGAGAATGGGTGATGGGCAAATGCATGGGGGCTCGTGGAACTCTTGTGTCTACTTCGACATATATCTGAGATTTTCCGTAATAAAAAGTTAAAGCCAAACAGAACAAAGCAAAGCAAAACCCCTCAAACACCATGTATGTATTGAGCTGAAATCATACTTTCCAGTGGTTTCCACCCACAGATCCCAGATATGGCTTCTCGGACCATACAGACCACCTCTTGTTCCCTCTGCCCCATGTGGGCCTTCAGCTATTTGGACAAAAGCGTGGTCTTTGGAGCCAAGCAGATTTGGGCTGTGTGCGGGCTCTGCTGCTCCCTCGAAGTTCCTGCAAGTTACTCTACCTCTCTGAGTCTGACTCCCTTAGGGTTACTGTGGGGGTTCCGTGTCTGGGAAGCCCTCTGAACAGTGCCTAGCTCGAAGGCAGTGCTCAGTATGACCGAGCCTCTGCAGAACGTTGCTATTTTAGGCCAAGGTTCAGGATCCCCCTTGGACAAGGTAAACAGCCCAGTCTCTGCGACTATTTCTCACATATTGTGGTTCCCCAGCCTGGGTGACCTGCCCAGGCTGTTTATCAGTGTGCCTTGGCAAATATGGGGCCTACAATCCGGCCCCATGGTCCAGATGGTCTGGACAGGCAGAGTACAGTAGAGCTATTACCTCCCTGCATCTGGGAACTGTATTTCTATTCATACAGCCCGAGATTTCATTAGCTTTTGTAGCCGCCACGTCACGCTGTTGGCTTCTGTGGAGCTTGTGGTCAACTCAAAGCCCTCAGTCCTTTTCACACATGCGGCTGTTAAGCCCTGTCTCCCCAGCCCCGTATTTATGCAGTCAGGTTTTGACTCCCAAAGCAAGACTTGACTTTTACTCCTGTTCGAGTTTATCTGGCTAGTTTTGGCCCCGGGTTCCAGCCTGATGAGATTTTTGTTTTGTTTTGTTTTCATTTTTCAATTCAACATATTAGCCGGGCCTCACAGCTCTGGGCCCTGGGACGTTTGGTGGTGCCCAGGCCTTCTGCATCCTCATCCAGATCACTGGTGAACTCAGTGTGCAGAATGGGATGAAGCCCAGGGCCCTGTGGGAGCAGGCTAAATAATTCCTTCCTTGCTGACATCAATCAAGGCTCTTTCTGTTCTGTTGTTTTTTTTTTAAGATTTTCTTTCTTTATTTGAGAGAGAGAGAAGGAGAGAGTACAAGTGAGGGGGAAGGGCAGAGGGAGAGGGAGACACAGACTCCTCACGGAGCAGGGAGCCCGACGCAGGGCTCGATCTCATGACCCCGAGGTCACGACCTGGGCCGAAGGCAGACGCTTCAGTGACTGAGCCCCCAAACACCAACAGCTCTTTGAGTTCTATTGTTGAGCTGCAAGTGCACCTTGTCTGGCCTTTCCCAGTCCACCGTCCTCCATCTTGTTTAAAAGAACAGTGTGAGGGTCTTGTCAGAGCTTTGCTGCACTCCAGAGACCAACAGAGTCACAAAATAAAGTGAGGCCTAATGCGCACTCACGTGTTTGTAAGGGAAGCCAGTCTCCTGGCTTCATTTGGAGGTTTCCCGACAGCCAGCAACTTGACAATTCTCAGGAAATCTGTCAGGATTCCAGACCGAGCCAAATGGCCTCCTAGCACCAAAGTCTGCCTTTCCTCCCTGTTTGAAAACCAGTATTATATTTGCAAATCTCCCAGTCTCCGTGAGCTCTTAGAGTCATGTTGATGGTTCTGACCTCGTATCTGCAATCGCCCTCAGGACCCTGAAGTTGAAGATGAAGTCAGTGGAAATGACCACGAACGCTTCGTTGGGCTGGGCTGGGCACTATGCTGGATGCTGTGCTGAGCTGGGGTCAAGTGAGATGCCAGTCCTCTACTCAGCAAGCTGCACATCCAGTTGGAGAGGACAGACATGCAAACAGTCCTACTAAAAGGTGAAAGGTGGCAAGTGCCAGCAAAGATGGACGGATATGAGGTTGAGAGGTCTGGAGGTAAAAGAGCTGGTGGGCAGCGGAGAGGCAGTCAGGGAAGGCTTTGTGGGAGAGGTCACTTTGGAGCTGGGCCTTGAAGCACGGGCAGGATTCGGAATGTGGCGATGAAGCAGAAGACTTCCCAGGCAGGTGGGAGAGCCCAAAAACAGGCTTGGAGGTGAGGACCTCCCCAGAGCTACGGAGCACGAACAGTGAGTGATAATCGCCATAGTCGCTACTTATTAAGCACTTACGATCGTGCACGGACTGTATTCAGCACTTCGCACACGTTAGCACGGCCTCACGATGCCCACGCGAAGGTGAGTACCAGGACCATCTTCATTTTACATGTGAGCTAATGGAGGCTTCGCGAGATGAAGTGACTTTCCCAGGGTCACCCGGCTAGGCAGGCCTTTGAGTCAGGGCTGTCTGTCCCCTCCTATCAGCTCTGTCACCCCCCCCCCCCAATTAGGCCTCAGTGTCAGCATCCCGGGCCTGTGTAGTTTCAGGGGCCAGCATTTTGCAGTCTCTCTCACTCTTTCTTACCTTTGCTCAGAGGAGCAGGTGGTCCTCACCAGGAGGCTTCCCTCTGGCCCCATGGGCCTCAGGACCCTGGTCCAATTTACTGCCCTGCCATCTCCTCGCTTGACCAAGCCTGTCCTGTCTCCTCTTTATCTTTCAAAATGAGGCAGTAGGAGACACTTTTCCAATGAAGACATACAAATGGCTAACAGACACATGAAAAAATGTTCAAAATCATTAGCCATCAAGGAAATTCAAATCAAAACCACACTGAGATACCACCTTATGCCAGTTAGAATGGCAAAAATAGACAAGGCAAGAAACAACAATTGCTGGAGAGGATGTGGAGAAAGGGGACCCCTTCTACATTGTTGGTGGGAATGCAAGTTGGTACAGCCACTCTGGAAAACAGTGTGGAGGTCCCTTAAAAAGTTAAAAATTGAGCTACCCTATGATCCAGCCATTGCACTACTGGGTATTTACCCCAAAGATACAGATGTAGTGAAGAGAAGGGCCATATGCACCCCAATGTTCATAGCAGCAATGTCCACAGTAGCTAAATTGTGGAAGGAGCCGAGATGCCCTTCAACAGATGACTGGATTAAGAAGTTGTGGTCCATATATACAATGGAATATTACTCAGCTATCAGAAGGAACGAGTTCTCAACATTTGCTACAACATGGACGGCACTGGAGGAGATAATGCTAAGTGAAATAAGTCAAGCAGAGAAAGACAACTATCATATGATTTCTCTCATCTATGGAACATAAGAAGTAGGAAGATCAGTAGGAGAAGGAAGGGAAGAATGAAGGGGGGATAAACAGAAGGGGGAATGAAGCATGAGAGACTATGGACCCTGGGAAACAAACTGAGGGCCTCAGAGGGGAGGGGGGTGGGGGAATGGAATAGACCGGTGATGGGTAGTAAGGAGGGCACGTATTGCATGGTGCACTGGGTGTTATACACAAGTAATGAATCATCGAGCCTTACATCGGAAACCGGGGATGTACTGTATGGTGACTAACATAATATAATAAAAAATCACTAAAAAACGAAACAAAACAAAACAAAATGAGGCAGTAGGACATAACCCAAGAGCGCTCTCTGGCTTTGGAGGTGGGAGAGCTGAGTGTGATGTAGAGCTCCCAGAACAGTCTTTATTAGACTCCACACTGTAGCTCGTTAGCAAGTCAGCCCATTGAGTCCGTGAACCTTGACTGGGATCCTAAAAGAATGAAATGGGGTAGCCCATGCAGTAATGATCAGCATTGTTTCACAGGACGTGTTCCCCTTTTGTATATCCCTGTTTGTACACATACACACACGTATACGCACACGTACGTATGTATACATACTCATATATGCACACACACATCAGTTTGTTTGTTGTACCAGGCTTGCAATAAAAAAAACCCTCAAAGCACCGCTCTGTGGTCTAGCTGTGTGACCATGAACAAGTCACTCCCCCTCTGGAGTGTGGAAAACAGGTACAGTAATCCGTGCCTGCCTCCTTCACAGCTAGGGGTGAGGTCTGCGAGGCTTATCTCTGGAAGCACCCTAGGGACGGAGAAGAGCGTGTACACAGGAGTTACTATTGAAACAGTTGGCAACTTCCCCCTAGGCCTGCCCCCTCATGATTCTGTTTTGGCATCCAGCGTGGGCTTTGCCAGGGCATCTGCAGTGTGGGGCTCCCGGACTGCGAGTGGGAAGGCCCCAGCAGGCTGCTCTGAGGGGGCTGCCCGGCTGCACCCGCCTCCTCCCTGCAGGGCGCCAAGAGGGGCAGACAGAAGGTACTCGTCCCAGCTGCGGGAACAGCAGAACCCGGGCACCTCCTCACGGCCAGTGCTCCCGGCGGCCTGTCTCCGTCTCCCTGGAAGCTGAGGCTTTGCGGAGCTTCCGGAGGGGCTGCGCCTGCAAGCAGAGTGGACAGCAAGGGAGGAAGGGAGGAAGTTGCAGAATGTGCAGCCTGGGAGGAGGCCACAAAGCCCATGGGCTTTGGGCACAGACACACCTGAGTCTGAGGCCCTGCTCCACGGCTTTTGAGTGGTGAGAGCGTCAGCGAGTCACTTCGTCATACTAAGGCTCCGTCTCCTCATCTACGACACGGAACTGTGAGTGCTACCTTGCAGCACCATGGTGCCACTGAGCCACCGCACGGGAAGAAACATACTGAGCCATTCTGGGCCCCCCTGAGCCCTGCCCCGTTTCCCCCATTTTACTCCAGCGGGGGTTGGGGGCACAGAACAAATGCCTGCACACGTGTGAGGTGCGTGTGTCTGCGTGTGTGAGGTTTGGCCCCACATGGGTTGGTGGCAGGGTGCAACAATATTTCTAACCCCTCAATAAGAGCAGCCTCGTCCCATTTTGTCTATTTTCCCCAGGCAACATTTTCACATCGAGCTCGGGAACATCATTTCTCTCCCTGAGCTGCAGTTCAACAGCTACCTAAAGCAGGGTTGGTGCCCCAGGGCCCTCTCATCAGGACACTGAGCAGAGCTCGGGGAGGTGTGAGTGTGAGGCCCAGACACAGGTCACTGCCCCCTGTGGGTGGTACCGCTGTGTGGCCTCTTCTTCGAATGGAATACAGGAGGCTGCGCCCTGCTCAGGCCGCCGAGGCCTCCCAGCATCTGAAAGCCTTGGGGAGCAAGAGGGGACAGGCCCAGGCAGGTGGGCTCCTGTTCCCCTCAACTCCTACCCTTAGGCTGCGGAGCAACTCCGAGGCGGTGCATGTGGATGGGCGATCTGGCCCAGACCTGGGAATATGCAGCGTGTGCTCCTAGAATCATCCCTATAAGACATGGAAGAGACACAAGTTGGCACAGGGTCCTGGTCTAGGGTGGGGGACACAAAACGAGCAGTGAGCTGACTGCTTGGTGGGAGAGGCTAGGGTGGGGGCAGCACCCCCTCTGGGCGGCCGTCCAGTGCCCTACCTGCCTCTTCCAGCACAGTTCTCAAGGTGGGTATCTTCACACTGCCTGGAGAAGCCACTCCGTTTCCCACCCCGCCCCTCCTCTTCCTACTGCGCCGGTTCCTGCTCCCCCTCCTCCTCCTTGAAGCCTACTTGGCTGTTGACACCTTGGAGATATTTGTAGATCACTATCTCAGGAGGCCGTTGGCCTGACTCATCCCCGAGCCAGCCCTGTCTGCTGGCTCCTTTCATCTTCCCCTCGCAGCCAATCCCTCTTCACCCTTAATCATTTTCTCTCTCCCTCTAAATGCCCCCCCAGCGAATCTGGCTCCCCACTTGTCTACCCTGCCTGTTCTTTACTTGGGAATTCTTCAGGGTAACCCCATGCCACTGTCTCCCTGAGCAGCAAAGGCCACTTGAAGATGGCTCAAGGTCTTGATTTGGCAGCCCCCTCGCTGCCGCACCAGTTTGGACAAACAGCCTTGCTTTGCTGGGCCTCAGTTTCGTCTTCTTGTAAATGGGCAGCAATGATGCCAGACCTGCCAACATCACACAGGCCCGTAGTGAGGCGTAAGATGAGATCATGCCCGTGAACAGCCCTTTGGGGACTCAGAGGTGGTGCACTTGGACGGGACTGCCTAGGGCCCGAGAGGAAGGAAAGAATGAACTTGCAATTACTTCGAGACTCCCTTCAGCTCCCTTCAGCCCTACCGCGGGCCCTGCAGCCCTGCTCGCAGGCTGGCCAGCTCGTACTCTCTGCCTCTGTCTCCCTCCACATCTTCTCTGTCTTGGTCATTCCTCTCCCTTGGTCTCTCTTTGTTGCTCTCGGGGAAGAATACTCTGCCTACTTGCTGTCCTGCCAGGCTGGGACAGTGCCCACCGTCCCCCGAGGGAAGGAGCAGGCACGCTGAAGGCCGCAGACCATGACACCCCAGAAAGAGTCCAACTGTACTTCCAGAGAGCCCCAGAGATGGGAGGGGCCTGGGTACGAGGACTTGCACCAGCTTCTCCCCAAGGGCCTGGGCCACAGCTGGGCTGCGGGTGGTGGGTGGCGCTGGGAGTGTGGATTGGCTTGCCTAGAATTACTGTGTTATTCTCACAAACCAAACTAGTCCCTGATGATGTCCCTCTTCAGGTGATGTCCCCATTCCACTGAAAGCATGTCTTGAGCTGGCCTGGGCCCACTCGCCTTCTCTGGGACTCCGCGTCCCCCTCTGCACAATAAGAGGGACTGGGCTGGGACAAGGATGAGGGTTATTCCAGCCCGAAATCTCGGTGTTCCTGACAAATGACATCCTGTCAGCCATGTCTCCCAAGGGGCCCTGGGAGTGTCTCTCTTGGAGGCCAGCTCGGGGTGGCTTCGCTGTGATAACCGCAAACTTCAACAGCTCTGCTTACCAGTAGGTCTTCAAGTAGGTCCTTTGCAAGGAGAGTCCACGTGAGTGTCCCAGAGGAAGACAGCCATTGGGCAGAGGCAGGAATGGGTTTGCAGAGGGCGGCCTCAGTACCGTGAAAGAGCAGGCCCTCTCCCAGCAGGCAATAGAGGCAGAAAGTCCTGGGTTCTAATCCCAGCAGCTCTGCCACTGACACCTTATGGTCCTGGACCAGTTCCTTCCCTCTCTTAGACCAAGTGTCCTGTCATCCAGAAAGTGGGGCTAAAAGAGTCTTGCCATCACAGGATAAAGAAAGGAGTTGGTGCGAGTGCTTGATACCAAGCCTGGCTCATCAGAAATGCTACAAAAGATTTCTGTCTTCCTTCCCCAGTGTTCCCTGGGCAAACTTTCCTGGTGCCCTCCTCTTTCCCTCCCTCACTCCTCCTCCGTGCTGTGAAAAGCAGCAATAGGCCTGGCCCCTCTCTGAAGCATGGCCAGCCAACTGGGGGGCTGGGATTCACACTTGGTGCTTCAGCAGCTGCTGAAAGCCTCTTGTGAGCCACATGAGGGAGAGAAAGACAGAGAAGGCCGGGCCGGGGCAAGACAGAGACAGAGAGAGAGAGAAGCAGAGAGACAGAGAGAGAGAGACGAAGAAATGCCATAGAGGCAGACACACTCAAGGACACAGAAAGATGGACAGACGCAGGAACAGGTTGGGTGAAAGGCAAACAAAGACAGAGAAAGGCAGGGGCAGAGAAGGGAAGCGGAGAGACAAGGCAACAGATGCACACAGACGGAGAAGGAGGCAGGGAACAAGGCAGACAGTGAGATGGCGAGGTGCAGAGAAACAGAGGCCGGGCTTGAGAGAATCCAAGACAAAGGGAGGAGGAAACAAAGGCAGGAAGCCAAGGCGATGGAGACCTAGAATGGGAAGAAAGGGAGGGAGGAGGGAGGAGGGAGGAGGGAAGAGGGGGAGGGGCACGGGTGGGGAGGGAGGGAGGGAGGAGGGGGAGGGGCGCAGGAGGGGAGGAAGAGGGAGTTGTTAGTTCAGGGCTCAGCACAAGGCTGACACAGCACATTCTCTACACTCTCCTCTCCCTCCCACTGCCGGCCTCCAGCTGCCCCCATCCCTTTCTTATCACTGGGCCCTTGGCTGGGGAAGGGGCCGTGTCCCCTGCCTGTTCTGCATATTCTTCTAGGTCAGGGTTAGTTAGGGCTGCCCAGCCCCTTCCCTACCCTCCTTGGCCTCCTCAGCAGCCTGGGGCTCAGGTGGGGAGGAAGCAGGTGACCACCCCAGGGAGAGAGGGTAACGTTCCTCCTCCTCCGCAGTCTGAAGAAGAGGAAGCCGAAGGGGGCCGGGGACTAGGCTGCTCAGCCTCCTTCATTTGCAAGCTCCCTCCATACTCTCATCTCCTGGAGGGCTAGCGGGGCGTCTCAGGGCTCTGCGGTTCAGGGCCAGACTTCAGGCTTTTGCCTGGGATCACTAGGGAGCCCAGCCCCACCTCTGACGCGGCAGCCACCCCTGGGAGCTTGAGGCGGCCAGTTCTCGACTTCCTAAATGGAACCAGATCCCATTTGCCCAAAACCAGCATGTCAGATCTCTAGGCCTGGCCTTTGAAGAAGCCGAGAGGGGGCTCCAGAAGGGAGGGGGCGACAGTATAGCCAGGCAAATGGAACAGAAGTCACCAAGCCTGCCTTGCTCGTGGAGCTGGGTTCTTTAGGAAAATGAACAAGATCTAGGTCCTGGGGGTAGGCTTTCTTCCTGAGCTGCTCCTTGCTGCTCTGCAGTTTACACCATGGCAGGAGGGAAGAGAGGGAGTCAGGAGGGCACTGAGTCTTGGCCAAGGTCTCAGGTGGCTGCTTGCGGTCCTGCTGCTTGGGGCATTAGGAGTAGGGGCAACGGAAACAGTGGGCAGAGATACATAAGACCCAAGTGCAACATTGGCTTTTCCCACTCTCTTTCAAGCAGACATTTTGAGATCCTGAGGAAGGCCACTCTGGTTTCTGTCCCTTGCTCTCCTCTGAGGGCAATCAGCCGGCTGGGACGTGGGGTGCAGAGCTTACACCCTAGCCAGGAGAATCTTTTGCAGGAACTGGCGTTCTTTACCCTGTGGGGAAGTGAGGGAGGCACTGTTTTCCTCTTCAGAAATCTGAGGAGCTGCCGTGGGGCAGAAAGTTGACAAAAACGCTTGGATTTGGAGAAAACTCCCCACATCCATCCTTGAGGGGGAGGGGCCCACCCGATGGCTAGGGCAAACCTGAGGCAGGCGTGCAGATCATGGCACTCTTTCAGCCACTGGAGTTGCCCCCCATTAATAAGAGTTTAGAAAGCAGAGAGGTCCCGAGGAGGAAGGGACAGGGAGACGAATTCAGACTATGACTAGGGAATCCCCGTCTGATAACGAGAGTGGGGTCTAAGAAGGGAAAGAAGCCGATCCCCTGGGGTGGGGTGTGCAAGGCAGAGTCCCTGGCAGGGCACTAGGTGAGAAAGAGATGATGTGGCCTTCAAGGCTCCTGCCACCCTTACACTCTGATGCTCGAGGGGGACAGTTGATAAATGGACTAAGAATCTTTTTTTCTTTTTTCTTTTTTTGGTGGCAAACAGACTCTTAAATACAGAGGAACAAAGTGGTAGTTGCCGGAGTGGAGGGGGCTTGGGAGGATGGATGACATAGTGAAGGGAATGAAGAGGTACAAACTTCCAGTTACAAAATCAGTAAGTCACGGAGATGAAAGGTACGGCCTAGGGAACATAGTCAATAATATTGTAATAACATTGTTTGGTGACAGATGGCGACTACACTTATCATGGTGAGCAATGAGTAATGTATAGGACTGTTGAATCACAATGTTGTGCACCTGAAACTAATATAACATTGCATGTCAACTATACTTCAATCATAACAAAGAGGAAAGAAATGGACCAAGAATGATAGCAGTCCTCTGGGCTACAGAGGACTGCATGCCTGGGGAACTCCCTGGCTCTGCTCTTTGGTTTCCTCATTTCTCCACTAGCCAGCTCCCCCTCCGGGAGACTTGGCTTGGGATCCCCCAAGGTGTGCTGGAGCCTAGGGGCATCTCACTTAGGCTCCTCACCAGCCCTTTCGGTGTGCTACCTTGTCTTCTGTGGGCTCTCGCCCTGATTTTTCTCTGGGTTGACAAAGCAAGTAGAGAAGTGGTGCGCGGCCTGTCCCTGGAAGTCTTTGAGAAAACGCTGGTTGGCCACTTGGCTAAGGGAGCTGCGGTGGCCTCAGAATCTGCAAGAGGAAGGCCCATGGATCTGTTTGGGCCACGCCAAGCATGTGTCTCCTGGGTTGGGGCCAACTGGAAAAATACCCACTGGGCCCCGGCTGGGCCTCAGAGCTCCAGGCTGGCAGCTCTGGGAGGCCCCCGCCCCAATTCACCTGCTGAGGCTGACTCCAGTCCGAGCCCAGCCCCACCTCCTGTCTGGCCAGGTGCGGCAGGGTGGGGTGCCCACACTCAGACCTGAAATGAGGACCACATGGCAGTGTGAATCCCACCCATGCAAGGGGCCTGGCCGAGTACAAGTCCAGAGGAGCTTTTCACCTCTGGGGCCTCTCCCCAAGTGGGGGGGGGGCGGCTGGAGGCCATTCCTTTGGAGGACGTACGGGCATTTTCTAGCCCTTTCTCTCTTTTCTGTTTCTCTTTTCCCCTCTGAGCCCTGGCCTGGTGGCCCAGGCCCTTTCTGCATGTTGGACTGGTCCTCTCTTATCTCCGCCCCCATCAACATTCCTCTTTCCAGCTTCCCCATCCTGAGCTGGGACACATACCTGAAGGGCAGATCAAAGGCTCACAGCTGCTCTTGTCAGCTCCCATTAGACCTCAGCTGAGAAGGGGAGCCCACCCTGGCAGCCTGCCCTGGCCCCTTCACCCTGCCTTCCCCATCCCGGGCTTTCAGAGGCGAGCTCATCCCAAGGTGGCACCTCCAGATGCCGAGGGGGGCCCTCCCCTGCAGCCCCTTCCCCCTCCTCTCCTCTCTGAAGAGGAAGGAATGCCTCAGATGCTGACGGGGAGGCGAGCCTGCAGCCTGGGACCTGGGCAGATGGAGACAGACCTCCGGCTGCCCAGTGCAAACCCTGGTCCCTTCAGGCTTGCTAAGGTCTCTGGGGAGGGTTGGCCCCGGGCCCAGCCGCCCTGCTAGAGGTTCCACCAGAGGACACGAAGGCCCAGAACCCTGCTCTACAACTGCAAGGCAGGGCTTGCAGGAGCCTCGCAGAATCCTGGGCTTTCTTCCCAGCTCTATCATGCCAAGGGAGCCTTCCAGGCCTTTGTGATCCAGCCCTCGTCTCCATTCTGGCTGCGCTGGTCCTCTCGCAACTTCCCCAAACACACAGCACATATTTCCCACAGCCCAGGTTTTTACACTTGTTTCCCCACATGCTTAGAATGCTCTTCTCCACCTGACAAAGTCCTATCCCGCAGGAAGAAATTGGGTGCCAAGCTACATATATATGACATTCCTTTATACATATACATATCCTGTAGATATAGGTACAGAAAAATAGAAAAGGTACATAAAAATGACTTATCCTTGTTGAGCACTTACTATGTTCCAGGCACTATCCTAGGTACGGTCGGACTTATTTACTCTTCATGACACCTCTACAGATCAGGTACCGTTATTATCACCATTTTACAAATGAAGAACCTGAGGCCCAGAGAGGGACAGCATCTTGCTCAGCGACACAGAGCAGTATGTGGCAGAGTTGGCTCCGGAGCCCATGCTTTGAGTCCTCATGCTCTGCTGCCTCTCATACGTGCAGCTGCAGCAAGAGACGTTTGGGAGCTTCGGTGCCTCAGTTAACAGTGGCAGTCTCCAGGCGGAGAGTGAGGGGCAATTTTTAGGGGAGAGCACGTTTGCCACAGTCTACGGTGTGTACGGATTTGGAGAAAGGAGAATGTGGCATTAGGCACGTGAACTCTGGGGTCCAGGAATCTGGGACCAAGTTGCAATTTTGCGGCTCACGACATGAATGACCTGGGCTACTTTGCTATCTCTTCTGTGTTTCCATTTGGTCATTGGTCACCCAGAGATGATAATAACACCTATTTCTAGGTTTGTCATCTTGATTCACTGAGATATTGAAGAAATAGCACCTAGTTTGAATGGGCCAGAAAGTTCTAATTTTTATAATCAAAGAAAGAGACTTGGAGAACACCACAGCCGACAAAACTCGGGACAAAATTACCTCCCCTGGGAAGCCTTTCTCCTTGCCCCCCCCAACTCCTCTCCCCACTTCAAAGAGCAAACCACTCCTTCATTCTTCTCCCCTTAGCACACCAGCTGGGGCTTCCAGTGTCTCAGCAGCAGGGGCTACAACACTGCTTTCTAACCACTGCTTGCTTGCCCAGGATACACTATGGTGCCAGACCCAGAGGGGCCTCAGTAAGCTCATTCATTCAACATTTGTTGAGCGCCTATCGGTGTGTGCTAGATGCCGGGGCTGCACAGTTAGAGAAGATGCTGCCCCTGCTCTTGCTGAGGGGAACTCGTGGTCCAGGGTGGGAGACAGAATCAACATTATCGATCGTAATACATTAACAGAGGAACGCATTAGCTCCACCACTCACAAATATTTATTGAGTGCCTATTATGGGCCAGGCACTGTTCTTAGAGGCTTATCTATGATCATTCCGCTACTAATAATCCAGATTGGAAGCGTAAGGAGAGATGGAAGTAGCTGGAAGGCAGGAAGGCTTTGGCTTGGTAAGGCTGGGGGGGGGGGAGAAGGGCGTGCCAACAATGGCATCTCTAGGGGAAAGATGCCAGAGGAGTCTGTTTGCACCCTTGGTCCCCACAGGCCTGCTGAGGTCAGTAAGATTAGAACCTCAGCAGCAACCCCACAGACCAGTGCTTAAAGGTAGATGTCCCCTTCTGCCCCCGCCCCCCCGTGCCCCTATGTTCCAGGGGCTGCTGGAGCATCTGCGGAGCTGTGAGTCATCCAGCCCCTGTGAAGCAGGGAAGCCAGGGGTGAGGGGTGATGAGAGTAGTGAAGAGAGAACAGGCTGGAGAGGTAAGTAGGGGTCAGGCCCTGCCCTGTGGCTGCAGAGTGGAGACTTCCTCGTGTTGGCCAAGGAGAGTTCCCGGAAGATTTCTAAGTGATATAATCAGATGTGTGCTTCAGAAGGTTCACTGGGTGTGTGAGGAAGATGAGCTCAGCGTGGGTCCTGTGGACTTCGAGGAGCCTGCAGGACGCTCAAGCTGGGACAGGGCTGAAGCTCAGGGGAGAGGGCTGGGCTGGAGGCCTGGGGTGGAGATTATCAGCGTGAACACAGGATCCGGAGCTGAGAGATGAGCTCATGCAGGGAGGCTTGGTTGCATGGAAAAGAGGAAGAAGGACCCAGCCTTGGGCCTTCTGGCATCCAAGGAACAGGAGAAGAAGAGGAGTCAGCCAAGGAAACAGAATAGCTAGAGAGCTAGAAGGGAAACCAAGAAGTCGTTGGGGAAAGTCAGTGAATTTAGAATAGGAGTGACCAAGCTCCACTGTTAAAATGATCCCCTTTCTCGTGAAGAGGTTTTTTTTTTTTTAAGATTTTATTTGTCAGAGAGAGAGAGAGAGAGCTCCCATGAGCAGGAGGAGCAGCAGAGGAAGAGGGAGAAGCAGGCTCCCCACTGAGCAAGGACCCCGATGCGGGACTTGATCCCAGGACCCTGGGATCAGGACCTAAGCCGAAGGCAGATGCTTCACTGACTGAGACATCCAGGCGTCCCGCTCCTGAAGAGTTAAAGCCAGAGAATCAAGCAGAATATTTATGAATAAAACAGTAGCCATAATATAGATTCCTGCTCCCCTCCCCCCCAAAATTCTGATTCAGTCAGACTGGGTGGGGCCCAGGAATCTTCATTTTCAACGAGCATCAGGTGATTTGGGAGAAGGCATCCGTGGCATTTACTTTGAGAACTGCTTCCATCTCGGGGGCAGGTAGTGAAAGGCAGAGGGTAGAGAGGGTGCTCTGATGGCCTGCCCCCAGCAGACAGAGAGGCAGGGTGACCAGCAGTGCTCCCCCACCCAGAACATTCACACCCCACAGACTTTTCTCTTAGAACCCAGGTGCAGATCCGGAGCCCAGCCAGGAGTAAAGTGAGCTTCAGCGTGGAAAATATGGAACCAAGATATCTGGGGAGGGGGTGGGCGGGAAGGGGAATAATGCAAACCATGCAGATCTGCCTGCAAACGAGCAAGGGAAGAGGGGCCAGGGACTGGGGAACAGCAAATGAGATAGGAGCTTGCAATATGATATAGTAGCCCAATAAAGTTGGCCTCTCTCTCTCTCTCTCTCTTTCTTTCTCTCTCTCTGTCACACACACACACACACACACACACACACACACACACACACACTGCACGGGTCCTGGCTGCTGTAGCACAGAGGGAAACCAGAGGATCCCTGATCCCCAACCTCAGCTTTGCCGGGATAATACTTCAAGACTCCCCATCGTCACATCCTATTTGAGAAAGGCGGGTACTAAAAATCCCAGGGCATTGCTGCGGGGCTGAGACAGGGCTAGCAAACAAACAGCACTCCAGTGTTCCATGATTCAGGCAGCCTGGATTCTAGTCCTAGATCTACCATTAATGGGCTGTATGGTCTTGAGTGTCACTTAACCTCTCTGGGCTTCTATTACTGCATCAGTAGGATGGGGGAGATGATATGGGCCCTCGAAATTTTAATACGTAGGAGCTTCCAGGACTGGTGGATTGTCACCTGTTTTATTCTGACCCTTCTGCAGGGACAGAAAGGGAATCAGGTGGCCTAACACTTACTGGGTACTTCCTTTGTGCTTGAGACCATGCTGAGAACTTTACGTTCAGTCCATGTCCATTGTTTCAGGTCCAATTCCACAGCTCTCTGAGGAAGGAATTATGGCCATTCTACAGATGAGGATAGTGAGGCTTTGGGGACCTGGCCATTAGGTCTGGAGGTTGGGGGAAGCAGCAGCATGGTCTCAGCCTCTGTACACACCCCTCCAGGATAATGCATCCGGGGGATTCCCAGATCTCATACTCTCAGGCCCAGAGGTTAGCACCCTCCCAGCAGCTTTTGTCTAACTGATTGGTTCATTGCTCTGAGAAGCAGCCCCTCCCCTCCAGGCCCATAGGTTCATACTTCCCTACGAGGGCTGGACACATAGCCTGCTACATGGTGGGGAGGAGGGCACACATGACTTGATAAGGGGCCAGCCGGGTCTTTGTAATGTCTTTTTGACATGCCCAAGGGAGCCGGCAGCTGTGGGGGGCCCTTGGTGTGAGGTCTGGGCACGAGGGTCCTCTCTGCCAGCTTCCCCTTCACCTTGATCCATCCCAGAAGTCTAGCTCTCTTGACAGGGATCCTCCAAACCCACCTAATGATTGCCAGGTGGGAGTGGAGGACCCAGGGCAGAGGCTGTCAGGACCCCATATCACCCGAGCTCTAATTGGCTTCCTGGCAACCTGGGGAACGACTGCCCTCTCTGAGCTAGGCCTGGCTTCTTTCAAACCAGGACACTGACCTAGCCGGCAAGGCCCAGTCAGCACCCCCATTCTCTTGACAAACCCTTCCCCGTGGGCTTTCCATGGAGAGGAAGGAGACCCACGGCTCTGCCGTCCTCCTGGCATGTGGGCCCTGGCATAGGATTCTGGGTAGCCAACAGGATCCGGGGCCTGGCTGCCCTTGTAGGGAGCCCCCTAGTCAGAGCCATATCTGACAGCTTGGGTGGGTATAGGGATGGGATGTGGGACTGCCCAAGTCAGGCCCATTTCCTCTGTTCTCTACTCTTATGCCCCTTCCCCCTTTCTCTCTACTGTACAAATCCCCCAAGGTCTTCTGAGACCAAAATTAAGGCCTGATTCCTACAAATTCAGTGGTTGACCTTGCTCAAGTCATTGGACCTTCTTGAGGTCTTGGGGTCTTTTCTAGTTGGGACATACTGTGATACTCTAAGTCTATTCTTGAACAACTCTGTTGGCATGGCTTCTCTCTGCAACGAGAAGGGAAGTGCAATCCTTGTCAGCTGCAGAAATCAAGTCCCAATTCCTTAGCTTGGTATTCAAATCCTTTGGCCATTTGGCCCTGCTTTTCTCCCATAAAAGTTCACAGTTGCTGTGGACTCTTCACTGTTTCCAGAACACACCAGACCTTTCCCCACGGCAGCGCTTTTGCTCCGGCACTTCCCATTGCTTGCAATGCCCCCCCATTCCCCCCTCTTTAGCTCTTTGCATCCTCCCAGGTCCACCCCAAGTGGGAAAATGAAGGGCTCCTTCCTTTGTCCGCAGGGCCATTGTTAGTTTCTGGATTAACTCTGTCGCCGCAGTGGAATATTAGAATGTCTCCTGGAGGGTAAGCATAAGTGTTTGTTGAATTGCAACCTAAGAAATATCCATGATTGTACTTCCTTCACATAGGGCCACCCCCTTCCATATAGTCAGTGCAGCTAAGTGTTACTTATATACCATTAACTGCTCAATAGAAATGTCTGGGTTGTAGAGAGCGCTAATGATCTGAGTTGGAGATCCAGGCAATGCCACTAAACTCTCTGCACGTTGACTTCGGGCAAGTCCTTTGCTCTCTCAGCCTCTTTTCTTGGCTGGCAGGCCGTGTAGCAAAGTGATTACACTCACAGACTCTTGGGTTAGAAGACCCAGGGGCAAGCCACACCTTTCGCAGGTTCTAGGTCTGTGATCTTGGGCAAGTTTCTTCATCTCTTTGACCTTGAGTTTCTCCATCTCTAAAAATGGGGGGAGTCATGGTGCCTGTTCACATTGTGAGGGTTGAGTTAATAAACGCCAGACACTCAGAGCTCTAGTAAGCCCTCCATAAGTGCTAGCTGCTGTTATTATTAATCATATTGGTAGCTGTCAAATGGGGTTCAGGATGCCTGGCAGGTGGGGTGGGAGCGAGTATTAAAGGGATGAAAGGGGGTTTGCATGCTCCTCATGAAAATGAACTCAGAGGAACCTCCAGGATGGGGCAATGCATGGAGCCTCGGCCACCGGTTTAACGAGGACTGTCCCAACCACTGTCTCATGTGATCTCTCCAACAGCCCTTGCCAGGAGGCAGAGGAGGGTTTGGGAGACTCGTTTTTCTGGCGATGGGATTGGCGCTCCCAGGAAACGGAAGTGACTTGCTTAAGGTCACGTAGATAAATACGAGCTCAGATCTTCTGAGCCCCAGTTCCCAGGGCTGGAAGCACCAATCCTAGAGGAAAGAAACTTCCTTACTTTTCTCCCTAGTCCCCCCACCTATGCCGAGTTCCCTCCCGCTCAGTAGAGATGCCCGTGCCAAGCCTGGTGCAGGGCACCGAAGACCTAGAGGTGGAATCACACAGTGGTTGCCGTCTAAGGGATACAGATGCTGGAACTCAGAAGTGCTGGCCCAAGAACCCAAGAGCTGCTACAACCTGCAATGGCAGGAACACAAAGGAGGGAGGACCAGTGGCATCTGGGGGCAGAGGGAGGCAGGGGTCCTGAGGGAGAGAGCATGGGGCAGAGGAGAGACAGCATTCAGAACGGTGGGTCGAGCTCCTGAGCTGGCAGCAAGGTGTTTGACCTGGAGACGGGGCGGGGGTGGGGGTGGTGGTGGTGGGGGGTGGGCAGCTGCAGATGGTGGCTTAGTCCGAGTGTTGGTCTGCCATCAGTGATCTGGCATAATGCCACGCCAGCCTCTTGTTTGGGCTCGTTCATCCCTGTGCTGGCCACAGCAGTAAGTAGGACAGCAAGCTCTTGGCAGAACTGTATCCTCACTGGGTCTCTGCAGGGAAGAGGTAAGGAGTGGACAGAAAGTGGGACAGGGTAACTAGCTAGAGCAGGGACAACATCGAGAGTCACCTTAGCTTCTGGAGACCTGGGGGCCGGGGAGTCTCTGCTCCCAAGCTTCTCAGTGATTCCCTGGCGTGCCGATCTGACAGGAGAGCTTGACCCAGTCAGGCTGCTGGCGTGTGTCGGGCCCAGCGCCCAGGTATCAGAGATCGCACAGACCAGGCAGGTGCCCTGGGGCAGGGGGTCTGAGGTGCCACATCTCAGCACTCGAGAGCAAGCCTGCTCCCAATGCTGAGTTCTTAACCACACAGAAGCCTATCCTTTCCACTTGACATTCATCATCTCCATGCATCCTCACACTAACCCCGTGACTTCTGCCAGGGCTGCACGGAAGGCCCAGCGGGAAGGGACCTGCCTCAGGTCACGTAGAAGTAAGTGGTGGCCTGTGCGCCTCTCACTCCCTCCCTGCCTGCACCAAGGCGGCCTCCCATGGCGAGCGCTCTGCGGCCTCAGCCTCTTGGTATCAGGGAGGAGGAAACTGATAGGGCCTTAGGGGACCCCCAGTGGATGCTGGTGCTAAATTGGGAGAGAAATGCCTCGTGGGGGCCCTTGCCTGGGGGCGCTGAGCAGCCCAGTGGACAATGTCCTGGGCAATGGCTTGACAACCCAACAGACACCGTTTACACACGGCTGTTTTCTTCTCGCTTTTCGTCAGATAATGTTTATTTCTCTTCTTGATTATGAAAGGCACACAGGCAGGCCTGTTTCTTGAAAGGGCCTTTGATAAGAGCCGAGGGCAGTACATGAAAGAGCTGCTCCGTGAGGGCCATTCTGCCAGCGCCTACACGCATGTGGCCCGGGCGGGTTTTGTTTTGTTTTGTTTTGTTTTGAGATGAGAGGAACAACCAGAGGAGTGGGCGCCCGCCATGGCCCATAGACTCTTGCCCCTGAATCGCCATTCTCACAGAGGCGCTCTTATTCCCTCCCTCGTCGGGCCCTCGCTCCTCTTCCACTCAGGGGCAGGGCCCTTTCCAGACCTCCTAAGGCCCCTCGGCACTCTCACTTTTAGTGCCTTTACCCCCCAGTATATCAAATATATGAAAATGCACCCACATCCCATATTAAATGTAATTTTTCCTATAAAATGCTTCAAAGGATTTTTATAATTCCGCTTTTGAAATGATTTGCCTATGAGTAACTCGTTTCATTCCCAATTGGCCATGATTTCTTGGTAATCATCGTGCATACTTGGGAATTCTTGCTAAGTGAGGAAATCTAACCAACAAATTGTTTTCAAATGTAATGAAATTGTTAGGAATACTAAATTTAACAATTAATGAGGTCGATATTATATTACATTTTGTAGACACATAATAGAACATTTATTAATTCCAATTCTGCTGTTTTCTTTTCATATTTTAGAGCCAATAAACTTTCTTGGGACTCGCACGTTTTCATAGGCCCCTGGAAAGCTTGGAGGCCCTGGGTAGTGCGCCCACAGCGCCATGTGGAGACAAGTACCCGGATGTAGGGCTTCGGGGCTCTCCATCCGGCCACTGGAGAGAATGAGACAAAGAAGCCCCAGGTTATTAACAACAATAAAAGTGGCTCCCAGGTGTGTTTTATAAGGAAGGAGAGAGTAACGTGGACTCCTCCATGTTGAGTCCCTTCTCACACCCTGTGTCCCAGAATCCTTATGGCTGTCACTATTACTTCCATTCCACAGGTCAGGAGACTCGAGCTCAGAAAACAGAAGGCACTTGCTCGGGGTCACACGGCCAATGAGGGGCAAACCGAGGATTTAATTGCGATCCCGTTAGCTACAAGGCTCTTTTGGCTGCCCCAGTGGGTCTTAGGGAGGTCCACTGCACATGAAAAGGAATAAATACTAACTCTTCCTCTTCTTGTTATCAGAATATTTCTCTCCCCGAAGGAATCTGCAATTAAAAGGATAAAAAAGATACCCTATTCTACCACTTACTAGCTGTGTGACTTTGAATAATTCACTTAAGGTGTCTGTGCCTCAGTTTGTTTACCTGCAACAATGGGCCTACTCAAAGAGTTGTCAGGAGGAGTGATGAGTTAGGACATGCAAAGACCCTAGAGGAGCGCCGGACGCACAGTAAATGTTCAAGTGTTATTGTTGATGATGATGATTGTTATTCACTGAGCATGAGGACCCAAGCCACCTACTGTGTGAACCTGTACAGAGGAGTCACGGTGATACAGGGGAACATGGAGATCAGTGCATGTGGAAGCTGAGATTTGGGCGGAAACCAGGGCCTGCACTTGCAAAGGAGAATCTGATCTCTCAGGCTCAGAGGGGCCACAGACACCAACTGCCACCTGCCAGGCCTCCGGGGCTCTGCAAGTAAGAGGGGCTCCTTCACACTCAGAGCTGGCCGAGCTATTTTTAGTGATGACAGCAGCTGGCCTCTAGGCCCTCCCAGCAAGCCTGGAGGAGGAAGGTGAGAAGAAGGGAAAGGGAGGTCCAGAGGGAATATGAGGGATTCTGTTTGCGGTGGCCCACCCCTCTCCTCTGGGGCCTGCAGCAGTCTCTGGGCGTGCACACTGGCCAGGCCATCATGCGAAGGTCTTCCCTCTGTGCAACCTCCACCCGGAGCAGGGCGGGGGGACCCCGAGACATTCACCTCCCTCCCAACCCAGCTCCTCCTCTTGCAGGCACCCCACAAATCTCTTTCCTTTGCCTGCTTCCAGATGCTCTGAACCAACAGCTCTGGATAAATACTCAGGACCAGATTGGAAGGACCCCAAGATCTTCTCTTAGGCTACGGAGGCCTTAAGAAAGGGAGGGATGTGGCCCCAGTCAGGCAGCCAGTCAGTGGTGGACCTGGGACTTGAACTCAGGGATACTGTCCCCTAATGCAGTGCCTTCACCTCCGCTTCACCCTGTAAGCTCAACTTGGGTGGCCATGTGGCCTTGGGCAAGAACCAACCCCTGTGGGTCTTGTGTGTGCGTGCACGCACACATGCGTGCACGCGCACGTGGTGTGTGTGGCTCTCAGCTGGGTGAAGGGCCCAGCCTGAAAGCAGGCTGCTGCAGGGGCAAGTTGGAGGGCATCTCACATTGGTTCCCCAAGGGCCCAGTGCCATGTGGTCAAGTGCATTTTCTGCAGCCTCCCGGGCTCCCATGCATGCACACATGCACGAGCACACACACATGCTTTTCTGACATTATCTAGGCTAGGGATCGCCATGCTGCATGTGCAACCAGTTTGCCTATCCTCTCCGAATCTAGAGACGGCTGAAGCGATTCTAATTACAGCCCGCATTCCTGCTCTGTCTGAAGGCTTTCCCTTTTTCAAACGGTCTAGATTTTTTTTTCCCTAGCACTTGGCTCCCTTGCTCCCCCCTGCCTGACTCCCCCAACACACACCTCATTCTCACGCCCCTTCATCTCCTCCCCTTTTTCTGGGTTGGATTGTTCAACTTCAGCTTGATTTTCTGCTGTCTGTGGCTTGGCAAGACTTAAGAAAGCCCGGTCTCTGTTGTCTGTGTGTGTGTGTGTGTGTGTGTGTGTGTACACGAGGGTATGGGGAAATATGGACATGTGTGGTGTTTTGGGGCATGTGTGCATGGGGTGTGTAAATGGCTACATGTGAAAATGCACGCCTGCATACGTACATGTTTATATGCACATGGCATTTTGGTCACATGCTCTTGTTGTGGGGGGGGGTTGGCTTCTCTGTGGGCATGCAACGGAGAGTATTAAGTCATGTGTGCCTGGTTCAACAGGTGCTTACACACTTTGCTGACTTGGGATTCGATCTCTTCTCCTGCAGCAAAGACGCTGCCCCCTGCAGGTTACACGGGAGGCCTAGAGAGCCTCCTCTGCCTGGTCCCAGGTCCTGCTCACCCTTGGCCTCTTCACCTCCAGTCAGCAGGAGGAAGTCAGTCGCTTAGGCTCCCCACGGCCTCTGGCTTGAGTTGATTACCACTTCCTGTAAGAAACCCTGATCTGTCCCATCAGGATTCCTGTCCCTGTTTACCTTAATTGCCACAAAAGCCACCCAGCTTTAATCCCTCTAGTGTTCCATACGTGCTGCCAAATCTGGGCCTCATCTTCTATTCCTTCTAAGCTCCCGAAGCCCTACACAATGCCTTCCAGTACTCACGGTCCACTGTCAGCCACGGTTCCCCTCCCCATACGCTCAATCTCTTAGGACCACTTCCTTCCTTCTTCTACCCCTAGGATACAACTCTCTTGCAACTCCCTCAAGTGCGGGGCTCTGTTTTCCTCCCATACACTGCATAGCTGTGGGCTCAGAGTTGGGATAATGTCTTCCTTGTTCCCCATGGCTGCTTCTAGGCCATTTGTCTTCCTCTTTCCAGGATGATGGCTCCTCCCAAGACTGCCTTATCCCCTATGCCTCCTTGAGGCTTCCGTCTTTTGATCTTTTTGTCAGCGCCCTCTGTTGGTGGAGATGTCTGTAGGTGGCCCACTGACCCCTCTCCACTCTCTAATCCCGGCAACGTTCTTGGCGACTTCTTCATTAGCACAGTTGACCCACGCGCCACCCTGGCTTCTCTGTTCCTAAAGTACCTCACCTCTGACAAATTGGTCCTCCACCTCATCTCAGTCTCCCATTCCCATAGCCGTACCCTTGACCTTGCCATCACCATTAACTGCATCACTTTCAAAATCTTGATTTCTATCATCCCACTTTTGGAGCCCACCCCCTATTTCTCCTCCTTATTCCCTCTAGTACCCTGGCTCCAACAATGCTCTGTCTTCACTTAGGCCTCCCACCCATTGATCCTACGACTATGTCCTTATCCACACACTCGTCCAGATTCTGTCCCCTCTCTTCTGCTCTCCTTCATCACGGAACCTCCCCAAAAGGATTTCTACACTCCATGCCTCTGCTTCCTCACAGTCCATTCTAGCCTCTGGCTACCCTGATGGACTTCCATCTCCACTGAAATTGCTCTTGCCGGGCTCACCAATTACCCTACATTGCCAAACCCAACAATCTGTCCTGCCTTTTGGACCTCTCAGAATAATCTGCTATAGTTGACCACTCCTTCCTGGAGCCATGCTCTCTTGGCTGCTGGCTTTCCTCTCATTTCGCTGACACCTCTTTTTCTGGTTCTTTTCAGGCTCCTCCTCTAAATGTTGGAGCTCAGTCTTAGGTGCTCTCTTCTTCTCTACCAATACTTTCTCAGTAGATGATCTCATTGAGCCTTATGGGTTGAACCACCATCTATATGTCAATGACTCCCCCAGATCTGTATCTTCAACCCTGATATCTCCCCTGAACACCATGCTTATGTTTCTAACAGCCTGGCTTGGTGGGGTGATCAAGGATTCTTTTGTATCCATGGCATATTTGAGATCCTTGCGTGGACATCCAAGCAGTGGAACGGAGGAACCATCCATTTGAAGTTAACGGGAAGAGCCTGACATCTCCACTAGAATCCAGACTGGCATACCTAATTACCTACTTGATATCCACTTCTCCCTGTGGCCACCAGCCTCACGTAGGCCACCATCAGCTCTCATCTGGACTCATGTGATAGGGCTCCTACTTCTACCCTTGACCCACAACAATCCATTCTCCTCGTAGCAGTCTAAAACACAAACCCAGTCATGTTCTTAAACATGCCTAAAACCCTTGAATGGCTTCACCCCACACTTAAACTAAGACTCAAACTCTTTGCCATGATTTATAAGGCCTTGATCCCTATCCATCTTTCCAACTTCAGCGCATAGCCGTGTTGTTCACCCTGTTCTGTTTCACCTCAGCGTCTTCATGCTTTCTGTTCTTTCTCCCACAAACCCTTTCCTCTGCTCCTCACATGGTGGGCTCCTTGTCAGTCAGGTCTCAGTCCAGGGCGTTCCCTCCTCATCGAGGCCCTCCCTGACGACTCACATCACAACAAGCCCTCTTCACCTCACCGTTCCGTAAACCTGGCTTATTTTCTTCCCAGCTCCCGCCCCGGTCTGGGACTTTCTTCTCAGTGTATACTTCACTTGCTCACTGTCCACCTCTCGCCAGATTCTCAAGCCCATGAAAACACCTGTGTCGCGCGTCCTTGCTGCACCTCCAGCGCCTTGGAACAGTGACTGGTGCACACCTGGTGCCCCATTCATGCTCCCAAAAGAATATACAAATATAGATTCCATTCACGGACGTTTTCAGGAAGGTAGAGAACCTGCTCCATGTTGACGAGTGCCTGTGTAAATGATGGGGAGCGGGCATCTGCATGCAAGGAGGAGGGAGACTCGGGATGCCACAGCACTGGGATGTCAGTCCTGGGCAGGCAGGGCAGGCTGCCGATGGGAGCCCGCTTCCACTGTGTTGATTGCATTCATGCCAGGGATTTGGAACGAAACCGGTTGGGTCACGGGTGGTAGTTCAAAGCAGGTTTTGTATAGATTCATTGCTGAGAGCCAGAGTGGGGAAGGTTGAGAAAGACAGATCGGGAGAGAGATAGGCATCCCCCTGAGCTGGCGCAAAGGTGAGCCCCAGGCTGCGAGGGTGAGAGCAAACGTTGGCCACAATGGCTGTAGCCCTGCTCCTGCCATCTAGGTTCTCTGTGCTTGTGTCACCCTTGTCTGGGCCCCGCATCTTTGCTACAGGGGTACCTCTTCCTGCAGACATCGCCTCTCTTCCCTTGGGGACAGGCTAGGCTGAAGTGCGTGAGTAAGAGTGGGAGGAATACTGCATTACCATCTCATTGTGTGGTCTTTGGCAGTTGACTTCCCCTGTCTGTGCCTCAGTTTCCTTTTATTTTTTTATTTTCTAAAGGTTTTATTTATTTATTCGACATGGAGAGAGAGAGAGAGAGAGAGGAAGAGAGAGAGGGAGAGAGCAGGAGCAGGTAGGGAAGGGTTAAAGGGAGAGAGAGACGCAGACTCCCCGCTGAGCAGGGAACCCGAAGCAGGGCTCGATCCCAGGACCTGAGCAACGCTTCACCGACTGAGCCACCCAGGTGCCCCTGTGCCTTAGTTTCCTAATCTATAATTAGGCCAAGATAATTGCTAGCTCAGAGGGTTGTTGTGAGTATCGAAACAAGGGAAGGCATCTGAAAGTGGCTGCCAGCACCTGACGCATAGTAGGTGCTTGGTTCGGTGGGGTGACTTGAGGCCCACAAAGTAGTCCTTCCTTCTCTCAAGTGCTTTGTCCGCGGGGCACACTTTTCCCCTTCAATTCTGGCATTGCCTTTAGGATAATATAATTTGAGGGAAATAGAGCTGAGATGGAGCCTCAGGTCAGAGTGGGTCACAAGCTGCACACATGCCAGACCAGGCCTCATCATTTAAGGCCTGACCAAGACCTGGAGCTCTGTGACTAGCTACTGCAAAGCAAGTATGGGTGAATGGGTCCTCCAGTACTTTCCATTACCGAGTATGTTGGTGTGCAGGCATGGGCATGGGAAGGCGGGCAAGGGAAGAACACAGGGAAAAAAAAGAGTTTAAATACCCAGGTTTAAATTGTGGCTCTACCATGGTCTGGCCTTGGGGCCGTGGCTCACTCACCTTTTCTCCTTTCTGAGTTTCGGCCCCCTCAGCCTGTCACATGGATGTATTAATGTCAGATGAGATAGAAGGCATGACATATATGGCTATGGTAGGTGCTCGGTGGATGGTAACTGCTTGCCATTTCGACAGCTCCAGAGGCACTTGTAGAATC
Source organism: Ursus americanus (assembly GCF_024610735.1). Taxonomy (NCBI): domain Eukaryota; kingdom Metazoa; phylum Chordata; class Mammalia; order Carnivora; family Ursidae; genus Ursus; species Ursus americanus. The sequence continues at coordinate 67,095,079 of NC_142164.1, forward strand.
AGGAATTCAGTCTGGGGCAAGAACACGCCATCCCTGTGAGCTCCAGGAAGACGGGCACAGAGACCCGGCGTTGCCCGCTCGGGGGAAGCAGGCAGCAGAGTTGAATTCAGGAAACAAGTGGAGGTCAGGACGGAGTGGGGAGGAACTCCAAGGGAATCAGAGGTCAGAGGAGCGACTGGACTGGCCCAAGGTCACAGATTCTGGCCCAAGGTCACAGATCCTGGCTAAGGCAGGACTAAAGGCCAGACGGCCTGCCTTTCCAGGTTCGTCTGAAGGGTTATCAGGCCACTGTCATGTGTATCCACCGGCAATAGAGGCAAAGCCCGTGGGGACGGAAGTTTCATCTAGGAAGGAGTGCCCCGATGGCTTCATAGTCCTGAGGGAGGTGAGCTCCTTTTCTATCACGCTGGGAGAACGGGAAGCAGCCTCTTGTCTCAGCTAGAGCTTCGGACATTCCTAAGCAGCAAGCTCTCGGCTCCCCGTGTTAGCCCAGGCCACTGCTGCTTCCTGGGCCCCAAGCACCTCCTCTAGGTGCCCCCTGCTTGGCCTCAGAGGCCAAGGGAAGGGGGGATCAGGGTGACAGCTGCTGGGCCATGGGCTGGCGGACGCCAGGGTGGGGGTGGGAGTGAGGGAGTCAGCCCAGAAGAGGGCCAGCGGGCAGGAGCATGAAGAGGAAGTTCACAGTCTGCGGCAAATGGATTTCAAGGCCCTGTTAAGTGGAAAAGCCTCCAGGAACGTGGCAGAGAAAGGCCCCTGTCTTTGGAGAGGGGCCGTGGGGTTGGGTGGGGGCGTCTTGGCAGGGGGAAGCTGAGCTGCATGCCTTGTGTGTGATGGAAGGAGGTGGTGGGGAGGGTGGACAGGGGCAGCCAAGTGAGGCTAGGGCGTTGGGATTGATGTCTCGTTGGGGGTGGGCTCCAGTCACAGCTCCAGCTCCAGAATTCAGGGACCTCAGGGCTCAGTCTTGGATCTCAGAGAGTGCAGAAACTCAGGCCGATGAGAGATAGGAACAACTTGTGTCTCTCAGTCCCCAGGCCCATCTCTCTAGCCATCCCCCACAATGACACTCAGGGCTGGGGTCACACAGGATACAGAAGTAGGTTTGATCTCGGAAGGAACTCCGTGGTTCTTGTCCTCATGGAGCAGATGGTCTTACAGAATGATCATTCTCAGGGACACAACACTTTACAGTTTATGAGACACTTGCCTATTCAGTCCCATATCACAAGTCTATGGAGTAGTCAGGGCAAGGTGGAGAAACTAAGGCTCAGAGTAGGGAATTGATTACCCAAGTCACATAGTGGCAGAGAGGAAAAGTCCAGGCCTTCTGCCCTTGCCTTGCTGGGCAACCCATAAACTCCCAGCCCACCCTGGGCCCTAGATTTCCCAATCTTATCGGTGGCCCCTCTTCTTCTGTGGGAGGACTTGGGCCCAGAAACCCCTGTAGCCCAGCTAGACAAGGTATTTTCTTGGCCAAAAAGCATGTCTAGCTGCCCTGTGCTTGGGCTGGATCTCATGCGGTCAGCCATGGAGCCCTTCCCTCTAGTGGCCTCAGTTTCTCTGACATTCGTCTCAGCCCTTGAAGGAGTCATATTGGAGAGGGGCTATGGAGCCACAGAGGCAGTGACCGGGGCTGTGCAGGAGGCTTAGCAGAGAAGGAGGAGCCTCAGGCCCCTTTCCCAGCCAGGCCCCCTGCCCTTTGCCTGGCCTGGCCCCAGGCACAGGGCCCAGCCAGCTGTCCCAGGGCAGGCAGGCTAGCTGCATTAGCAAATGTGTTTGCGGTTATGAGCCGCTCCCGAAAGCAGAGAAGTGTTGCACGAGGGGGCGGGGGGCGGATTGAAGACAGACCAGGCTCTGGTTCCCAGCCCTAGCCAGGGAAATCAGAACCAGGCTGGACTTCTGGTCCTGCCCCCTCCCAACCTCCCTCACTGTCCCTGTCCCAGTCTCCCTGGCCCAGGGAGAGGGCTGGGAGAGGCCAGGCCCCAGACGTGCAAAGAGTCCAAGGAGGGTTAACCTCGTGCTGCTCAGGCAGCGCTGCCTTGGGGTGTCAGTGGTGGAGGTCTAGGGTGGGCTGTGGTGGGAGATAGGCCTGCATTCGCCTTCTAGCTCTAAACATCCCTCGCTCCCCTCCTCCCTGCCTCTGAGGCGGGCAACTAAGTTGAAGGAGACAGACCTCAGTCCAAATCATGCAGTCCACATGGCAGAAGCTGGAACAGGACAGAAAATCTTCCTGCTCATTCTCTTCCCAACCCCCTTACTTTTCTCCTGCCCCCGGGGCTCAGAATGGCAGGAAGGGTGTTAGTTGCCCTAAAGTCTGCCAGGAGCCTGCTAGGGCCTGACCCTGTGGACTTCACCCAGAACTAAGCCAGTCTGTCATAAAGCAGAGTGGGGTGTGGGGCTCAGGGAAGGAGCCAGAGCTGGACGTGGCGTGAAGGAAGAGTTGGTGGGAACACTTGGGGGCAAGGGCGGGCAGGGCAGGATGGGGATGGGGCAGGGACTGCTAGGGATGAAGCGCCCTGCAGCGCAGTCCATTTTGAGACAATCCACGCAGTGAAGATAAGAACAGCGATAACAACACTAGCAGCTACCTAGCATCCCACACTGACTAGGTACCCAGCACTCAGATCGACAGACTGAGGCTCGGAGAGATTGGGTTGTTATCTAAAGCCACACATCCAGTATGGAACAAAACAGAGTGAGGAGCCCAGGAGCCCACACTCTTCCTACTGTGCCCTCCGCAGAGGCACGGGTCTGCTGGAATTCACTCTGGCACTTACTTAGGATGTGTTCTGTCTAGGATGCCACTTCCTCCCTGGTCAGCTTGGCCAACTGCTGGATATCCCCCAAGGGCCAGCTTGAAAGTTTCAGTCCCCACAGATGTGGTCAGCTCCGGCGTGCCCCAACAGCCCCATCCCTCTCCTTGCAACACAGCAGGAGGATTTTCCTGCTCGTAGAGGGCCGGGACTGGCCCCAAGGAACTTCTTGGTCCCTGTCCGCCTCCTCCTTTGTCATACGACTAGAATGGTTTTGATTTCCTTTGTCTGTGGAGCATCTTAGTATGTTGCTTGTAAGCACAGGCGTTGGCATCAGACAGGCCAGGGTTCAACACTGCTTCTGCCACATGTCAACCCTGGTCCCTTCTGTGGAATCTACAAATACCTGGAGTGGCAGAGGCACTCCCCTGGGCAAGTGTTGGCAGTTTTGTGAGCCTCAGTTTTCCCATTTGAAAAATGGAGATAGACCTTCTCAGCTGGCCTCATGGGGCTGTCCGGAAATTTCCAAGGTCTTTCAAAGCAGGTGCTACATGGAGTGAGTCCCCTCAATCCTGTCCTACCTGCCCGAGGCACAGGTGGCCAGAGGGGTAGCCTTCTCCAAAGAGAATCTAGGGGATGAGGTAACCAGAAGCTTCTGGCGTCTTGTCCCTTCCTTTGAGCTTTGGGCCAGAAGGCCCTACCACATATCTAGCACTCAGGGTCCCTCTCCACCATCTTCACTGCTGGCATGCATTCTCAGGTCTAGCTTGCTTTTCCCTGAAGATGTTGACAGCAGCTTGGGGACTGGGGTTCTTGTTCGTGACCGTCCAGCCCTGTGTCCATCATACCGGGGAGCTCCGGGGCTACGGAAGCAGGGCCCAGGTGAGGAGACAAGCAGAGAGAGACTGGGGGACAGCTGACTCTGGAGTCTGGAGACCTATCCTCCTCTGAAGTGAAGAGAGTGACTGAAATGTCGCTTTCTCTCCCAAGAACCTGCCAGATGCTCTATTTTATCAATGAGGAAGACTGAGTCCCGGAGACGTAGGGGGACTTCCCAAGGGCTGCTGAGCAGCTAGGCTTCTGCCCAGGTGTGTTTGATTCCAGCCCCCACCCCCACTTCTGTTTCCCAAGAACCAGAAGTAAAGGGTGCCAGACACACTGGGCACGGGGAACTCACCCTCTCACCCAGGGACATGAATAGGGAGGCCCCAGTGGGCCACGTGGGAGGCCCCCTCTGCAGCCAGAGGATGAGAAAAGGATGATAAGTGGGAGAAGGTGCAGGAGCAGTAGATGGATTGGAACGGGTTCAGAGGCAGGCAATGAAAATGATTAAGGGAAGAGAGGGATTAATTTATAAAACGAGATTAGAAGAGCAATACTGCTCTGCTTGGCTAAGGGATAGCTCGCGGGCGGGTGGGCCAGTGGACGTTGGGGTGGTGTGGCCATGAAGGGTTGGGGGGGACTCACTGACTGAGAGGCCCACCAGCCTGGGCTACAGCCCCCACTGGGCTGGACTATTGCCTGCCTCGATGACTGTGAGGGTCCCCAAGCATCCAGCAGCCTCGGCTCCTAGGGCAGCCCAGAAACCTGGCCTTCCTTCCTATCGCTGTGGAGCGACAAGAGAGACTCATCTGAGCAGTCCACAGATGCTTGTGAAGATACCTCATGACAGCGTTTCGAGGAGGGGAACTCCTCTTCTGCTGTGTAGATGAGGGACTCAAGAGCAGAGAGGTGAGTGACCAAACCCAGGGTCTGTCGCACCACAATCCAGCATCAGTCCACTGCTTCACATTCTCCAGGGCAGGGCTCCAAGAGGTCTACCTGCTTCCAGGGTGGGTATTTCTCCTGTGCCTTGTGCTGAAAAGCGAATCCACAGATTCCACTGGGCATTTCTTTATGGCTCTAATCTCTGCACGCCTAGGAAGTTCTTAAAAAAAAAAAAGATTTACTTATTTGAGAGAGAGAAGGAGAGAGAACAAGCAGGGGGAGCGGCAGGCAGAGGGAGAGGAAGAAGCAGACTCCCCACTGAGCAGTGAGCCCAATGCAGGGCTCGATCCCAGGATCATGACCTGAGCAGAAGGCAGATGCTTAACCAACTGAACCACCCAGGCACCCCTGGGAAGTTCTTCCTTATGTCTGACCACAATCCTTTCTGCTGCCCTTCTATCCCTGTCTTCTGTTGGGTGATGGGGGTGGGCAGTGATGAGGAGAAAGAGAGAGACGGATGGAGGGGGAGGGACAGAGGGAGGGAGGGGCAGACAGAGAGGGAGAGAGGAGAAGAAGGATGAGGAGATCTATTGTATATCCACAATGTATCAGAGATTCTGCTAGTTGTTTTCACAAATTTCAGGAGGCCAAAATTGATTCAAATGCTATTTAAACCTCAGGACGAGTTTATAATGTAGATCTTACTATTTCTGCCTTCTAGACAAGAAACTGAGGTTCCGTGAAGGGAAATGATTAGACCAAGTCCTGGCAAGTGAGTGAGAAAGCTGGGATTTCAACCTCAGATGGGCCTCCCAAGCCACCATCCCATATGCCTGTATCCATGAAGAGAGATAGATATGAGGGGCTCCCAAGAGTTGGTCAGCAGTTCAGGAGGGGACCCCAGTGAGTGCTCAGAGGTAATGAGCTGGTTGGGTGGCCTGGTGATGGCGAGTGGTGCATCTGTCCAGGAAAATCCATGGGAGTGAAAAAAAGGGAAAGGAAGGGAGGGGAGGTCCAGGTGCGGTTAGGGTCTGGGGCCAGGGAGCTAAATGCGGACGCTAGTGAGGGCCTGGCCAACCCCAGCAGGGCCCACTTTGCCTATTTGCCCCCCAGGACCGCAGGCATGTCTCTTCCAGATTGCCCCCTTGCCTCCTCTCCCCCCATCCCAGACGGCAAGGCTGTGGTCTGCCCTCCAGAGCTGATGGCTGGTGCAGCACGGGGGCAATAGCATGCCAAGCCATGACTTAGGGATGCTGTCTCTGCAGGCATGTTCCCCCTCAACCATGAGCAGAGGTGGGTGAGGCTAAAAAGAGGAGGAGAAGGTGGGGGAGGGGAGAAGTGGTTTTCTTTTTTTTCCCCTTTTCTCAGGCAGAAATGAGCTCATGTTTTGTCTAATCTAAATTCTGTCAAGCAAGCGAAAAGGAGAGAGACAGAGACAGACAGAGAGTGAGCAAGAGAGAGAGAGAGAAAGAGAGAGAGAGAGAGAGAGAGCGCTACAGAGTTAATAAAAAATCTGCCAAGCACATGTTCTTTCCAGCTCAGAGACAAACCAAAAGAAAAAAAAAATATATCAGGAGAGCTGAAAGGACAGACCAGACAGGGAATGTGTTCTCAGCTCACACAACTTCCTCTTCACTTCAACCAGAGAAAATTCTACCTCAAGTCAAACTCTCAGCTCACCCACCCAGCCAGCCAGCTCCCTGCTCTGTGCCTGAGGGAGGGTGGGAGGGCCTGGCCCCCAGTAGAGAATCCATTCCTTCTCTCAGACCTCTTGCCTTCTTAGTGACTGAGGTGGGACAGGTCAGGGGCACAGAACAGAGAAGCCTGTCCTTGGCAGCCTTGGGCCCTGGGAGATGGAGAAGCCATACTGCTTAGCAGCCAGTGGATAGAGAGACACCTACGCAGCCCCGAGGAAAGCCCAGGCAGGCCCCCCTAGGACTAGGTCCCCCCGGGAAGCAGGAGGTGACACTAGAGAAATGGGAGGTCAGAGCTGAGGCTGCGCCATCTTTGCCCTCTCAGCCAGCGAGGCTTGGGGAAGGTGAGTTCTCCCTCTGCAGCTCTCCATCCGCCTCAGCCCCTCCCTGCCCACGCACCTCCCATTCTGCCTCCCATGGTTGAGAGGCTGGCTGTGCAGTGTTGGAATGTGGAGCTATTCCTAGGGGGAGACAGGGAAGTGAGGGGAGCTGAATTGGCCATGCTGAGCAAGACGTTTAGCAACCCCAGCAATAATAGGGCTTTCATGGAGATGGCCAACCTTGGGTTCTGGAGCTATTTTCCACCCGCAACCCTCCTTCCTCCCGCCCTGAGCCACCCCAGTGGAGAATCCTCCTTTGTTGGGCTGAGGCCTGGGGAAAGAGGGGCTGGGCTTTGTGGAGGGGCCCCCAGGCCAGGCTGACTGGGCTCCCTGTTGTCTGGGTGGAGTGCTTCTGGGCAGTGGAAGGGACCTAAGGCCAAGGCCAGGGCCAAGAGAGCCAGCCCTTCCTTCCCAGAAATTCCCAGGGCACGGCTCTCGCCTCTGCTCCTGGGTGCTGAGTCGTGTTTTCAGGCTGGCATTTCCCACGTTCCTCAGTGGGAGGGTCCTTGTGGGGACACGTGGACAAGTGGGCACTCGTTGTCAAGCACCCTTTGGCCAGAGAAGCCTGTCCCCGAGCCACCTTTCATAACAGAGCAATAGGCAGACAGACAGACACAGGGGAAGACTAGGAAGGATCGCAGGCCCTGACTTTGAGGGTCTCGGTCTGGGGGTGCACAAAGGCTGTGTGAGGAGCAGGAGCCAGCAGGGCGGGGGGTGAGGCAGGGGCTGGGGCTTGGCCTGGTGTGGCTGGGCAGGGTAATCAGATCCAGCTGGGAGGGAGAAGAAGGAGGAGGAGGAGGAGGAGGAGGAGAAGGAGGAAGAGGTTTCCTTTATCTCTCTCTCCATGTTCTCAGGGCCCACGTTTTTTAATTTGTGTTGGATAAACAATATGGGATTGTGTACACAAAGAAGCTCTAATTATCCCCTGAGGTTGTGTTTCCTTAGAGGAAATGAACTGGGCATGGCATTCACGTTGGATCGCAGAAACGCACAAGCCCAATAGCTTCCAGATTGCTGCTCAGGCGTGCCATGCTGGGAGCCCCCCTCCAGTGGATCCGCTCTCTCCACACCCCCATCTGGGTCTGAATCCCAGCCTGTGCCCTGCCTGACCTGCCCTGGGAAGGCACTGGAAGGGCTGCTCGCTCTGCAGCTTCACCTCTTCCTGGCGCATTAAACCACCTACCCCTACCCGGCCTTACCCCCGTCCCTCTGCTGGAGACAGTCAAGGGCTTGGGACAGAGGTGTCTGAGACAAGAGCTGGAGATGGAGGTGAGCCCTGCTGCCTCCACCCCTTGTCACAGTTTTCACTGAACTGTGTCACTAAGCAGTCCTCATGAGGAGCCTAGGGTTCCTGCCCCACCATCCCCAAACCACTACTGCAGTGGTTAGATTCCCATGGAGGCTGACTCTGGGGTGGGTGGGTACAGGGACAATTGCCCCAGGAGCTGGGGACTCTGTTGCAGTCCCCTAGGCCTCTCCAGCATGCTGGGATCTAGGGACCATCCCTCCTATAATTAGCTGTGTCTCCATCCACCACTCCAGGGGACTGAACTCTTCACCTGCCTTGGTGATGGATGGAGAGATGGCGAGGCTGAGGCCCAGGGAGTTGGGGGAAAAATGGCCCTAGGGCTGGTGGCAGAGCTGGGAGGAGACCCAGGGCCTGAGATGACCAACCAGCTGAGTGGGGCTGGTGAAGGAGAAAGTGCATCAGGGAGTAAGAGAGAAGTGTAGACCCACAGTTGAATCAAATCCAGTCACCATCCCCTGCAAATATCTTCCCTTCTGTTCTCACGAAGGAATCCGAGGCATCCCCAGAGACCAGGTAGGCACGTGGTCAAGAATGGATCATCTAAGTTTTGCTGCCACTTGCTGTGTGCCTGCCCCTGAGCTAGCCCCTGCCTTCAAGAAGCCGACTGGCTTTGGGGTACTGGGAAGTGGGCTCTGGGATTCATGGGGGCTTTAGTGGGGGAGGGAGTGGGAATCTTGGCTGCTGGAGGGCAGATCCAGCAGGCCTCAAGGAGGCTTCCCAGGGGGGAGCTGCAGGGACAACTGGACTGAGCTGGGCTGGGGCCCAGACGGCAGCCCCTGCTCAGACTCGGGGGACAGGCAAGGCAGTGATGAAGGCAGAGGCAGGGAGGCGGCTGCCACAGCCCTGGAACTGGACTGCTCCCACTCCAGTGGAAGGTTTGCCCCATGTCTCCCTTTTATCTTTTCATTACATACAAATTAGGAGTGCGATTAACTTTATTAAAAGCAAACAAAGCTGGTCAGAGAATGGGGCCTCCAGACAGAGCTGCGGGGGTATGGGGAGGAGAAACCCGGGAGAGCAGGGGAGGGTTGTGGTTGCAGCAGTTAAAGGGCAGGAGGTGGAGGGCTGGGGGAGGGGGCTTCCCTGCAGGATTCTCCCTCTCCAGGGATCCCACCACTTTTATGGCCGTCTACATCCTTCTGAAGTTATGCCAGCATGGCCCAGCCTCCAGACAGAATTCCAGATTTTAAGAGCTGGAATGAACTGTGGAGACCATGGAGTCTGCTACTGACCCCCACCCAAGCTACAGATGGGGAAACTGAGGCCCAGGGAGAGAAAAGGATTAGCCCAAGGCCCCACTGCCTGTAAGTGGTTGTGTTGGCATGTTGGGAGCGGAGGCCTTCCGTTTTTCAAGATATCCAGAAAAGGACATCCACACTCTGCCTCACCTCCTCACAGTGTATGGAAGGTCTGATCTAAATCCTTCTTGCTGCAGATGAACCCTACTTTTTTGTCACCCCTCAGTGCAGCCACTGACCCATACGGACTTTTTTTTTTTTTTTGCACTCCAAGACAGCCATGTCCTGTCCCTTCAGCCTCCTCTTCTTGCTTGCCTTTTATCATTTTGAGAACTCAGGCTCTGACTGCTTGTAGGGGCCTTGACATAATCCTGGATAATACCCATGACCTCCCCAGGCATTCATGTGGCCCTTCAAGTTTTTGGAAAGGATTTTCATAGGACCTCATTGTTTCCTCCTGGAAACTAGGATGGCCGGGCCAGACAGAACCCACCCGCTTCATTTGTTTATTAAGGAATTCATTTGGAAAATGTTTACTCAGGGCTTACTTTGTGCCCAGCAATGTGCGAAATGCTCAGGATTCAAAGACCAAGACAGACGTGGTCCTTGACTTCATGGAGCTTCCAGAGGAGAAAGAGGTTCAGAAGATCCATAACGTGCCATTGACGTCACAAGAACAAACAAGGTAAAGATGAAAGAGGACGACACACACCCCACATGCACATATGCTTCCTCCTTGAGCCATTTTCCATAAGTCCGGGGGCCATTGAGGAGCACAGATGGCAGGCACCCTGTTGCCTTCCCTTCTATTTTGCTTACATAAGGTGTAGCAATACCCCAGGGTCGCAGACACCATCTCCAATGACCCCTACCTCCCAGCTCCTTCAGCAATGCCACCGATGTCCTTGATTACTCAGCACTCACCTTCAGACATCTAAAAATAAGGGTTCCCCCCACAAAAGTCCCTTTTGGTTTTAAATATCAAGGGCTCTAATAGTGCAAAATTGGATTCGGGAGAAATGTTTCAACTTCTCAAAAGAGTACAGTTTTTAAGCACTTTGGAAGCACCGACTAGAAACCAATTATTTACTCTTTATGCAAATGGGCCAAATATGCTTAGCAACCTCTGTCTGCTGAGGACGTAAGAAATGAGTGGGGGTTGAACCAACCCTCACCCACCCCAAAATTAACTCTGCTCTTAGGTTAAACCACCTGAAATTGTCATTTTTCTAGGGCAACAATGGTCAAGCATTGGCAATTTCATATGGCTCAACCTGATAGTTCCCGACTGTTCCAAAGGAACTGGTAAAGTAGACCTTGCAAGGACTGCCCAGAGCCACAGCCCTTCATGTTGAATCATTAGAGCAGGCACCCCAGCCCTGCTACCAGGCAATCCTAATTCTCACTGAGTCATTACAACAGGTTCCCTGAGGCTTCCTGCTGGGCCATTTTTCGTTGGTGGTGGTGACGGAGGAACGTCTTGTGACTGAATCACGATGAGATTCAATGATCATTTCATGATAACATCTACATGGCGCTTCCCATGTGCCAGACCCTGTTCTAAGTACTTCACAGGTGTTAACCCATGTCATCCTCACAACTATCCCATGGGGTGGGTGCTGTGATTACCCCAATTTGATAAGATGAGAAACGAATAGACAGGGGAATTAAGCGACTTGCCAGAGGTCTCATCACCAATTCTTCAGTAAGCTAGGATTAACACGTGAAAGAGGCTGTCTGAACCACGAGGCTGTGTCTGCACTTCGAACGTGCTCCTGTGTCTGAGTCAGAGGCTGGTTCCTTCCTGGGCCTTGGGCTGAGGACAGACTGAGGTCCGCTCTCACCTGTCCCTACATCTGCTGACAGGGAAAGGCCGTGTTTCCCGGGGACTGAGATGGGTCAGCAAATGAACAGATGGGGTGTGGACTGAGGGGCTGTATCATTCAAACTGCAGTCCCCAGAACTGATCAGTGATCCATGAAAAAAAAGGGATTCTCCTATTGCTTCTTGCTTCTCATCAATTCCCTTCCAAGAACACTTGTCAGATACCATGGGCTGTGGCGGAAGCCTGGGAAAGTGGGTCCAACAGACCTGGGTTCAAGTTGGTCGCTACCATTTCTCAGCTGTGTGGCCTTTGGCGTGTGCTTCAACCTTTCTGAGCTGCAGTTTTCTATTCTGTGAGAGGAGGTGAATAATCCTAACTGTCCAACAGCACTGTGAGGTTTCAATGGGAGAAGTGGAGTGAAGTGCCTGGCAAAGTTCCTGGCCGTTAGGTGGTGCTTGGGGCATGCTGGTTCCGTGCCCCCATCCTGAGAGCAGAATCCCAGCTGCAGCTCCTAGTCCCTCACCACATCTTGTCTGTAAGTTTGTCAGAGAGGCCAGGGCTCAGACACCAGTGACAAGGGACGTACTCTGGCAACAAAGTGAGATCCAGCTAGTTTTATTAAAACTCCTATTTAATTTTATTCCCCACTGATGTCTTAAATGATGATATCCTCTTTTCCTCTCTGTTCTTCTAGTCGCTCCAACCCGGAGACCTTCAGGAAGGCTCCCTGCTTCTGCCACCCCACTTTCAAGCTTACAGAGGGTTTGTGTTGGCTCAGTGGAGAGTGTGTTGAGTCCACTCTGTGTTCTTGGCACTCCACAGGAAGACAGGGGAAGAAAAACTCTGAGGAAGAAATAAGAAGGAAAAGAACCACTTTGCAAATGCCTGTCCCTGCCCCTGGTCATGGTGTGGTGGGTCTGGAGCTGATGCTAATCGGTGTGGTTTCTCTCCCGGCCCCAAGTTTATCCTTGTGTAATTTAGCGTAGGAAAAGCTAATACCAATGTGTCAGGTTGGGTTAATGGAGATTTTGTTTCGAGCTGAGCAAAGGCCCCCTCTCCTCCTGCCACCTCCATCCCCAGGCTCCTCCCCAAAGGAGGTAGCTTACCCACGTGCCACACATGACGCTGCTATCAAGGGACAAGGATCTTGAGGGGCCCTGGCAGGGCTCCCCTCCTTCCGAGAGATCTAGGAGGAAAGAGATGTTCTAGCCACTTTTGTTCACCCATTGCCATTTGCCCACAAGGCCTGCTGGCAGGAAGTACTTTCTTGCCGAACAGGAATCCTTCCTCTTCCTCCTATTGCTCATCCCCACTGGAGCATTTCCAGGCCTGCCACGGGGCTCTGTGGCTCAGGATGAAAGACCTTCCTGGCAGTTCCTCCGTTGCCCTCTCTGAGTCACAAGGGATCGGGCTAGATGACCTTGGTGGGTCCTGTGGCCTCAGATAGCCTGTAGCTCTAGGATTCTAGACAAATAGAAAGAGTTGGCTGGGTGTCAGCCTGTCCTGAACTTCACTGGTGGAGGTGCGGCCCTGGGGACTCTGAGTTCCTGGCACCTCCCCAAGCACCCATGTTATCATGTCACCAATGCCCCCTGAAAGCTTGCTTTGGGCATCTGCAATTCTACTTCTGGCTCTGGGACCGCTGTCGAGCACAGTCCTACCTTCTGTCTGGGCTCAGTCTCCCCACCTATAAAAAAGGGAGGGGAGGGCTGGATGAGCTGATCTCTAGGGCTGTCTCTAGCCTGTGGCTCCCTACCAGAGGGAGGAGGCTCGGGCCTCTTTATGTGCTACTCAATTATCCCTGACTTTAGGGGGGGGGATGAAAGCACTCTAGAGAGAGCTGGCTGGTCTGCAGCTAGTAATGGGAGAAGAGGAGAGGAGGATGGAGGGCAACTCAGAGTATGAAGTTGTGAGAAAAGATAGAAGGTAGGAAGGCAGAACGGGAGGAGGCAGGAAGAAAGAGGAGAAGGAGGTGGAGGGAGGGAAGGGAAAGAATAAACACATAATCAGGGTTACTGAGTTTCCTGTGCAGCTGGAGTCATCTTTTGCTCTTAATAAACTCAGCTGTGGCTCCACACCCCCTCCGGATGGGTGGCTGCTGTTCCCAATGCAGCTCAGCTTGCCTGAGACCTGAATAGGGCAGGAGGGGGACACTCAGGCCTGGGTGTCTGAGGCCGGTCACTCACGGATGCCCACCAGCAGAACTAGGCTGAGCCCAGCCAGCCTGGGAGCTGGGTCTTCCCTTGAGGCAAGATGGTGGGGAGGAGAGAACAAGGCACCTGGGTGAGGCAGGCTGGGTTTCCGTTCACTACTCACCCAATCTGGGCTGAGGAGCCTTGCGCTTGTTTTCCCCTCTCTGAGCCTGCTTCCTCATCTGCAAGTGGGGCTTGTGTCTCCTCTGATACACACAGTTTGACGTATGGAGTGATGGAGAAGCTGGCTATGGAGGCCCCAGCCCATGCCTGACCAAGTGGCTATTTAACAGCTGGTGTTCCTTGCTGTTTCCTAACTCCTAGTCCCCCTAGAGTCCGGGCTCGAGCCAGTCTAAAACCAGTAGCCTCAACTCAACACCCAAAAACCAAATAATCCAGTCCATAAATGGGCAGAAGACATGAACAGACACTTCTCCAAAGAAGACACACAAATGGCCAACAGACACTGTTCAACATCACTCGGCATCAGGGAAACTCAAATCAAAACCACCATGAGATACCACCTTACACCAGTTAGAATGGCAAAAATTAACAAGGCAGGAAACAACAAATGTTGGAGAGGATGTGGAGAAAGGGGATCCCTCTTACACCGTTGGTGGGAATGCAAGTTGGTACAGCCACTTTGGAAAACAGTGTGGAGGTCCCTTAAAAAGTTAAAAATTGAGCTACCCTGTGACCCAGCAATTGCACCACTGGATGTTTACCCCAAAGATACAGATGTAGTGAAAAGAAGGGGCACCTGCACCCCAATGTTCATAGCAGCATTGTCCACAATAGCTAAATCGTGGAAGGAGCCGAGATGCCCTTCAACAGATGACTGGATTAAGAAGCTGTGGTCCATATATACAATGGAATATTACTCAGCCATCAGAAAGAACGATTACCCAACATTTGCAGCAACATGGATGGCACTGGAGGAGATAATGCTAAGTGAAATAAGTCAAGCAGAGAAAGACAATTATCATATGGTTTCTCTCATCTATGGAACATAAGAACTAGGAAGATCAGTAGGAGAAGGAAGGGAAGAATGAAGGGGGGATAAACAGAAGGGGGAATGAAGCATGAGAGACTATGGACTCTGGGAAACAAACTGAGGGTTTCAGAGGGGAGGGGGGGTGGGGGATTGGGATAGGCCGGTGATGGGTATGAAGGCAGGCATATATTGCATGGAGCACTGGGTGTTATACATAAAATGAATCAATGAACACTACATCAAAAACTAATGATGTACTATATGCTGGCTAATTAAATATAATAAAAAATATAAATGAATGAATGAATGAATGAATGAATGAATGAAAAATAAAACCAGTGGCCTCTGCAGCCTCACCCACCCAGAATCTGCCTTTCAGAGGGAGGGGAAAGCGTGGAGGAGCCAAACGGGCTCAAAAGGGCCAGGGAATCCCTCCCCTTGTCCTGACTCTCCCCAAGCCTCCTTGAACTTCCCTTCCCAGACTGCCCCTTTCCCAACATGTAGATCCTAGAAAGGGGTAATCAGGGGGGAGCAAAGAGCACCCTGTTCCCCAACATTGTTCCTGTGAGGACACCTGGAGCCAGCCTCTTGAATATGTGGTCCTGTCATTAAAGGTTCCCCAAACCCCTTATGTTATAAGAAAGAGCGGGCAGCTTGGGGGGAGGCAGTGAAGGGTGTTTATGAGGTTCTCAGGGGGGGTCCCAAAAGTCCACAAGACCTACTAGTTACGAAGTGCTCGGTGTCTGCTAGGTACTGTTGCCTCCAACCCTTGCCTCAGGTAGGCCCTCCCTCAAGAGGAAATCAGCACTTGAGGGTCTTGACTGAAGTCGGTTCAGGAGCAAGAGCCACCTGGGATGGGCCAGTGGCCTGGCTTCTTCCCCGTGGGGCCCAGAGTCATCACTCTGAACCCAAGCCAGAGCAAGTCATTCCTCTGCTCACAGCATTGACATGGCTCCTGCTGTCCTCAGGCTAAACTCCTGCTCCTTGATTAGGCCTCTGTGCACCCACTCTCATCACCTGAGCCCTGCCCACATTTTGTTTCTCCTCTCTCGCCACTTCTGCTTTTGATGCCAGAGCTTGGGCCACATCAAACGTCAGTATTAAAACAAGCCCTCTTCCCCGCCTATCTGCTTGGGATGTTCTGTCTCCCTGGAATGCCTTCCCCCTGCTTCCCTGTCTGTCAACATCCCACTGGCCCTTCACAGAACTTCCTGACTGGAATGGAACCTCCAGGAGGGTATGGACTTCCTTTTGGTCACTGCCGTATGTCCAACACCTGGAATCGTCCCTAGTACATAGCAGGTGCCCAACATATAGTCCCTGAATGCTGTCTACATGGATGATCCAAGTTCAAATGCTACCTCCCCTGCGAAACAGCCCAGGTAAAGCCCATTTATGCTGCCAACGCGCTTTCACATACATTTACATCAGAGCCCACATCCCGTTTCCTTCTTGTTGTTTCTCTACTTATCTCCCCCTAGCCTGGATGTCTCTTCAGCCGGGCACCTCAGCCGAAGCATCTTGAAATCACGTGCCGTGCCTTCTGCATGTGGGGAGCTGCAAGCCAATGTCCGTGCCCCAGACCCCGTCCTGATCCGCAAAGTGGAGTCCAGGCTGGCTGGAGCCTTGGCGTGAGCATTCTCAAAGCTCTGCACATGAGGATTCCAACATGTGGCCAGGCCAGAGAAATGCTAGAACGGACATTCTGTGACAGCCCTTTTGTCAAATGGTTCCAACTCCACCTGGCCTGTGGGCTGGCCTCTGAAGGGAACAACACTGGCTCAAAGGGACCGAAGAGGTGGCCTCCAAGGAAGTTGGGTCTCCTGTCTGGTTTAGCCTAAGGGAGAAGATGGAGAAAGCCATGCTCTCCCCCCGGGACAGGGAGTATGGGTGATACCTTCACACCGCCACCTGGCATCTTCTTTGTCCTTAAGCCTGAACGCATCTAACCCAGCCAGGCCCCTGACTCATCATTTCCAGTTTAAGCCAGTCAGGGCTGCCTTCACAGCAGGCGCAGAGGGCCTGAGCCCAGAGGGGAAGAACTGATAGGCCAGCCAAATGGGCACAGAGTCAGTTGGTGAGCCCCTGGGGTTCACCTGGCCTGCTCGGTGAGTGCCACCTGAGCACCAGCTCCAGCATCCTGGGGCAGTGAAAGATCTTTGACTTAAGAACCACAGCTGACATGTGTTACTTTGTGCCAGGCCCCGTTGAGCACTGTCCATGCATTATTCTAGTACGTGCTCTCGACAGCCCTGTGAGGTGGGTACGATCCTTCCCATTTTATAGACCAGAACCTGAAGCTCCCTGGAGTTGCGTGTCTTGCTCAAGGTCACACAGCCATGTGCCATCAAGTGCCAAAGCCCAGACTTGAAGCCAAGCTTGAGAACGCTGAGTGACCAACCTAGACTAATGCTGTAACTAAAAAGGCCAAGGGCACAGCCCCTTCTCCATCCCTCACTCTCTGTTTGACATTGTCATTCACTCTGGGCCGCCTCCCTGGAGTGTTCCAACCGCTGGGGAGGGGTGAGTGGCTGGCGAGGATGTTCTCTGAGGGTTTTTCCAGCCATGACGGTGCAGAGGCTATGAATTCCTGACAGAGCAAAGAAACCAGCTGTTCTCTGCCTCCGTACTCGGGGCGGTAGGTTTGCTTGGGGATAGCCAAGGCAGGGCTCAGAGTGACACTAGCCTCTTGCCTCAGGCCCCAGGAGACAGCAAAGCTATAAAGAGCTAATCTTTACATCTTCTCTTTAGTGCCAAGTGCCATTCTAAGCACTTTGCAAGCATGTATGCATTGAGTCTGAGACCACTCGATGGAATAGGAGCTAGCCCCATCATCCCCATTTTACAGATGGGACAAGAAAGCCTAAGATGGTTAGGTAACTGGCCCAAGGCTACACGACTACTAACCGGCATAGCCAGGATTCAAACTCTGGCCCATCTGGCAGAGGTGCTTGTGTTTTTAACCACTGTACCCTGCTGCTCAGGCACTTTCCGTGAAGGATGAATGGATGGGCAAGAGGAGGGAGAGGCTTTTTTCTGCCACCCGGGGCCCCCAAGGTGAGTCAGACTTGGCTCTGGATGCCTGGCCTTTCATCTTCTCCTTTTCCCAGTGTCTCCTGGAACAGAGAGGGTCTGGGCACTCGTGTGCGTGCAGAATGGGGAGGGGAGGCCCCTCAGGAAGGGCAGAAGCTGCCAGTGAGGCTCCAGGCCACACGGGCCGGGCCAACAGGAAAGCATGAATATGGGCAAGTCCTGGCACTCGGCACTTGGATGCCTAATCCCCAGGGAGGCGCTTGCCTGGGGTAACTTGCCTCAGAGGCTGCCCGGCGTGCTCATTCAGAGTGTCTGCCACTAGGTGTAGGACTAGACAAAGGAGCTGGGCCAAGCCTTCCCCTGGGAGTGACTGTAGGAGAAGGAAGAGGGGGGAGAGGCTACCCAATTCAGCTGGGTCCGGGCCAAAGGCCACCCACCAGCCAGCAGATTCTGGGCCTTTAGAATGACTTCAAGTGGACAGGAAACCTTCTTGCCGTTCCTGCTCCCACCCTCTTCCACCTTGCGGTAGAGGAGGCAGGCCAAGTTCTCAAGGGCTCCCCCTGCCCAGACCTGACCACCAGGCTAGGTCAGGAACCCCTGTCATATAACCTTTTAGCAGCTCACACGTCTGCTTCAGGGAATTCATGTCAACCAGAATCACATTGTTATTTGGGCGGTAGTCATTGAATGTCTGTCTTCCCACTAGATTAAACCCCCATGAGAGCAGGAGTGGTGGTCATCTCCTCTGTCACCATGTCCCGGAACACAGCACTGTGCTTAGCATGGAGTAGATGTCCAAAAAAATGTGTCGAATGAATGCCTCCGCGCCCACTGGAACGGAAGTGCTTTGTTCCTACCTCTCCGGTTTGCAGGACATAGCCCCCCCGCATTGGGCACTACAGTGAGTTGGAGGGGACAGCCCACCTGTGCTCTCCCAGAACCCTTCAGGCCCCAAATTCTGGGCCCCAGAACCCCCTCAGGATCTCGGTGAGCGTGTACCTCACACCTCCTCCCTTCCTCCCTTGTCCTTCCCCTCTCTCCCTTATCTCTTCTTCCTGTTCTCTCCCACCTGCCAGAGGATAGGCTGATGGGCATCAGCAAGAGAAAAGGCCAGCCCGTAGGGCTACCCAGGCCACCCACCCATGCCGGCTGGCCAGCCACTGTGTGTCCTGAGGCCTGTCTCAGAAGGGGCAGAGCAGTGGGCCCCACACCTTACTATAAGTCATTGGCAGGCCAAGATTCCAGAGGGATTTCGGAGGCCAAGGAGGAGGAAGCCTCATTACTGTTTAAAGAGTCATATTATCTAAGAGTTGGAGTGATACAGGGACATGTGTCTGGTAGCTTGTGAGGCAGAAAGGGAAAAAACAACAACAACACATGAACGGTGCTATTTCATAAGCTGGGTGGTGACACCACAGACGCTCATTTTATTACATCGTATACCATGTTTTGGATATCTATTGTATCATTTTATGCTCGTTAGGGCAATCTAGTATTGCTATTAAACAGGTAGATGGCCAAAGTCAAGGCTGTCTGGGTACATTTTCCCGCTCTGCCATTTACTAGACGCATGACCTTGGGTTGGATATTGAACCTCCCTTTGCCCCGGTTTCCTCAGATGGCACTCAGGGTTGCTAATAGTACCCCTCTATAAGGACTGCTGTGCAGGGTAATCCTGTTAATGCCTGCGGAGTGCAGGCTTAGCACAGAGCAGGCATACAGCAAGTACTAGCTATTATTATGCTCTGTGTTCCTAAGTCTATGAAACTGTGTGTAGGTATCGGTATAGCTACACAGGGCTCTAGGCTGCGGCATAGAAGAACAGCAGCAGGGAATAAACCCAAATGTGAACAAGGATTGTATCTGGGGAGTGGGCGGTAGGAAATGTATTTTTGTCTTCCTAGTACTTTTCTGTATCTCCCAAATTTTATAATAGGCTTGATTAACTTTTGCAAACAGGAAAAGTTCTTTCTCAATTTTCAACGTGCGTAGCGGCCCCATCAATGTTAAATCATCGACACACGAAGGCAAAAGCAGACACATTTAGAAGGGCTACCGAGAAGTGCCGCTAGGCTCCCGGGTCCCAGACACAGCTGCCGAGCAGAGGCCCTCGGGCAGGGGCCTCGTGAGGAAACCCCTCTGTTCTGCCACTTCAGCTTCCCTCTGGGCTGCCGACACCCCCACCCTCTCTCTGCTCCCCTGAGGGTGCTCCACCCTCCATGCCATAGTGGCCTTGGCACCCTGGCAAGGAGGCTGGTGGGGAAGGGCTGGAGCTCTGGAGGGCCTCTGGGAAACCAAGCTGATCTCATTCCTCCCTCCTCTCCTGTCAGGTGATAGGAGATGACATTAGCTGAAGCCTGAGCTGGTTTTGACCTGCTGCCTTTTAGCTCGTTGGGCGGAGGACAGCAGCAGCCCCACTTGTACCCAGAGTAGGAGATGGGGGGGCATATATGTGGGCGGGGGGGCAGGCCTGAGCGGTTGCCCAGGCTGACCACTGGGAGGTGGCTGAGGAGACTGGCGGGAGGGAATGCAGAGCCGGCTTTCTGCCCAGCTCATGAATTGAAGCTGGGGAAGCAAGGGAGACTGGGATCTGGCTTGGATCAGGGCCAGGGCCCCAGGACAGAAATAGGCCAGGCCACTGGGTTTTCAGATCAGTGTCCTGCTCTGCCTGACCGTCTGGGCCACTCACAAGCCCGGAACCACGTGGACTCTGCAAGGCAGGAAGATGGGGCAGACAGAGCCAGGGCCCCGCTGCCCTCACCCTCCGCCCCCTCATTTGGCTTCATCTTCACGGTACTTACAACCACTTGATGTTCTATGAGCTGTGTGTTTATTGACTATTCTTCCTCAAGAAAGGATGCTCTTCAAAGGTAAAGAATTTCTCTCCCCTTTTCATGGTAGCACCCTGAGGCCCCCAAATAGCGTTTGGTACATGGTACATGGTAAGTACTTGATAAATCTTTTTTTTTTTTAATGGATGAGTAAATGACCCCCCCCAACCAGGGCTTGTGAAGTAGGTAAGGCAGACAGGCACTGGACATTACCCTCGTTTTGGCTAATGAGAAAGTGGAGGCTGAGAGAAGTTCAAGGGCTCACTTAATGTCACATGGCTGGGAGATGTGGCGAGTCTTACTTAGGTTTAAACCCAGGGGTCACAAACTTGAATGTTCTTTTTTCAATACGGTGCTGCCTCTTCTAGAGAAATAAAATGGGTTGGCTGTGCCCCAGGTGCTGGCCAGACACCCCTGTGGGCACATGGACTACAAAGACAAAGTGTAATCCTTGAGACAGCCACGACAAGTGAGCCCCGGGGGGGGTTAGGGGGTTCTTTTCGCTGCTACCAAGGCTTATTTAGGAACAGGTTTTGGTCACTTGGGGCCTCTGCTGAGGAAGATCTGACCCTGACATTCTTACCGACTGAGCCTCGGCATTTCAAAGAATGAAATGGGTAGAGAGCATGGCAATAGTGTTTCTCCTGAGGCTGGGTGACTTGGCTGCGTGGGGCTTCGGATGCCAGCTAAGGGCCTAACTGTGGTCTGGGAAAGGGCCGAAAATGTGGTTAGAGAATCAGGGCCAGGCCCCTTGGTGCCCACTGGGACCTGTCTCCCTTCCATGCCACCCCTGAGCAACCCAACCAGCAACCATCACCACGCCAGCTTCTGCAGGGCAGAGGGCATGGGGCGGGGTGGGGGGTGGAGGAGAGATACCCGTCCTTCTCCCAGGCCACCAAGAATGCCCTGGTCTGTCTGTCCCTGTAGGCAGCAAGTAAATGGGCTTTGGACTTCTCCTCTCATCCCACAACCCCCAGGCAGACATTCCAGCTGAGACAGAGAATTCCTTCTTCTGGGTCTGAAGCAGCGGCCTTACCTCACCTTGTCGAGTATGGTCCCCAGGCCCTCAGAGCAGAACCTGTCACCTTCTTCCCCACCCCAGCAGAAAGCCCATGGTTCTCTGGAATGCACTACTGCTAGGGTGCAGGTCACACACACACACACACACACACGTGAGCCCTTTAGCCCGGAGCCTGAAAGCTCCATCCCCCATGTCCCATGGAGCTCTGGGGTCTCGTCACTTAAACATCCGGCATAGGGCAGGGCTGGCGGCTGGGGGCTGCATGCATGTTGCCCTTGCCTCACAGGACCCAGGGGAGAAGATGCAGACCCTGAGGGCTCCAAGGTTGCAGGGTGAAATGTGGGAAGTGTGATGGCTGCGCGGGAGGCACCCCACACTGCTCCTTGCTGGATCCGGGCCTGCAAGCCACAGCTAGATCTTACCCTGACGAGCCCAATCAGGCAGAGCTTGGAGGACAGAAAGAGGTTTTTCTGGGGTTCCGAGGCCCCTCTTCCTGGGCTTAGGACCTGGCAGCCGTGGAGCCTTTGAAATCTTGGCCAGAGGCCTGGCTTCCTGGGGTCCACCTGGCTAGCATGGGGGAGACAGGATCTGGGGCCCAATGGGCAGGTGGTGGCTGGAAGGAGGCAACATGTCAGGATGGTGGAGGCATCAGGTGAGAGAAAAGGCAGAGCAGAGAGCGAGGGAGTGGGGTATACAAATGGGTATAGGAGGAGAGGGGAAAAGGGTGGTTAGCTGTACCTAGAGCAGACTATGGGTTTCTGGTGTGCCCCACAGTGGCCTTGGGCCGGTTGCCCTGTAGACCGGGTATGTTGGGTCACCAAAACCCTGGGCAAACTGAGAACCCCAGGAGAAAGGGAAGCACCAAAACAAGGCTCTGGAGTCTTCCCTCGCAGCTGTGGACTGGCTCTGGTGCCCTGCTGGGACCCCAGCAGTGTTTGGGGACAAGGCTTCTCAACTCTTCTGCCCAACAGGTTACAAGTCTGATGAGGTCTTCACCCTTCAGCTCTCAGAAAGGCCTAGTGAGGCCTGAGATGGCCCAAGCTCCCCTTATCCCATTTTGCCACACAAATGGTATTGTTTTTCCTCTGTGTGCCCAGAATGGAAAAGGCTGGAGACCGCAAGACAAAGGTAGGGAGGAGGGAGCAGGAATCTGGGAGGCAGGCCTGCTGTTCCCGCCCTGCAGCCTGGACAGAGCTGGGATGGCTCAGGCCTGGCCTCAGGCTCAGGGCTCCCATCACTGCTTCCTCATCTCTCCCTGCCATTTCTCTTTGCCCCTTCTGGGCCTCTGCCTTCTACTGCTTCTGTCGACGTCCCTGTCCCTGTCTCCCTCTCCCTGTCTTTGTTTTTGTCTTCATTTCTGTGTTTCTCTGCCTCTAGGCCTATCTGCGGCCTCTCTCTTTATCCCTCATTGTCTCTCTGACTCTGTGTCTCTCTCTAGTTTCTGTCTCTAGTTCTCTGTCTTTCTGCATGTTTTTCTTTCTCTGTCTCTCTCTCTTGCTGGTTCTCACTGTCTCCCTGGCTCTGGTTTGTCTCTACTTTTCTCTGCTTCCTCTTTTCCCTCTGTCTCTCTCCAGGTCTGTCTTTCCACCTCTTATATCCTCTCTTGCCCCAACTCTGTGTGCGTGCAACATGCTCCGCTCTGTACCCGGGGCCCAGTTGGCAGCTCCTGGATGCTGGGCAGCGACATTCACTCTCCTCCTGCTAGTTACAATAGAAGCTCTAAAGGCGGGGCTCCATGGACCAGCAGGGTCAATCGGGCCTGCCTGGGATCCCAGGACTGGGGCAATGCCAGCCACCTCTATTTTGAGCAGGGGAGGGGGCACTGAAACAGGGAGGCCCAACCGAGCCATGGCAGATTGCTCCATAATTCCCCCCAGGGCTTATCTGGGCTACCTCCTTCAGTCTAGCTCACTCCCATAAGCCTGTCCAGGTTGCAGCCAGAGCACCTGCCTTGTGGCCAGGCCTGTGTGGGACAAGAGAACAGTCAGAGTGACAAGGCCCAACTGTCAGGGAGGTTCCCTGCTGCGGCCACAACAGGACCCTCGAGCAGTGACACAAAGCTGGCATCTGAGTGTTCTATCTGAGCTCCACTGCCCACTGACTACGTGACCTTGAGCAAGCAAAAGTGCCTACTTCAGGCACCCGAAGGCCCACCTTGAAGGGTGGTTCTGAGTATTGAGGGAAATGGAGTCTGGGAAGGGACAGGCACGGTGCTTGGCACCAGGAGGGGCTGGACAAGTGGGACACTCCTCCTTCTTCTCTCCCTTCCTTCACCTTCGCCAGTTTGGGGTGATGATATTAGGGTTAGCATGAAGACTTCTGGGAATGCTTGGGCAAATAACAAGGCTCTCTGGGTCTTGGCTTCCCCCCCCAGCTCTTCCAGAAGGGTCAGCAGGAAGTGGGTGGTGGCCACAGTGACAGAAGAGGTGGTGGCAGAGCCAGGGGCCAGGGCCCCATTGAGGTCAAGTTGGGTGGGCAACTAGGGTGGTGTTGGGCCAGTCCTGCCCCTGAGAACGTGCGATCTCTCCCCCAAGAGGCTTTGAGTCATAGACAAAGAGTTCTACAGCCCTGCCTCCCTCACCCCCCAAGCACAGACACACTTGGAATTTCCAAAGTTTGGTTTGTGCTAGTTTTCATTACTGTGAGTTTCAGAAATGCTCACTGCCAGAGCCAGCCTGAGAAGGGCAATTTCTCTCTCACAGAATTTGAAAGGGTCGGTGCTGTTGGGCCCTTGGAGGGTGCCTAGGCCAGTCCTACCCCTGCTCCCCACAGCCTGACAAATGGGACTGAGAGGCCTGAAGAGAGGGAGTGATTGGTCACTCACAGAGCATGACGCAAGACATGACAGATCTGGGCCTAGAATCCAGGTCTCTTGACTCCCGTGGTCTCCCTTGCTCATCCACTGGCTCTATTCTCTCACCCCTCTGTCTATCTGGCACTATCTTTCTCCATCTTTTGCTGTGCCATGCATTCTTCATTCCCTCCGTTCCTCAACAAGAGCCTGAACGGTTGAGACTCCCAACTAATTGGAGCTTCTTTCAGCACCCTCTGGCCCACCCTGCCAAAGGTGAGCATCATGCTGGCTGGACCTGTGCATGGGGGTTCCATTTTCCATGGAGTAGCCTCCTTCTTGCCCCCTCAACCAGACAGGGTGAGATCAGCCCACCAGGCAGGCAGCCCCGGCCCCACATGGCTCTGGGGTCTTCCTGAAATGGGGCATCAGCAGACCCTCTTCCTATCTGCTTACCTGCCTTTCCAAGCCAACCCTAGGGCAGAGGTAGAGCTGATGCTCTCTCTAGGGAAGGGTTGGGATTTGCAGATGCCCCCTACCCAGGGAAATTCTGCCCAGATTAGAAGCAGGAGTTCATAGAGTCAGGGCACGGCTCCTGAGCACACTTCCCAGCCTCTGCCCCCAACCTCAGCAGGCTGGAGGGTGGACAGACTGGGGAGCTGCTCTTGGAAGTCCTGCCATAGCTCTAAGTGGCAGGGCCAGTGGGTGGGACAAAAGTCCATCTGTATCCTACTAAGAAGCCAGGTGGGAGCTCCTGCCTAGAGTCACACAGGTGGCATCTATAGCACATGGCCAGAGACTCTGATGTCAACTTGACACAGATACCTTGTACCAGAGAGGATGGGCAAGGGTCTGCCATCAGGCATCCAGAGGGAGAGCCCTGCAGGGGAGCAATGGGCAAAGAATGAGCCTTGGCATAGACTGCTCTCAGTTTAAATCCAAATAGGGATGTCCTTGCTGGGTGACCTTGACCAAATTATTTCACCTCTCTAAGCCTTGGTTTCCCGACCTGTAAAAGCTTGCCCCCTTGCTGTTCAAGATTCCAGACAGGCAGTGCCTACTAAGGGCACACAACCTGAGGACGTTTGGGGGAAAGACCTCCTAAGAGGCCAGTGCACCATGTGGGGGTGAGCAAGAGGGCGAGCAGCAAAGGATTTGGCATTAGCTGATCAGAAAACTCGTGTGAGTTAGCAGTGGAATGTGGTGGCTCAGAGAGCTCCTGCACTAACTCATGTCTGGAGTCCAGGAGGGTGAAGGCATCCCTCCGGCTCTGGCATCCCACTGGAGTTGGGGTGGCTGGGCCACGGCCAAAGGGATACCTGTTTGGAGGAGAGAGAGCAGCCTACAGATGAGACCAACTCTTTTTGGCCCTTTGAGGCCCCCAGCACCATCACCAGCCTATACAGTGTCCTAGTACAAGTTAGCAAAAGTGCCTCCTTTGGGTGTCGGCAACCCTGCACCAGGACATGTGGCTTGGTGCACGCATCATGGGCTGGATCAGCTCCCATGGGCCCCCTTAGCGTGAGTGCCCTCATAGCCGTCCTAAAATCCCCACCATTTTCCAACCCAGCCTTTATTTATTCAACAGATGCTTATTGAGTTCCTACTAGGTGCCTAGTTAGGCACTGTTCTACATATTGAGGAGGGGCCCCAGGAACTGGGGATGCTCGCTTTGGAGAAGAGAGCCTTACTGCATATCTACAGAGTTCTCTGACCAAAGGTTATCTGGACCCTTGCTCAGGACCAAACTTCAATTCAATGGATATTTACTGAGTGCCCACAAACAGCCTGCCCCCGGGTTACCACTAGCTGGCTGTGTGGCCTTGCATGAGTCACTTTCCCTCTCTGGGTCTCAGTTTCCCCATCTGCAAATGAAGGCACCAGGCTAGATGAGCTGTAAGGCCACTCCTGACTTCTTGCAGGAAATCTTGCAGGGTGACCAGAGGAAGGGGGGGCAGACATTTACCGTGTGGCCCAGAGCTGCTGTATAAGGGGTGCAAGCCAGAGGGAGGATCTGGACTAGAAAATCTTGGGGGTCTTCTTCAGCCTAAGACTCAAGTGGCTTCTCACCTTTCTCCACATCTCTCTCAATGGTCTTGCTCTGGCCACCCTAGTCTCACCTGCCCAGCACCTGCCATGGCATCTCCAGTCCCCATGCCTTTGCCCAGGCTGTGCACTTGGCCTGGAATGCTGTCTCCTATTTCTGCCTCGTGAGATGCCACTGATCATGAGTGTTGCAGAGAAGACCTAAACATAAGAGGGTTGGAGGCAGGGGTTTGGATTTGATGTCCTCCACCTCCCTTGCAGCCTAAAGTGTCTCAAGGAAGGGGCTACAGTGGTCCAGGGTGTCTCAAGGGCTGAGCTATACCAGCCCCAGGAACATCACTCTGGGCTCAGGGGATCTGTCAGCTGCCACCATGCAAGGGCATTTTCTCCTTTGGAGCATTTTGGAGCATGTGCTCTGAAACCAGATTGACCTGTGTTCCCAGCCCAGATCTGTCAGCTTCCTAATTATGCAGCTCTGGCTCTCTCAGGTCCCTTTTTAGAGCCTGGTTCACACTCTATGAAATGGGACTACTCGGTCCCATCTCTTATTCCTTGAAGCGAAGAGAAAAGAAGGTGGGAAGATCATGTCTGTAAGAATTGAGGACTGGCGCCCACGGTCTACCAGCACTCTGCTGACCGAGGCTCTGGCACCTCCCACTGCCTGCGTTCTCCAAGCTACTCCTGATTCACAAAGCCAAGGGCTTCGTCCGCTTTGAAAGCTTTTCCAGTGATTTCCTACCCAGAATTTCCCTGAACATTCCTCCTCTCTAATCCTGCCCTTTTGTTCTCTTTTTAGGCCCTTTGTGCTGCCGTCCATATGCCCTGGGCCCGTCAGCTCTGTGGAAGGAGCACCAGCAGAGACTTCGCATGTGCTCAGATGTGGGTTACTCTGCCCAGCCAGACTCAGCCCAGTCAGATATGGGGCTCCCAGGCTTGAGAAGCCTGGAGTGGGTGTCGGAGGGAGCCATGACCATCTTCCCAAGGCTCCAGTGCCCCCAGGGAGTGAGCAGCACCCTTGCCAGGGCTCTCCTTCTCGTTCAGGCTTCCCCAGCAGGCTGCTCTCCTTCTGAGAGATGGCACATGGATTGAGAACATAGAATTATCAGTCTGGGAGCCCTGGGTTCTACTCCCAGCTCTGCCCCTGGGAGTCCTTGGGCATGTATCTTGGCTCCTTCCACCCTCACTTTGTCCATCTGTGAAACGGGGTGATGTTCATGGTCCAGCTTGCAGGACTCAGCGGAGATTCATGCACAATTACTACTTGCTGTAAAGCAAGTGCTTGATTAACAGTAACCACCTCCTTAAAAAAGCATTTCCTGAAACGTTGGGCATATTGTAGACACTCGGTAAATATTCATTGAATTGAGGCTTGATTCTGATAAAAAATCAAGATATGGCTTTTGGTCAGCAAACTTTATAGATACTGTGTGGAACCACAAAGTTTGCCTTCTCTGCCCATCTCATGGCAGCCTGCCCATCTTCCCACTGTCACCTGCCTCCTCACTGGAGGTTCAACAAAAGCCTCAGAAAAGCCCTTGTGTATGGGCTAAAAAGAGCAATCTCTGCTCAGGGCCAGGTCCCTGGGGTGCTCGTGGCATTGGTGTGTCGAATGCAGGCTGGGAAGGCAGGAGCCCTGGGCCAGCAAGTGGGCCAAGAGCTTCAGCCCAGGCTGGCCAAAGCAAAGGGTAAGACTCGTGATTGTCATGGGAATGACTTGAACTCAGGTCCCAGTGATGCCACTTATTGGCTGGTGACTACAGGCCCCTCTCCAGACTGTGAAATGGGGTAATGGTGCCTGCCTTGCTCATCTCACAGGGTGAGAGTAAGGATGCGATGAGATAGCAAAAATGTGTGGAAACACTGGAGGCTAGAACCCATGTGTTTTGGGCAATTTGAATTGGAGCCACGAACACCTTTTACAGAAGGCAGCAGGGTAAAAAGAAGAACACAGACCTGGCTCAAATCCTGACTCTGCACTTTCCCGTCTGTGTGGCCTTGGGCAAGTCGCTGAGCCTCTCTGAGTCTCCGTCTCCTCATTTATAGAATAAGGATAATAATATAATACCTACCCCCTTGTTTTGGGGTGCAATGGGGTGATGCATAAAGCATAGGAAGCCTGTGGGAGATGTCAGGGCCCACTTGGGAAGATGTCAGGAAGTCCCAGGGGCAAAGCTGAGAGGCAGTAAGGTGGGTGCAGAAAGGTGACCAATTGTCTCCAACCTGCAAACAGTGCCTGAGTCCCTTTGCCCTGCCATGTCCTGAGCTTGGCTGTTAGGATGCCTGGAGCAATCAAACCCAGTCCCTGCCTCCAGGGCCTGCCCCTAGGCTGAGTTAAATCAGCCTTGAGTGGGTCTTATGACCTGGCAGCCGGGCCTGTGCCTTCTTCCCTGGGGCCTCAGTCTAGCTTTCCACACCCTGGGCCCACCCTGAGGTCCACTCCTACTACACAGCTCCAGGAGAAAGTTCCCCTTTGCTGGGCACCTGCCACCCCCATCAGGGTTCCTCCCTCCCTGGCTGGAACCCAGTATCTCATTTGGAACAAATGGAATGAGAGTGCCCAGAGTGGGGCAGGCTGGAGAGACTGCCTTGTCTCTGTTGTGGAGCTCGGGGTCCAGTGATGATGGAGACAAGTCCCCGGCCCTCATAGAGATGGTGTCCTAGGGGAGGCAACAGAGAATCTCAGATAGTGACACATGCTGTGAAGGAGATAAACACAAGGAATAAAACCATGGTAGGGTTAGGGGGGCAATTTTCAGTAATGTTCTAAGGGATTCTTTCCATCTGATGCTTGGAGAGACAGAGGAACAGACTGGCAGAAGGTCACCTAGCAGGTGCTGGCCGAACTGGGGCAGGACCCAGAGGCCTACCGTCCCATGCCTGTGTCCACACCAAGCTGTCTCCGGGGCCTCGTCATGCTCTCACCTTCACCTCATCCTGCTTTCCAGGTACCCCCCCCCCCCCAGAGCTCCACGGCCGCTATGCCCTTTCCTCTCTTGGGCAAAAGAGGCTGCTGGGACGACCTCAGCTCTGGCCTGACAGGGTTTTCTGAGGTCCCTGTGCAGTTGTAAGGAGGAGGCCTGGGGCCCTGGGCTGTGGGAGTTGCCTAGGTCAATGGTGTCTGTGAAAACATTGGCTGCTGAAAGCTCCAGCTGTGGGGGCCGACGATGCCCCCAACTGTCCAGATGTTGGTCTCACCCAACTTCTCTCCTGCAGCAGCAGATCTACCGGGAACCTCACAGCCCATGTCAGAGAAACCCAAGATCGTTGGGTTGGAGGGTTGGAAAGGAGCTGGAAGGGCCACCCAACGGGAACTGGCAAGCAATGGGAAGCTGGCAGGCTCTGTCCTGTCCTCAGCTTCCAAGGTTGTCTGGACAGCAGGGGTCACTCCTGGGCTGAGAGTGTCCCAGGGAAGGTGGGGCCACGGCCTCCCTGGTCAAATGTCCCAGGTTTCCTGCTCAGAAATTCCAACTGATTAAGAAGTTGTGGTCCATATATACAATGGAATATTACTCAGCTATCAGAAAGAACGATTTCTCAACATTTGCTGCAACATGGACGGGACTGGAGGAGATAATGCTAAGTGAAATAAGTCAAGCAGAGAAAGACAACTATCATATGATTTCTCTCATCTATGGAACATAAGAACTAGGAAGATCGGTAGGGGAAGAAAGGGATAAAGAAAGGGGGGGTAATCAGAAGGGGGAATGAAGCATGAAAGACTATGGACTCTGAGAAACAAACTGAGGGCTTCAGAGGGGCGGGGGGTGGGGGAATGGGATAGACTGGTGATGGGTAGTAAGGAGGGCACGTATTGCATGGTGCACTGGGTGTTATACGCAACTAATGAATCATCGAACTTTACATCAGAAACCAGGGATATACTGTATGGTGACTAACATAATATAATAAAAAATAAGTAAAAAAAAAAAAAAAGAAATTCCAACTGAATCCAAGGGTGGAACCAGTGCAGTGAGTCCTGGGCTCTTCCAAGAGGGAATGAGCTCCTTGTTAGTGCAGGTGTGTAAGCAGGTCCACACACCCAGAGTGGGTGAGGGGATCCTGTAGAGAGGTGGGACCTGAGGTTTGCTTTCCTGTTCTCCCCAAGACCGCAGTCTTCCTCTTGCTCTGAGATGCAGAGCCCTCCAGTCCACCCTCTTCCCCAGCACCAGGAGGGTCTGAAACCTACTTTCCCCAGCCCCCTTAAGTGAGTGGGCCCGGCGCAAGTCTTAATGGAGCACCCCCCTTCCCCTGCCCACCGACACTTCTCCTAATGCATCCTCGCTGGTCGGCTGGGAACCGCAGACGGCGCTGTGACAAGAGGGGAGATAAGGGGGCTCTCACATTTCCCCCGGCTGGGCTCCTGGGCCGCCAGCATTCACGCTGGCTGATTTCAACATGAAAGGGCCCCTTGAGAAGGAGAGCCCCCCTCCCTTTCCCCCCTTCCCTCTGTTAAGCCCCACTCCGAAGCTAACCACTGTCTGAGCCACCCTCCCCCTGGAGCACCGAGCTCTGCTGCTGGCCTGCCTGCCAAGCCTTCTCCCAACTGCGTCAGGCTCACGTCGCCACGCCGCCCTCCAGGGTGGGAATCCTAGGAAGGGAGGGGGGCAGCCTTATGCATGCACAGCCCCAAGCTGAGGGGGCAAAGGCGGGGCTTGCAGTCCCCACCGGGGACACAGGGCCCCGGGTCTGCTCTGGAGACACAACACAGTTCACTTGAGGCTGCTATGTCGAACAAAATCTTCATGGGGACAGCTCTGAGGAGAGGAGGTCTCCCAACCCCAGATCCAGGGCAGGCCAGAGGCTTCTCAGGATCTCTGAGTACCCGAGAGCTCCACTCAGGCCTCATCCCTGGCTTTTTCTTCCCTTAACTGCCCAAGACAAGCACCCTTCAAAAATCCACTGAAAACATCTCCTTTTTCTGCCATCAGAGGTCTTCCCTGGAAGGGAATCTGCCCTCAATCTTTTATGCTGCAACTTCCTAAACCCTTTATTTTGAACTAATTTTAGACTCACAGAAAAGTTGCAAAAAATAGAGCAGAGAGCTCCCATACACCCCTCACCTACCTTTCCCTGATATTAACATCTTACATAACCTTAGTACAATGATCAAAATCAAGAAATTAACCTTGGTATCATACTATTAACTGAGCTACAGATCTTATTTGAATTTCACCAGTTTTCCCACTCATGCCCTTTTGCTGTTCCAGGATTCTATCCAGGACCCCACATTGCATTGAGTTGTTATATCTCCTTGATCTCTCCCAATGTGTGACAGGCCCTCAGTCTTTCTTCATCTCTCGTGATCTTGGCACTTGTGAAGAGTACGAGTCAGATGTTTCATAGAATGCCCCTCGATTTGGGTTTGTCTGATGTTTTCTCATGACTACAGCGAGGTTATGCATTTTTGGCAAGAATACCACAGGAATGACATTGGGTCCTTCTCAGCTCATCATACAAAGAGGTTTGTGACAGCGACAATGTCCTATTGCCGGTGATGTCTACCTTGATCACTTGGTTAAGCTGAAGTCTTCAGGGTTTCCCCACTATAAAGTTACTCTACTTCCCTTTGATATATACAGATGACCCTTGAACAACACGGGTTTGAACAGCCCGGGTCCACTTTTATGTGTTTTTTTTTTTCAATAAATACCATAAAATACTGTGAATGTGTTTTCTCTTCCTTGTGATTTTTTTAAAGATTTTATTTATTTATCAGAGAGAGAGCACAAGCAGGGAGAGCAGCAGGTAGAGAGAGAAGCAAGTTCCCCACTGAGCAAGGAGCCCGATGCGGGACTCAAACCCAGGACCCCGGGATCATGACCTGAGCTGAAGGCAGATGCTTAACCGACTGAGCCACCCAGGGGTCCCTTCTTCGTGATTTTCTTAATAGAAATCCAGCTTATTGTAAGAATACGGTATATAATACATATAACATACAAAATATGTGTTAACCAACTGTTTATGTTCTCGGTAAGGCTTCCAGTCAACAGTAGGCTATTTGGTCTGTCTCTGGGGAGTCAAGAAGTTATATGCATATTTTTGACTGCATGGAGCAGGGAGGTGGGTACTCCAACCCCTGTGTTGTTCAAGGGTCAACTGTAGTTGATACATGTCTTGGGAAGATACTTTGAGAATATGAAAAGTCCTGTTTCTTTTCAGATGTTCCACGTCTATCTGCTAATTGTAGCATCCATCAGTGGATCAACATTTATTAGTGTGACTGCCTTCCTAATGGTCATGTTCTATTTCCCTTTCTTTCACATCTATTAATTGGAATTTTACCCTAAGGAAAAGCTGTCTCCTCTCCCCGTTATTTACTTATTCAGTTACTTATTTGTGTTAGTACGGGCCAATGGGTATTTATTTTATTCTATCAGTTGAAATCTAGGATCCTTCCCACCCTCAAGAGGGCAAACTATGACTCCCCACTCCTTGAGTATGAGATGTGCATAGTGACTTCCTTCTAAAGAGGACAGTGTGGAAAAGGGGAAAAGGTAACATGGAGGGGCATCTGGGTGGCTCAGTCGGTTAAGCATCTGCCTTTGGCTCAGGTCATGATCCCAGGGTCGTAGGATCGAGTCCTGCATTGGGCTCCTTGCTCAGCGGGGAGTCTGCTTCTCCCTCTGCCTGCTGCTTGCTCTCTCTCTCTCTCATAAATAAATAAATAAAATCTTTAAAAAAAATGGTAACATGGAGACACCTGACAAACACTACCTCAGCTAGGTGATCCCAGTGAACACCATCAGTAGATAGCATCCACCCGTGATATGTGTTGAAAGGGTGTTTTACCTCTGTAACATTCCCTCCACCAACACCCACTCCCCACTTTAACCATGAGAAAAGCATCACGATATTTCAAATCCAAATTGAGGAACATTCTACAAAATACCCAACCAATACTCCTCAAAACTGCCAAAGTCATCAATAGCAGGGGAATTTCTGTCACAGCCAAGAGAAACTCAAGGGGAACTGACAACTAAATGTAAAGGGGTATCTTGGATAGGGTGTTAAAACAGATAATTGTCACTAAGTAAGAAACTAAGGAAACCTGAAGAAAGTATGGACCTTAGTTAATAATAATGTATTGATATTGGCCCATTAATTGTAACCCATGTGCTACACTGATGGGAGATATTAACAATAGGAGAAACTGGGTGCCAAGTAGAGGGGAACCCTCTGTATGAACTTTCCACCTTTTTTTATAAATCTAAAACTATTATAAAATTCAAATATATATATATATATATAATCCAATACTATCGTTGTTTATTTTACGCTCAAATTGTTCCCACTTTGGCTAATTGAAACCTCCTTCAGCTTGGCTCCTGAGTTATTCCAACAATCCGTCCTTCTTTTCTGAGCACTTCCTTATTTTCTGGCACCACAAGATGGTCCAGGCATATCTTGGTCTTTCCCTGCCCCAGACCTGATTCAGCCATTTCTTCAAGAAGGACTGAATCCTTTTATTGGAGGCTGGAATTAGAAACCAAGATCTGGTCACTAGGTGCGTTCATTGCTACTGAGCTGTCCCTGCTTGTAGGCCCTCTCAGGTAACAGAGCTAGGAAATATGTGTGTATATCAACTCATTTTGTTGCAATTTTTAAAATGCCATTGACTCTTCTGTCCTCAGGAGATGTACTTCCTTTACTTCATATTCCTTAGCATCGCTGGACCAAAATCATATTTAACCAGTTCCCTTTTGGTGGCTATTCGTACTATTATTATACATTTTATTTTATATGATCAAAACAATGCAGTCCCCGTGTATAGTCATGTGCCAAGTGTTTCTCCAGGGCACTCGGGGTTTCTCGGACACTGAGATCTGCAATGTCTGTGTCATCTGTAATGTTGATGGAAGCCTCTGGTCTGCCTTCCAAGGTAGCTGTTCTAATTAACTGCCCACCATTGAAATTCACTCATGTGCCATTCAGCGCCTGACTTTTCTCAGCTTTCATTTCTCACTACCCTCTCCTACCTCTCATCTACCTCTCAATCAGTGAACTAACTTACTATTTTCTCTCAGGCTTCCAGGTCTCTCCCTGTGGTAGCACAGGGCATGATAGAGACCTCAGCTGCTATTTGGACCTTAGACTATAAGCTTTGTTGCTATCCTAGTCTCCTCTGAAGCTCATGGCCTATCAGAGGGCCTGGTCCATTGCAGTGGGCTTCATCAGGATGAACGGATGAATGGGCAGATGGATGGATGGATGGACAGAAGAACAAGTTGAATGAGCGAAATAAGTTCCAACAGTACAGGAGATTAATCATAGAATGCCACTAAATTAGAGAATGCTGGAGGAAGAAACACACTGAGAGCCTTGTCCAAAGTCACACTTCTGCCAGAAACCTTTAGAATTAGGGGTAACTATCATTCCCATTTTACAGATGAGCAAACAGTGGTTGTCAGATGTGAAGTGACTTGCTTGAGGTCATACAGTAACTAGTAGGGCAGGGATTGGAACCTGGACCTGCTTGGCTCCAAAGATCATGTTCTCTGCACAGTCTCCCATCAAAAATGGTATGGGGCATTCTGTTATATCAGCCTAAGAGGTGGGGGTTGAATATATATTTTACATCTGATGGACCTGAGTTAAGACTAACTTTGTAGCATTTTCAATCCTTCATTCATTAAAAAGTATTTCCAGAGCACCCACTGTGTGTGTATGTGTGTGTGTGTGTGTGTGTGTGTGTTTGTGTGTGTGTGATTATAAAGAGTACATGTGATGGAGTCAGACAGAGACAAGTTTGAAACTTGGGTCTATAACTGCAAACCTCATTGCCTTTCTGTGCCTCAGTTTCCTCATCTATAAAATGGGGATAATGGCAATGCCTCTTTCACAGTCTTCCTGGAGGTATTAAAGGAGCATATGCTTGTACATCACTTAGTACCCTGCCACACACACACTGAGTGCCTGTCTTGGAACCAGCCACTGAGGTACAGGGATGGGCCAAGTCTGTGTGGCCCTGCCATTGCCCTCAGGGAGCTAACAGTCTAGTACAGGGAACAAAAGTTATGGAAATCAGCATATTTCCATAACTTTTGTCCATGAAGCTTGCTATGAAGGGAATAAAACAACAGCAGGGAGCTATGAGCCAGAAAACCCAGAATGACACATCTTATTTCGATGGGGAGGACAGTACAGGGCATGATCGTCCTGAGGAGGTGACCTCTCAGCTGAGATCCGAGGGATGAGAAGAAGCCTACTGGGCAGAATAGAGAAAGAACATTCCAGGAAGTGAAAACAGCAGATGTAAAGGTCCTGAGGTGGCAATGAATTTGGTGAGTTCACGGAGCTGCAGAGCAGGCTGGAGCACAGCAGGGGGTGGAGGGAGAAGTAGGAAAGATCACAGATCGTTGAAAAGGCAGCCAGGAACCAGCTTATATGTGACCTGGACTTATTTCTGGGTGTCATGGGAAGCCACTGGAGGGTTTTAAGCAGGAAAATGACATGGCCTGGTTTGCATTTTGAAAGGATCCCTCTGGCTTCTGGGTGCAGAGTAGATTGTGGGGAGGGCATGTGGGAATAAGGAACCCAAATGAGAGGCCTTTGCAGAGGTCCTGGTGAGAGGCAGGTGTTGTCTTAGACTGAGGTGGTGACAGTAGAGGTGGGGACATGTGGACTTCATACCATATGAGGTATTCCTTGACTCCTTTTCTCTTCAACCCCTCACATCCCATCTTTCAGCAAAGCCTCTTGTCTGTATCTTCAGAATACCTCCAAAGTCCAACCACATCTCACCACCTCCACTGTCTCCACCCTCTAGGCCACCATTCAGCCCTTGCCCGCACAAACTCTTCTCCACACCTGAATCCAAGCCTGAAGGATCCTGTCAAATTCATATCAGGTCCCGAAGCTCCCCATTTCTCATAAGAGTAAAGTCAACGTCACCATGGTGGTCAAAAGTCTTCCAAGATCTGGTCCTTCGTTACTTTTTCGCCTTCATACCTTGCTCCTCTCCTCTTTGCTCACTCAACTCCAGCCACGCTGGCCTCTTTACAGTTTCCCAAACTGTCTGACACACAACCAACTCAGGTTCCTTGCATGGATTGTTGTCTCTGCATAGAAAGGTCTTTCCACAGGCATTTGTGTGAGCCACTTCCTCACCTCTTTCAGAGCTTTCTCAAATGTCACCTTCTCAGTGTGACCCTCCTGGCCATGGTAGCTACACTTGTAACCATGCCATGCCCTCAAACATCCTGAGTCTTTTTCCTCCTCCTTTATTGTTTTCTCCATAGCACTTCTCAACATCAGCTATGTGGTATATTTCCTTTATCTTGTTTCCTTTTGGCCTCCTCTCTCACCAGATTATGGGCTTCATAAGGAAAGATATCTTCATCTATCTATTTTCTTCACTGATATATCTCAAGTACCTAGAAAAGTGCGTGGCACATAGTAGGTGCTCAGTAAATATTTATCCAATGAGTACATTGTTGGGGGAAAATGCGATGATAGACAGGAGAACATTTTCCTGCATATGTTGTAAAGCTAGACAGAAACAAAGGCTGGTTATTGCACCTGTGCTGAGGTGGCTCAGTGTTAGTGCAGGCCATGCCCAGTGAAGTGGCACCTTCCCTGATCTTGCCAGGTCAAGATGGTGAAGACACAATGGATGCAGCTCAGACTCTGGGGCCAAATGGCCCTGGGTTCAAATCCCAGTACTACCAATTCTAAGCTGTGCTCCAGCCTGCTCTGCATTTCTGTGAACTCACCAAATTCATTGCCACCTCAGGACCTTTACATCTGCTGTTTTCACTGCCTGCAATGTTCCTTTTCTATTCTGCGTTGTTGGCTTCTTCTCATCCCTCGGATCTCAGCTGAGAGGTCACCTCCTCAGGAAGATCATGCCCGTGTGCACTGTCCTCCCCATCGAAATAAGATGTGTCATCCTGGGTTTTCTGGCTCATAGCTCCTTGCTGTTTTGTTTTATTCCCTTCATGGCACATTCCATGGACTATATGTTGTTGATTTCCATAACTTTTGTTCCCTGTACTAGACTGTTAGCTCCCTGAGGGCAATGGCAGGGCCACACAGACTTGGCCTATCCCTGTACCTCAGGGACTGTGGACAAATGACTGAACCTCTCTGAGCTCCAGCTGTACAGCAAGGATTACAATTGCTCTCTCATGGGGTTGCTGGGAAGGCGATACAAACAAGTGGGAGTGAACAGGTCTCATGAACTAGAAAGCACCAAGTGCAGAGGGCAGACTTTTCACCCCTCTGTCTTCGAACGGGGCCTGGTTCAGGACATCGTGTCTTCCAAAGGAGAACAAGGCAGTTTGCCCAAGGTTCCTCTGAGGGAGCCAGGGGCCAGGTTGTCCCTGGGGCTGAGCAGCAGCCTCAGGGGAGGGGAGTTATTGTTCGCGGAGTGCTCCCTGGTAGGGATGCTGTGCCAAAAGCATTAGGTGTGTGGGCTCAGCCTATCTACACAACAGTGCTGTGAGCTAAGAACTATTACTATCCTCATTTTAGAAATAAGAAAGCCTGGGCTTAAAGAAGTGAAGTGATTTGCTTGAGGCTGCAAAGTTCCTGGTGAAGCAGGGACTTCACCCTAAGCCCCTTCTGATTCCGGAGTCTGCATGGTTTCTCTGTCACATGCAGGCAACCAGGGAAGGCCTTGGGGGTCAAGGAGAGAGAAGGTGGAGGGGCGTGGACAGGCAGACTCCTGCCACAGGAGCAGCATCCCAGGAGGAATGCAGACCATGCAGGAAACCCCAAAAGCAATTTGCTAACCCTGGGAAAGTGGCCTGTAGTTTGGCCTGGCATGCTCAGTGCCGGGGCTGTGGGAAGGGTGCTGTCGGGACCATCCTGCCTCCCAGTCGCAGACACCCTATGTCAGTCACAGAATCTGAGCAGAAGTCAGGTAGAGGGGTCCTTAGAGAACGCCTCGACCCTGCTGCTCATGTGAATCCCTTGGGGGATTAGACCAACCACTCGAGCTTGATTTCACAGATTTGGGGTAGTGCTTGGGCATCCAGAGATTCCCAATCCTCCGGTTAATTTGAATGCTCCGACTCAACTAGTCTTCCCTCGCCCCACACTCCACACACACCATTTTAAAGGTGGAGAAGCAGAGGCGTAGAGAGAGGACACACAATCCTGATTCTGGTTAGGGCTCAGCCACATGAGAATGCCTTCCTCAGGGTACCAGTGAGGTAGGTTAGAAAGGGTCCCCAGAGCAGCAGGGTGGGGGTTGGGAAGACAGTAACTCTAACCCGGTGGGGGCTAAAAGCATCCCAGAACTGTGCTGGTTTCCCCTCCCCTTGGAAGCCTTCGGGCCCACCGCTACTCCCTCTGCAGCTATGGGGTACGGGAAGAGTCCTGGCCAAGAGATCCGGAGCCCTGAGTTTGGGTCCCACCTCTACCACTAACTCCTTTTGGACTTCAGGCAAGTCCCTTTCTCTCTCTAGGCCTCAATGTTACTCATCTACAAAATGGGATTAGACTCAACCCTAAACCAAGATCTCTTTCAGTTCTGACATACTTCGGTTCTAGAACAGACAGCAGTTAGGAGGTCTGTGTTGTGATCCTAACTCTGCATTCTGAGCCACAGCTTCTTACTCTGTAGTATCGGAATTATTGCTCTGTGACCTTGGCCACATTCCTTGCTTTTTCCCTCTGTGTTTCCCCTCCCCTAAACTACAGTGCATGCAGACAGGGAGTGATCTCTCCTTAGAAGGCCTGTGAGTCTCTGATTCTTGTTCTAACTGACTGCTCCAGCTCCACTGACCCCAGAATAAGGTCATATAGAGAGGAGGCTTTGGGCAAGTGGTGCCTGCCACGGCAGAGGGAGAGCTTCTGCTGGCAGGCCCTGTCTCCGCACTTCCAGGGGCCATCGGTGAGGGTGCAGGGCCTCCAGCTGGGACGGCCCTCGAAGGCTCTTCAGAGTTACTTTCATAGAGGAGAAAGGAAGTTGTGAAGTCAGCAAGTCAGCCGGGGAGCGGGGGGACAGGAACAGAGAGGCTGCAGGGCCTGCGACTTGGGGGATTGGAGCTCAAGCCCGGCTCTGGTAAGGAAGGAGGAAGGGTCTCATATCTGAAAGGTATGTGTGTGAGGTCTGGGAAGCAGCATCGTGGAGGATGCCTCTCTGCCCTTGTCAAGAGCGGTTATAATGTCCACATGTTCTCCAAGGCCTTCTGTGAGCCAGGTGATGTGTTCGCGTGGTAGCCCGAATTTTCTCACAGCCCCAGCAGGGCAACTTTCAGTAGTCACACCTTACGTGTATGCAGATGAGGCTGCTAAGGCACAGAGAGGGAAGGAGCTTGCCCAAAGCCACACAGTCCATGTGGCAGTCTGACTGGAACCCAGGCCGGCTGAATCTCGAGCTCCTGCTCTTTTCACTCCACCCAGGGGCCTCCAATAACAACGATAGCACTTGCACAGTGTCGCTATTTGCCAGACACGGTCCTAAGCGTTTCATATACATACTAACTTATTTTATCTGTACAATAACAGCTGCCCCATGGAGGTGCTTACTACAATGAGGTACACACGGGAAAACTGAGGTCCAGAGCATTCAAGGAACTTGCTCCAAGAGTCACAAGTTAATATATGGTGGAGCTGGGCCTCAAAGCCCATGCTGTGTTCCTTAGGTGGCTGTTTAGGGCTGCGTGGGGGCTTGGACAAGTAAATCACTTTACCCTCATTTCTCTGGGCCTTGGTTTCTCCCTAGACAGTGAGATGACTGGACCAAGTGATCTGGAAGGACCTTCTTTGCTCTGCCATATCATTAATTCCAGACTCTAGCCCCATGTCTCTGACTGGGGGCTAGGGCCTCAGGGTACCTCTGGTCTTTTCTCTAGCCTCTCTTTTCCTAGGAGTAGTAGTGGCTCAGGCCTGGGCTTTGCAGGGACAAAAGGAAATTCAGTCCAGGCCGGCCTTGCCCCCGAAGGCTGTTTTACATAATAGAAGGGTGGCACTGTGACCTGCCAGAGTCCAGCCACCATTCACCTCCCAACTCTTGGTCTATATATGGGTCTGCCAAGCCAACTTCCAGTCCCCCAGGCTCAGGGCCCAGTTGCCTGAACCCTTTTCTTCCAGCTGCCCAGCAGCTTAACTCCCTAGCTCTGTCTTCAGCTTTGATTCATTGTTGCACCTGGAACCTGGGGCCAGCAGCTGTTCTGGCCATCATGACCCCTCCTTTCCCCTGAGCTGCTAACAATGGCCGCAGTCACTAACACACAAGAAATGTGCTTATTGGCGGGAGATGAACATTCTGGCCACAGGACAAAGAACACACTCTGGCTGCAGAATGGCAAAATACCACCCTGGAGCCAAACTTGGCTACATCCTAGGCGTTTAGCTTTGGACAATTTCCTCAAATTCTCTGAGCTTTGGCTTTCTCATCTCTACAATGAAAAACATGATTACTATCTCACTGAGCTGCTGGAAGGATTCAGTGCTATAGCAGATGACCATCTCAGAGCACAGTGCCTAGACTGTAGTAGTAAGTGGTCAACAACTAAGACTTAGTTTTGAATCCCACATCTGTTTGATCTTAGGCAAGTCAGATAGAAGTATAAAAATTCTTGTCCAGTGAGATTTTTATAAGGAAACAATGAGATAATGACTGTAAAATTCCTAGCATGGTGTCTGGCAGATGGTAGGGAATCAAAAATATGCTACCTTGCTCCACCTACCTCCATGCACAGAGATGAAACTGTTTACCTCCTAACATATATAAGTGCATAAAACTCTATGTGACCAATAACATCAATATTACACAAATCCTTCCAGAGAAAGAGAAAAAGGAAGGAACACTTCCCAACTCTTTTTATGAGGCTAGTTAAATAACTAGACAAATCTTGATGCCAAAACTAGATAAGGACATTACAAGAAAGGAGCATTTCAGATCAATCTCTCTTGTAAATATGGGCGAAAAATAAGAAAACAAAATACTAAGGAAATAAAATTTAAAAATATATTAAAAGAACAATGCATCATGACCAAGTGAAGTATATGTCAGGATTTCAAGGGCGAAAAATCAACGAAATGAAAGAGCTGATTCTTTGAAAAGATTAATAAAATTGACAAACCTCTAATAAGACAAAGGAAAAAAAGAGAAGGCACACATTGCAAATATCAGGAATGAAGGAGAAGATATCAATACAGACCCTGCAGACATCAAAAGGACAATAATGGAACACTATGAACAACTCTATACACATAAACTTGACAATTTAAATGAAGTGGATTAATTCCTTGAAAAACACACACTGCCACAACTCATCCAATATGAAACCAATATTCTGGGTAGTATCAACTCTTAAAACTATCAAAAAATAAATTTATGATTAAAAAATACCCCCAAAAGAAATCTCTAAGACTAGATGGTTTCATTGGAGAATTCTACTGAAAGTTGAAAGAACAATAAACACAAATTCTATATAATCTTTTCCAGAAAAAGGAAAAGGAGGGGAGACTTCCCAACTCATTTTGTGAAGCCAGCATTACCCAGACACCAAAACTGGGCAAAGAGAGTACACAAAAAGAAAACCACACACCAATATCCCACATGAAAGTAGAAGAATTCTCAACCAAACATCAACAAATAAAATTCAATTATATATTACAGGAATTATATACCACAACCAAGTGGGATTCAGTCTAAGAATACAAGGATAGTTTGATACTTGGAAATCAGTAAATGTAATCCACCAATATTTAATAGGCTAAGAAAGAAAAATCAATAAACTTACCAATTGATATAGGAAAAGCACTATACAAAATCCAACACACTTTCATAATAAAAACACTTAAAAATTAGGAAGATAGTGAACAAGAACTAATAATTAAGTCCCTCAAGGTCACAGGATACAAGATAAACATAAAAAATCAGTTATATTTCTATATACTAGCAATGAACATGTGAACACCCAAATTTTAAATGCAATGTCATTTAAAATGTTTCCAAAAATTTAAAAAATGGATATACATGTAACAAAACATGAGCAAGACTTATATGCTGAAAATTTAAAAATGCTGATAAAAGAAATCAAAGAAGATCTAAATAAATGAATAGACATACTCAGGTG
The DNA here is from genome assembly GCF_024610735.1 of Ursus americanus. NCBI lineage: Eukaryota > Metazoa > Chordata > Mammalia > Carnivora > Ursidae > Ursus > Ursus americanus. The sequence continues at coordinate 67,136,924 of NC_142164.1, forward strand.
CTCATCGATTGGAAGATTCAACATAGTAAAGATGTCAATTCTCTACAAATTGATATGTACATTTAATGCTAGTCTTATCAAAATTCTAGCAAGGTTTTTCTGTAGATATAGATGAGATTATTCTAAAATTCATATGGAAAGGGAAAGGAACTAGAATATCCAAAATGATTTTGAAAAAGAAGAATAAGGTGTGAGGAAACACTTTACCTGATTTTAAGACTTATTTATCTACCATAATTAAGACTGTGTGATATTGGCAGAAGGAAATATACAGATCAAAAATTAACTCAATGAATCATAAAATTAAATATAAAATATAAAGCTATAGATCATTTAGAAGAAAACATGGGAGAATATTTTCTGGACTTAAATATTGGTGAAGAATTCTTAGATACACCACCAAAAGCATGATCTGTAAAAGAAAAAAATGGATAAATTGGACTTCATCAAGTTAAATACTTTTGCTCTGTGATGAAAATGGATGAAAAGACAAACTACAAACTGAGAGAAAATATTTGTAAACCAAGTATTTGACACAGGACTTCTATCTAGAATATATAAAGAACTCTTAAGATACAACAGTGAAACAAGACAAAACAAAACAAACAATCCAATTAAAAAATGGGTAAAAGACATGCAGAGACATTTCACCAAAGAGGATGTACAGATGGTAAATAAGCACATGAAAAGTTAGTCGACATCATCAAAGTGAATTAAAACCACAATGAGCTATCACCACATAGTTATCCAATGGCTAAAATTTAAAACAAAACAAAGCAAAACTATAACAGTACAAAATGCTAGGGAGGGTACAGAGAAACTGGGTCACTCATACATTGATGGTGGGAGTGTAAAATGGCACAGATACTGTGAAGCAGTCAATTTCTTCTAAAATTAAACATGCAAGTACTATACAACCGAGTGATTGCACCATTGGACATTTATACTAGAGAAATTTAAACTAACATCCAAACAAAAATTTGAATGTTTATTGCAGCTTTCTTTGTAATAGCTCCAAACTGGGAATAGCCCAGCTCTCCTTCAGCTTGTGAATGGTTAAACAAACTGTGGTACCTCTACATCATAGAATACTACTCAGCAACAAAAAGAAACCAACTACTGACACCTGCAACAGCTTGGATGAATCTCCAGAGAGTTTGTGAGCGAAAAAGCCAATCAAATTATATACTGTATGTTTCCATTATACGATGTTCTTTAAAGACAAATTATGAAAATGGAGAACAGATTAGTGGTTCCCAGGGGGTAAGGAGGAGGTGGGGTAGAGAGGAATTGAGTATGGTTGTAAAAAGGCAACATGAGAGGTCCTTGGGGTGATAGAAATGTTTTGTATCTTGACTGTCTTGATGTTGATATCTCGGTTGTGATATTGTACCGCATTTTTGCAAGATGTTTCTGTTGGGAAAAACAGGGTAAAGGAGACGCAGGATCTCCTTGTATTATTCCTATATTATTCCCTGTATTACTATGCATTTGAATCTACAATTATCACAAAATTTTAAATGTTTCATTTCAAAAGCAAATGGAATTCAGCAATACAATAAAAACATAATTCATCATGACCAAGTGAGTTTTAATCTGGGAATTCAAGGGTGGTTTAACAATCAAAAATCAATCATTGTAATTCACCTAATATGAAAAAGGAGGGAAACCATGATAGATACATCAAAAACAATTTACAAAATTCAACATCCATTCATGGTTAAACTTTTAGCACACTATGAATAGAAGGGAGCCTTCTTTTTTTTTCATAATAATTTTTTATTATGTTATGTTAGTCACCATACAGTACATCCTTAGTTTTTGATGTAATGTTCCATGATTCATTATGGGAGGGAGTGTTCTTTATTTGATAAAGGGCATCTATAAAAAAAAAACCTTCAGCAAATAACACACTTAATGGTAGAATAATGAAAGTTTTCATACACTGAGACTCGGTGTCAGACAAAGATGGCCACTCTCACCATTTCTATTCAATGTTGCACTGGAGGTCCTAGTCAGTGCAATGAGGCAAGCAAAAGAAATCAAAGATTTGAGCTGTACAAATTTTTATTTGTACAAAATATTTATTTTTATTTTACATGATTGTGTACATAGGAAGTCCAAAAGAATCTATGGTCAAACTATTAGAATTGATAAGTGAAGTCAGAAAGATAAATTGTATTTCTATATACCAGCAAAAAATAGAACAAAAAAAATTTTTAAAACTTTATTATTTATAATATCAAAACATCAAATACTTAGGAATAAATCTAATGAAAGATGTGGAAAGCCTGTACACTGAAAACTAATTTAAAAAAAAAAACCTCCCTCCAAAATTAAAGAAGGGCTAACTCATATTCATGGATTAAAAAACTCAACGTTATAAAGATGTCAGTTCCCCCCAGATTAATCTACAGAGTCAATGTGATCTCATTTAAAAATGACAGCAATTGTTTTTGGTGGCAAAATTGACAAATTGGTTCTAAAATTTAGATGGAAATACAAAGGGCCAAGAATAGTTCATGTTATCTTGAAAGAGAATAGAGCTAGAGGACTCTCACAGATATCAAGACCTAGAAAGCTGAAGTAATTAATACATCGTGGTATTGGTACCAGGATATAGAAAGTGACAAATGGAAAAAATAGAAAATTCAGAAACAGACCTACACGTATGTAATCACCTAATTTATGACAAAAATGACACTGTATGTATATTGGCAAGTATTTAAAAAAATAAAAGGGGCTGGGTCAGTTGGACAGCCATGTAGAAAAAAAATTCTTGACCCCTACCTCACATCATACACAGAAATCAGTTTCAGATGGATTACAGATACAAATGTGAAATGCAAAACAATGGAGTTTCAGAGGAACATAGGGGAACAACTTTGTAACCTTGGAGGAGACAAAAATTTCTTAAACAAGATGAAAAAATGCTATCGATGAAGGAAAAAAATGATAATTTGGAGTATATAAAAATAAAGAATGTTTGTTCATGAAAAGACTTGGGTTAAGAGAATAATAAGATAACCCAAAGAATGGGAGACTATATTTACAATAGATATATCTGACAAAGGACTCATAATCCAGAGTATATTGGGCAGCCCAACAGAAGAATGTGCAACAAACAAAGAATATCAAGGTGGACAATAAACATGAAAAAGTGTTCAACTGAATTAGTTACATGGAAAATGCAAATCAAAACTATAATGATATGCCACCATACACCCACCGGAATGGGTTAAAGGAAAGAAAATGGAAATGACTAATTATTGGTGAAAATGAGGAACAGCCCCAACTCTCCTGCCCCGCTCCTGGGAGTATAAATTGGTCCCACTCTGGAAAAGTGTGAGGCAGTATTTGCCAAAGCCCAACACAGGCTTACCCTACAACCCAACAATTTTGTTAACAAAATACATGCACAAGAATGTTTATAACAGTCCCCTTTATAACAGCCAAAAGTTTGAAGTTACCTTGATAACCAAATATTAGGGTTGCTTGGACAGCTGAATTGGAGACAAGGAGACAGAAGACCAGGAAAGCAGGAGGAGGCTGTGTGGTGGCAGGCTATGCAGGAAATCGTTGAAGCAGCAGTGGGGGGGGGGGTTGGGGGCAGGAGCACCCCAAGGAGATAAAGCTCCATGACTCAGAGCTGGGAGGGATCTGGGAGGTGATGGGGAAGCCAAAGCCTAGGCCAAAGGCCCTCTAACCAAGACTCCTGGGAGGATGACTGTCCATTCACTGAGGAAAGAAACCCTGGAGGAAGAAGCAGTATGGGATGAGCATGGAGGATGAGTTTAGTTTGGTCAGCACTAGGATTTGAGATGTCTGTGGGACCAGGAGAGAAGGCAATTCAGAGATGTATGATACTCCCTAAACCCCGACTTCTTTGCCCTCAAGTCACTAGAGGACTGGATAAATGTCATAGTGAGAGGAGAGGTGGGCTTGAAGATAGGGGCCAACTGGACTTTGGCCTGATCCAGGGCTATGTGGAAAGCAGATGGAAGGTCAAGAAGCAAGACTGGGTGCTCTGTTCTTTAGTCCTATTGTCTGCCATTGCTGGAGTAGTGTCTCGACCTTTCCAGACTCCAGTTCCCAGCTTTGTTCTTTGGGTTCTCTAAATTGGGTTTTGGCACACATGGAGTGGGGGTGGTGTGGGTATCATCTGTCTCTGCCCTTTCCCATAAACCCTCACTGCTCAAGATGGTGTTGACCTCCCTCCTACTTCTTCCTCCCTTCACTTCCTCCCTCCTCTTCCTCCCTCTTCTTCCACCCTCCTTTTCCTCTAGACACCATTTCAGGCCATGCTTCCTGAAGAAAGAATCTGATCCATTCCCTCCATCCTTTCCCCTGCAAGGAGTAAATACTCAAAAGACTTTCTAGCTTAGATCTCAGAGGTCACATAAGTTAGAGCCTTCAGTGTGCAGATGGGGAAACTGAGGCCCAGAGAGAGAAAAGGATCTGTTGAAGGTTACTTTGAAAGAGTTAATAGCAGAGGGTGGGCCAGAACTCAGATCTCCTGGTGGCCCAGGCCTTGATTTCTTCCTCTCCTTTTGGGAAAGAAAAAAGGAAAAATGAGAGATAAAGAAAGGAGAAAGATGGCAAGACAGAAAGAACTACTGAATAAAGGAGGTACAAGGATGCAGGAAAGAAACAGGGACAAACTCCAAGAGAGAGCTGAGAGAAAGGGAGAGAGGGAGGGAGGGAGATAGGAAATAGATATAGAAAGAGCAAAAATGAAAGAAGGAAAGAGGGGAAGGGAGAGAAAAAGAGAAAAGAGAAAAATGGAAAGAAAGGGGCCAGTAAGTAGAGCAGGCTGGGCTTCTTGCTCCTGCAGGCGCTGGCAGAAGCTGAGCCCACAGCCCTGTACAAGGCAGAGATGGGTGGCCCCAGAAATCCTTACCTGCCAAACTCCATCAGCCCTCAGAGGCCCAAACCAGAACTGAACAGTTGATCTAAACAGAAAACAAACAGAGCAAAATGAAAACACACTGGCTGAGCCTACCCCCACCCCGGGCTGTGGCTCTGTGCATTCATTGGCCCCCCGGAGGCCACTGGGTAAGCAAGGCACAGCTTTTGTAACCCTCCTCTCTCTGCACCCCCCTATCCCACAGCCACCCCCCACCAAGAGCCATAGACTCAGCTCAAGATGCCATGGTGGGGAGGGGGCAGGGCTCTTGGGCCCTGGGGGGCATGAGGGGGCTATGCATTCCCTGCCCGTGGCCTAGCAGAGAAACAGTAATGCCAGTGGGGTGGGAGGCTGACAGGGAGGGGAAGCAGTGTGGAAACAACTCTGTGTCCTTCCCCACACAGGGTTGGGGGTTCTTAACCAAAGCTTATTGTGGGTGTGGCCGAGGTGAGAAGGTTGCCAGGACAGGCAGGGGGAGCAGGGTGGTAGACCAGGGTTGGAAAGGGGGCACACCGAATACCTACCATTAGTACCATGTGTTCCTTTTCATCTCCATTGGGCTCTAGAGCTTGAAACCATGCAGCGAAAGTTTCAGTTTACATTATAAACTTATTATTAATAGTGACTCAAGTGATAACTAGTATCAGTCTTGCGCTTGCCAGTTACCAAACACACACAGACAAACTCATTGAATCCTCATGGCCCTACTCTGCAGTCCTGTGAATAACTATTTTACAGATGGGGAAACTGAGGCTCAGGAGGGGAACTGACTAGGTACCCAGCTGGGAAGCGGTTGAGCCTGAGTAGGTGAGACCAGGTCAGTGGACTCTGGCTGTGATGTAAGGACCAGAGCAAGTATTCAGGGGCAAAAAGGTGCTTCCCTAAACTCAGAGGCATCGCCCAGCCCTAGAACCTTCTCATGTCATCAGAGGGAGCAGACAGTTACAAACAGTGCATGTGGGGGGAGTTGAGTGAGGGGACACAGGGTAGGAGTGACTATGGACAGGTAGCAGAAGTCCTGGGGTAGGGCCCACCTCAAGATCCAGGGAGGCACTCAGGGGCTGGCACATCCCTTCAGGATTGGAGTGGCAGGGGGGCTCAAACAAAAGTATGTAGTCAATAAATATTTATTATTCAGCACTTACAATGATAGTCGTTAAGGACACAGATAATGAGAGTAATTACCTTACAGAGTTTGTGAAGATTAAATGTGTTATTTCAAGTAAAGCACTGGGAAGGGTAAACCTCACATATTAGCTCCTGATGTCCTTGTCGCTGTTGGTTATTTGCCAGGCCTGCGCTGAGCACCAAGACAACATGATGCTGTGAACAAAAGCAGCTGTGGTCCCCTCCTCATGGAGTTCTGAGTATGGTGGGGAAGATGGCCATTAATCACAAAGAACACAACAGAAGTGAAATGACAATAGTGCGAAATGCTGTGGAGGAGAGGTTTACAGTACCGTGAGAGTGAAATGCTAGGCAGCATGTCCGAGCCAGGAAAACACAGAGAAGTTCCGCCGTTGAACTGTGTGCTGACATAGAAGTAGGAGTCAAAATCAGAAAGAGGGAAGAAAACTATCCCAGGCAGAGGTCACAGCATGTGCAAAGAAAGTCCCAGTGGCAGGAGGGATCTTGGTAAAAGGTGTAGATGGAGAGGTAAGCAGGGAGCAGAGCAGTGCAGACGCTGTAATCCACACCTGGGAGTCTTGCCCTTACTGTAAAAACAAAGGGAAAGACGGAAGGATATTTTTTAAAGATTTATTTATTTGAGAGAGAGAGAGAGAGAGTGAGAGCATGGGGAGTTTTTCAGCAGAGGGAGAGAATCTCAAGCAGACTCCTCGCTGAGCACGGAGTCCAGCACAGGGCCGTCTCATTGCCCATGAGATCACGACCTGACCCAAAATCATGAGTCACATGCTCAACAGACTGAGCCACTCAGGCACCCCAAGGGAAGGATTTTAAGGATGGAGTAACATGGTCAGAAGTAGGTGGTGCCTAACTCTAGGTTGGGAGAGATCTCTAGCTTAGAGGCGAGGGGAAGTTCCACATACAGCAGGGTAGGTTGGCTCCTTCAATGTGTGGCCTTGGGCAAGTCCCTTTCCCTCCCTGGGCTTCAGTTTCCATCTGTGTCTCAAAGGGTGTGTGAAGCCTACTTTAGGAGTCATCTTCTCCTTTTCTGTCTGCCCTTGGTCCCTACCCCCTGTTAAGAGGAGAAGGCAGGGAAGATACTCTAAATGGAGCCCAGTAGCTCTCCTGTCTTTCCTTCCTCCCTACACCTTCCTAATGCCTGCTCCCCCCCCCACATGAGACTATGGGAAAGAAGGCCATGTGGGGGCCAAGTCTCTCCTCCTCCACCCATGGCTCATCCCTGTCAGCCTCAGGCCATCATGGGATGGGGTCCATGCCAGCCTAGGACCAGAGGCAGCTCAGGGGACTCGCATAGTGGTTGCTGGTTGTGCTGGAAGGCCCAGAACCACAGGCAGCTGGAAGAGACTGCCCCCGCCAGGATGATGGAGTGGGTGTGACATAAATTTCTCAGGACAGGCAGGAAAAAAACATTTATAGCCCCTCCTTACCAAGTCTGGTTCCAATCAGGTCCCTGACTGGCCTACTCTGCTCCTTACACCCACCACACCGGGCTCGCTCCTCCAAAAACCAGAGTCATTTAGGGCTTTTTTCTTTCTTCCTCCTCTTCTTACTGTCTAAGAAACATACACAAAGACATACACACATACACAGCCCTCGCCCTTCCAGGCCTCTGTGGACCCACATGAGTGTATACATACGCACAGATCCATACACACAGATGGTCCCCTGGGGTTCTGTGTCCCCACGCACATATACAGATGAACAGATACACACACACACACACACACACACACACTCACACTGGAGACTGGCCCTGGGTGGGCTGAAGAAGGCTTTAGCCTCAATGCCAGCCCTCAGCCCCAGACAGCAACATCCTCTTGGGCTGGGCACCAGAAGACCCGGGAAACGCCTTCCTTCAGTAACAACCCTCAGGCAGGGCTGCTTTTCTCCTGCTCCTGTTCTCAGCCCCCTGGCTGCCATGGCAACAGCCTTCCAGCTCTGCCATCCAAGGCACAGGAATGCCTTCCCTGGAGCTGAGTTAGGCTATGGCAAGGCTCTGAGCAACCTAGGGAGGCTGAGGCTGACTAAAGGCGCCTTGCAGGGCACGCTGGCCGGGCACATGAGCCCCAGCTCCCTTATAGCCTAGGGTCCCAGGGGCCTCAGGCAAGCCCCCTTCCAGCTCAGCTTTAACCTTCTTTCCCAGGCTGCTCTGTTTCTCCACCTTATCCCTGCCCTCCGCCCAGGCCACAGAAGTCCTGGCCACCCAAGATGTATCTGTTTCTCTTGATCTGAGCTGAACAAACCTCTCCTTTCATGGGCCTCTCTTCCCTACCTGAATGCTCAGGCCATTTGCTTCCTCCTGGTAAAGCCAGAAGGGGCCCTCTTGTTTACTCGTGATGCATGGATCTGGTCATTGCCCAGCAGGTCCCAGAACTCAGGTCCAGTTCCTCTCCATGGCAGTGGTCTCACACCCGTGGGAGGTCAGGTAGCAGTAGAAGGGGAGTCACTTCAAGCACAACTTTGCGAGAACGTAGGGTGAAGAGAATCCAATGACTGCTTTGCTCCTTTCACCCCAGAACAAGCAGAATAGCTTAAAGGAGAGGCTACTTTACAAGAGAGGGTACCATCCTCCCTCCTTGAGAGGCGGTATGATGCAGGGCTTGGGGATTCCAGACCTGGGTTCAAATCCCTCATTACCCTGTGCCGGCTGTATGAACTGAAGAACCAAGTCAAACCTGTTGGTAGGGTTCTTGTCAAGATCTACCATGCCCAGAATGTGAACCAGAGTCAATACGTGTCCATTCTAGTTGCTTCCCACTAACTCTGCCCCATTGAAATGGAAAGCCCCTAGGGAGAAGGGCAGAAGGAAGAAGGGAACTACCGTTTGTTACATTGCTGGTTTTTTACATGCATTACTTTGTGTAATACTCCTTGCGTCTGTATGAGGTAGTTAGTATTCATATCCCTGACTTGAAACCCACTTTCTTTGGTTCCTGAGCCCACAAGGGGACATTATCCTATGCTGTGGAGTCAGCAAGGGTGCGAGAGGGGAGGAGGGATTGCTTTAAACACTGGTTTTGACAGGGTTGCAGCTTGGGGGAAGAAGGCTTGTCAGTCTCCCCCAGCTGCCTTTTTCCTCCGGGGACAGTGCGCAGACCAGCTGGCTGCCAGGGCCTGGCCACACGCTGGCTCCAGAGTGACTTGGAGGACAACTTTATGAGGCAGAAAATCCAGCATCCACCCCTGGGAGCAGCAGCAGCAGCAAAGTAGTTTGCCTGGCTTGTAGTGGAGGAAACCCCATCCCTCCTGCCCAGATATCTCAGAGCCGTGACCACACCTGCCTCCCGATATTTCCCAGGTTCCTTCAGCAGGGAAACGTCCAAGAAAAGCTCCAGGGAGGCAGATTTCAGCTGAGCAGAAGGGAAGTCAGAGTTCTGAAAGGAGGACCAGTTGCTTAGAGGGGAGTGAGTTCCCTGTCACTGTGGTGTGTGAGCAGAGGCAAGCTAGAGAAAGGATTAGCCCCTTCACATAGGTCAGGGGTTAGCCCGGAGGTGGCCTGTGAGAGGGACCCATGAGGTTCAGGGGCTTCGTGAAATTATGTGCAACACTGTGTGTGCTTGTGTGCTTTTATAGGAACTGGCCTTGCTGCTTTCATTGGGTTGTTGAAAGGCATGCCACCCCTGAGGCCACACAGATAAGGAAACAGAGCCTTGGACAGGGGCATGTCTTTCAAGTTCTGAACCGATGCACTATTCTTTTTTTTTTTTTTAGGTGTTTAAAAAAGTTTATTTATTTATTTTTTTAATAATATTTATTTTGTTATATTAGTCACCATACAGTACATCCCCAGTTCTTGATGCAATGTTCCATGATTCATTACTTGCATATAACACGATTCTATACTGTTTTCTATGACCCAAAACACTGTCTTATCATAGTGTAGGTTGATTCTCAGGACAGCCCAGTGAGATGGGTGCTGCTGTTGCCATTTTCCAGAGAAAGATTCTGGAGCCCAGAGAAGGAAAGGACCTTGCTTAGGTCCCACAGCTACTTAGGGAAGCTAAGACTAGATCCCAGGTCTCCTACTGATGGCCTTTACCCCCAAACAGCATTTTGTCCTCACCCTCTGGAGAATTAACAAGCGGAGATACCCAGATTGAGAACTGATGGCCCCTTCTTCCTGCTCTCTATATTCTGTGGGCTGGCCTCCCTGTCGCATCCTACAGCCTCATTTGGGACAGTGGCCAGGGCTTGGAGAGGGCATGGGAGGAAAAGGTAGAGTGGCAGCCATTCCTCCCCTCCAAGAGAACTTCCATTTCTGCTCGAACCCTGCTTGCAGCGAGGTGTGACCCCAGGCAAGCTGGGTTGCTGACACTCAGCCCCACACAGACGTGCGGGTGCCCTGCACCAGAAGTAGTCAAGCAGCTGGAAGCAGATCTCGGCCAGAAAAAGATGGGGCAGCAGCGTCTCCAGAGTACAGAGTGCTCAGGGCCAATGTAAAGAGTTCAGCGTCTCTCCCTATATGCTGCCACTTCTCTGTTAGAATTGAAAACAAAAACAAAAACCTGGCATTTTTGTGGAACTCGCAGAAACAGATGCCTGAGGACAAAAGTCCTCCTTTGCCTCCCCCCACCCCCCGGCTTTTGCTATGTCCCTGAGATGGGGCTGACAGCTCAGGCAGGCCTCTGCCATTCTAGGGATGGGCAGTGGAGGTATGCATCCAGAAAGGAGCTAAGAACAAAGGCCAGGAGGTGGGGAGGTAGGCCGTTAGCCAAAAGGCTCATCAAGCAGGGGCAGGGGCCAGCCCTGAGCAGGGGACCATGGCCAGACACGCTGACCAAGAGAAGCCCACAAGGATGGGAGCCTTGTCCCTGAGACCTGGAATACCACGGTCAAAACAGGCAGTGCAGTAAAGCTGTCTCCAGCTGAGCTGACGAGCCTCTGTGATCCAGTAACGCACTCCGATTTTTCTTAAAACCCCTGTGCATGTCTGTTTTGATTATAAAAGCCAAATGCATTCATCATGGAGAATCCAGAAAATAATGACATGCACAAAGAAGACAATGACTGACCATGTGACCTTAGGCAAGTCACTTCAACTTTCTGCACCTCAGTCTTTTCATCTGTAAAATGGGGATGACAGTATTTATCTTGTAGGGTAGTCTTAAGGAGTAAAGTGCTGAGGACATACATGAAAGTTCCTGGCCCTTCAGAAGTGCTATACAAATGCTGAGTGTTTTTTTTTTTCTTTTCAAGTAGGTTCCATGGTGCCCAACACGGGGCTTGAATTCACAACCCTGAGATCAAGAACTGAGCTGAGATCAAGAGTCAGAAGCCCAACCAACTGAGCCATGCAGGTGCCCCTGCAAATGTTAAGTTTAGTATTATAATCCACTACAATTCTACTACCTAGACTCAGACACTAACAATTGGTTGATTTTCTTCTAGTCTTTGTATTTGACTATTCATAGTTTGTAAAAAAAAATAATCGGGATTATACTGTATCTATGAGTTGGCATTTTGTATATTTTATCTTAGTATTATAGCATCACAATTTCTATGTCATTATATACCCTTCAAAACATCCTCACAGGTTGTATATAATTCCATTTACTCCATTTTCTAGTGTTGGACATTTCACCTATTAACATTTTTATGGATAGCTTTTACATACATTTTAACCCAAATTTGCAAATACTTCTTTAGCACAGATTCCTTGAAGTGTAATTATTGGTGTAAAGTGTGTACCTGTATTTATGGGTCTTGCTATTTCCAAATTGCCCACTGAAAAGGCTATACCAATGGACACTTCCAGCAGCAGTATATACAATTACCCATCTCAGTGCAACCTCGCCTGTATTGACCACTATATTTTTAAGTTTTGCTAAATAGATGGACAAAAAGCCACGTTTTCTGTATTTCACTTGACTGGTGTCAGGAATGGGATGGAGTGCCAGGGGAAGGCTGTGAAGCAGCGGTCCTATAGTCTGGAGCTCAGAGAAGGGGCTGAGGAGGGGTAGACCACGGCTGGGCTCAGACATACTGCCTACCTGTGGAAGAGGCAAGAGTGACAAGGAAAACTGTGGTCACGTGGGGTCACCGTAAGAAACTGAGAAAATGTTCTAGTACTAGGGGAATGAAGCCCAACAAGATGTGATTGCCAGTCCTTGTAGTTGGCCCAAAATCCTCCCCCAAATTTGTGTGGTGCTCCCTGCATGGCTAGGCAAGAATAATTACAATGTAGATTGGACTTTGGAAATGCAAACATTGATACAGAGCTGCTTGCAGTGACATGGCTTCTGAACACTGGAGGCCTGGGTAATGACTCTGGACTCTGGCTGAAAAGGAACCACAGAAGCTTTCAGAGAAACAGAAGATGGGGAGGCCGTAGAGCTCTGAGAGCAGCTGGGTGAGCTGTGGAAGGCGGGGTGGTCACTGGGAAAGAAGGTGGAACTGGAAGGCCCAGAAGAAATCCTGCATAGGCATGGGCAACTCCCCAGCTCAGGCAGGCCTCCCAGGACGATGTGGACATGGGCTGGAACTCATGGCTGGAAATGGAGGTGCAGAATCCAGGCCCAGGCAACTCAGAGGAAAAGGGGCTGGTCTGGGGAGGATGGGAACCAATGAGCAGAGAGCACAGTGCCATCAAGATGCAGACCGATATTAACGCTAGACTACAGTTCTGTTCATTGAGCAACCAACTTTTTGTCAGGCACTGAGGGAGGGATCAGTATCACCTCCTGTACATGGGAAAACTGGGACACAGGACAGATCAGAAATTCATCCCAAGTTATAAGGCAGCAAGGGACAGAAGCAGAAGCTGAGCACAGGCTCTGTGTACTCAGGCCCCTTGAGGCAATGAGTTGGGCCCCTCTTGATGATTTCCTTGGGTAGAGTCAGTGGTGAGTTCTCCTCATCTTTGTCTTGAGTATGGGAGCATTCCTGACTAGGGTTCCTGAAGGAGGTTTTCTAAAGGACAGTGAGAAGCTGTTTGTCCAAAAGCCCAGAGGCCAACAAAACTAGAAAGAATGGGTTTTAAATAGTAGCAAGGAGTTTAGGGTCAGTACCAGGAAGAACTGTCTCAGAGTAAGAATCTTTAGGTATGGTAGGTCACCAAGGAAGACCAAGGGGCCTCTCTCTCTGGTATTCTCAGCAGTTTCCCTCCCCAGCACCTCATCACCCCCAGAGTCCCTCATCATGCAGATTCACCAGAGACAGTCCTGCCCAGTGTTAGCAGGCTCAGAAATCCAAGGTCACTTGTGGGCAACAGAACATCTTGGATCCAGCTTAAGCCATGGGTGACATCAAGCTCAAGCAAGCCAGCAGTGGCCTGAAGTTTTGTCACTGGAGCCTCTTGCCATTCTCTGCCTGCTGGGCTCTCCCATTTGATCCAGTGGCCTTCGCAAGCAACCAGAGAGTTGGTCAGGGAAGCATCAGAGACGATATGCTGGGAAAAAGACAGGGGACGCATGGAACAAGAAAAGACTTGTGTCCCACGCTGTTCCTTCCTGGCCACTACAGCTTGTGTGGCCTTGGGCAAATGTGTTCACCTCCCTGGGCCTCGCGTCACAACTCTGTACGATGGGGACGGTCAAAAGAACTGCCTCACTGGGTTGCTGTGAGGATGCCAATGAGATCGTATGTCTGGTCCCTAAACACCGCTGGGGCACCTGTGTTCTGTCACACGTCGGGCTGGGCACCTGGGGAGCACAATGACAAACAGGACATGCAGCCCCAGCCCCTGGCCCCAAGGAGCTCTCAGTTCAGTGAGGGAGCTTATGTGTGTCTCTGAGCTCCCAACACAAAGGTGGTCCAGAGCAGGGGCTCAGCACTATTACTTTCCTGCCTTTGCCTCCCAGGTGTGTAGTGTCCATGTTCTACAAAATGCTTCTTGTGCATCACCATATTTGATACCCATGGTAGCCCGGACCCTTGGTATTTCAGGTGGGGATATCAAGGCCCAAAGAGGTTGCATCCCTCACCTACAATCATACAGATGGGAGTGGCACAGGCAGGGCCCAAGACCCTGGGGCTCATTGGGACCATTTCCACTGGGGCCCCTTGGTCACCTCTTGACTTTGTCCTCAGATCCCCCACTCCCTCTTCAGGTGTAGCCACCTGAAAAGCAAGCTCAGAACACTGGGGGCCCCTGGTATCCCTGAGCAGCCTCCTGACCCATCCCCAGCTTGCTGTTTAAACCTGCTCACATCCCATGTGAGCCACCGGACAACATGCTCCTAGCCTCGGTGGGCTTGGAGGAGAAACAGGGCCTAGGTGAGTACTTGTGTCCCCAAATCAGCCTTTTCTATGAAGTCCTGTGTCAATGTATACAGCATTTAGACTTATGAGATGAAATGTCTTAAGCTTTCTGTGGTGTGAAATTCTGAATTTACCTTTTAAAATCCTTGTGTTGCCAAAATGTCGGAAGACAGGTTTTCTGTGTCCATAGAGAGTTTTCTAGGCATGTGGACAAGAGATGTTGGGTCAACCTGAGCCAGTGGGTATGAGTAAGGAGGGCCATTGCTCAGGCATTGTGTTCAAGGTCTGTTAGCATCTGTGAATGGATAAATCAAGGAGAGTCCAGAGAACGCTCGAGAGGAGGGATAGAGAGCCCTCCTCCTCTTTCTTCTCCTTCTTCTCCTTCTTCTTCCCCTCCTCCTCCTCCTCCTTCTTCTTTTAGATTTTATTTATTTGACAGAGAGAGAGAGAGAGAGAGAGAGTGCACAAGCAGGGGGGAGCGGCAGGCAGAGGGAGAGGGAGAAGCAGGATCCCTACTGAGCAAGGAGCCCAATGTGGGGCTTGATCCCAGGACCCTGGGATCATGACCTGAGCCAAAAGGAGGCGCTTCACTGACTGAGCCACCCAGGTGCCCCTAGAAAGCCCTTCTTGATGCTCCTTGCCCTGAGAGAAAGAGAGAGAAAGCTTCTGGATCCCCAGATTCTTGAGCTGAGATGAGGTTGCTCTCAGTGTCTGGCTACAGAGAAGTGGAAAGAGGGACTGAGCATGGCAGGGACTGTGCCAGAGGCATTCATGTCTGTGATCTCCTTCCTTCCTCATGACCATTCTGTAGGGTAGATGGTATTTCCTATTTTATAGATGAGGAGACTGTGGCTATACGGGCTTTTGGGGCTCTACCCCAAAGCAGGTACTTGCTGGATCAAGAATTAAAACCTACATCTTAATAGACTGCAGAGGCCTTGCTCTTTCCTCTGCGCCACACACACAGGAGAGAGACGGAATGTTGGGAATGCTCCTGAGGCCACTGGCAAAGACAGCGACAGCCCAGGGCAGGGTAGGTCAGGCCAGGTGCCTGCCCCAGGTGCTTCCTCATGAGCTTTTCCTCAGTTGCCTGTCTCTTCCCTTCACAGAGTAAGGCTCAGAGGAAATGCCTCACCTCTCCAAGCATTTGTGGGAGGCTGAAGATTTGTATCTAGGAAGGGCAGAGAAGAGGGCTGGTGACCTCAGCCCAGAGGAAAGCCCCTCCTGGAGCGCTTCTGGCCCTCTCAGCACCCTCTTGGAGCTTCCCTGGAGCTCTTGCCAAGCCTCTCTGCTGGGGTTTTTCCAGAAGTCCAGGGAAATTCCAGGAGTCAAGGATGTCAGTGCTCCCCCTACACAGTCCCAGCCTCTCACTAGTATGCCTCATCGATCACACTCAGCTACAGCCTCTCTTTTGAATATGGTGTGTGAGCAGGTGTGTGTGCACAAATACACACACACACACACACACACACACACACACACACACACTGTAAGTGGCTAACTAAATCCACAAGCCACCCACAAAATCCCGTATCCTCTCATCCTGTTTACACTTTAGAAACTCATACCTCACTCTGTGCAGAGGTCACAGTGATGCTTAGAGACCAGGTTCTGCCAAGTTCAGGCCTGGAGCTACCACCCCCCTCTCCTCTGATCTCTCTCTCCTCTTTCTTCGTCCTTCCTCTTCTCCTCCCCTTTTCCTTCTCCCAGACAGAGGTGCCTCCCTCTTCCAAAGACCTCCCATGCCTTGCCACCCCCCACCTTAACACACACATATCACCACTACGGGTCCCATCAACCACAAAGAATGAGGTTGAGACGGGAGTCTGCTGGGGTGTGGGTGGCGTAGTCCCAGAAAGGCCAGGAACAGGAACTGTTTGGTGGGTGGGTTGTAGGGAAATGTATGAGAGGAAGCATTTTAGGAGCAGTAGACCAGGCCAGAGAGCTCTGCTGGCCATTCTGGGCCCAGGCTAGAGGTCCACTTCTGGAAGTTTCTATCAAAGAAGTATAGTTAGAGGCCATCCAACATAGTGGTTGAGGGCAGGATTTTTTTTTTTATTCTGTTCAGTTAGCCATCATATAGTACATCATTAGTTTTTGATGTAGGGTAGGGTTTTGATGCCTGTCTGGCATTAGCCAGACTGCCAGGTGACATGGGATAGTTACTTAATCTGTGTCATGTTCTCCTTGTTGTAAAATTGGGATAATCCTAGTGACCTGCCTCACAGAGTGGTTTGTCAGGCTCTAGTGCCCTAATACATGTAAAATGTCTGACACAGAGGAAACACCAAATAAAGGTGTGCTATTATTTCAAAAATCACACGTATCAGCATCTTTCCACACCCCCCTCAAGTTCCCCACCACCCATTTTCTCCTGCCTCTGCAGACATCATATTGGCCAAAGGTTTTCAAGCCAGTCCTGGCAGAGGCCATAGGACTTAAGCAGCCTTGGCCGCCACTCATCCTCATCTGCTGACATTCAGTTTCATTCTTTTTCCAGCACTGTCCGCGGATGGGGGCCCCAGATTGCCCCTAGCAATGTAGTTTTCCCTACGCCTGTATCCCTCGGTTCCCAGCCCTGGTCTTTTGCTCTGTTTAGCCTCTGGCTGCTCTGTCTCCAAGAACTAAACTCCTGATCCTGACCCCCAGACCAGGGCAAGGCTGACACTGGCTCGAGAGAGCTACTTGTGCCCATCTCTTTCCAAATCCGCTTTCAATGAAGTCGTGTTGACAGCTTGGACTCAGCCACTGTGGGTGTCTTTACACCACAGTAATTGGTAAACACTACAAATCAGGGCTTTTTTCCCTCCCAGTGAGCAAGTTGTTAAGCATTTCCCAGCATAGCCCCGCTTGTACCAACCGATTCAGTCCTCCATATGCACTCTGGGCTTCTCCCTACCTGACAACTGCTTTTCTCTCAGACACTGGATCCTCCTATAGCCAGCTCCATGCAGCAGCTTTCCCCGACTAATTCATAGCCAGTGGCTATTCCCCTTGGAACATCGGGGCCCACTGTCATCTGAGTCCCTGCCCTTCGGCACCAAACTTTGCACACTTAGAAGCTCCCCTACCTACTTCCCAGCATTCACCCTAACGGGGTTCGGGAGTCTCATGCCAGGCCCCTTGCCCCTTCCCCATTCTCTGCCTGCACAGTGTTCCCCCAAGGAGCCAGCAGCCTCATATCTGAGTCCTGAGCAAGCCCGGATGAGGCAGATGTTGCAGTCTGAAAAGGAGGGTCTAAGCTTTAGCAAGTCCTACAGTTTGCTGTGCCCAGAAGTAGGAGGCCTAGGGCAGCCGTTGCCTTCTGAACTTGACAATTAGTGGGGCAGTTCATTGTTATTATTTATTTGTTCTTAAATAAAAGCTGCACGAGGGCAGGGATTTGAGGCCTTTTTGGTCCTCGGCTGTGTTCCCAGTGCTAATCAGTGCTGGGGACGTACTGAAGGTTTCAATAAATATAGGTTGAATGAATGAAGGAACAAATGTGGTCATTCGACAAATGTTTCCCCAAGTCCTTACTCTTTACCAGGCTGTTTTGGATTCTGGCGATACAAAGAAAAAGAAGATATGGCTCCTGACCTCAAGGAGTTGCTGATCCCGTGGGCCGTGGAGGTGAGTGTTAACGGAGCCTGGGAGTAACTGCTGGATGGCTAGTGAGCCTTGGTGCCAGCTGGAGTGGGGCAGAGGCTCACAGCTTCCAGGAGACATGAGGTGCCGTGTGGGCCAGAGGAGACACGGCATTTGTCTGCACTTGTTCAGTGGACTACATTAGCTGCTGGCTGGGGTAGCCGCCCAAGGTCTGGGCCAGAACACAGCTTTCATTTGCTCCCTCACCCCAGCCCCACCTACACAAGGGAGCTGAGCTGTTGGCCAGGAGAAGGGAGTCAGGCAGGGAATCCCAGGCCCCTCCCTGCCCCAGACTGGGCCCAGAAGGGCCTGGCATGCTTCTAATATCAAGCAGCAAATTCAATCAGGCAGATGAGAATTCCTATTATTTTAATATATTTAGAAGAGAGTTTAAGGTGGATTTTGTTCCACGCTGTATATTTTTACAACATGAGGTCAGGCCATTTTGATAAATGCTGTAGTACAGGCAGGAGGCAGGGCTTGGGAAAGGGTGAGGGAGAGAAAGAGAAAGAGGGGGAGTGGAAGACAGAGAGGCAGAGACAAAGAAAGAAAGAAAGCCAGAGAGACAGAGAGAGACAGATTAAGAGAGACAGAGAGAGAGAGAGAGAGAGAGAGAGACTGACTCTCTGTGTGTCTATGGAGCTGTCTTTTGCACGTGTGTCTGTGACTTCATGTGTATTTCTGTGTCTGTTTGTTGTTTGAGTAGACAAATCCATTTGGGAAAAACAGAATGATTTTTCCACCTGCAGGAAGCGAGGCAGCCAAAGGCTGATTGGGGCTGCTCCACTCTGTGGCTCAAAGAAGGCCTTGGGCTGGAAGTTGGGTTACTCCTGAGGCCAGGCCCCAGGCTCTGCTGAGAAATTGAGATGCAGGCAGGCTACCAGAAATGCAGGGGGCAGTTCCCAGGAGCCTTAAAGACCTCACTCTGAGGTAATCCTCAGCACGAGAGAGGCCCTGGGCCCCAAGATGCCCGCTGGTTATGCCATATGACTCCTTACTCACCTTCCCTGGGGGGGGTCCTCAGTCCTGCTCTTAGAAGCCAGCACAAATGGCTCCCAAGCTTTCTGGGAAGGTGGCTGAGAGAGCAGCCCAAGACCAATGTCACTGGAGCCTTGTGGTGCCATTCTTGAGATCGGAATGCATGAGTATGGCAGGAGGGCGTTGGCTACCAAGTTGGGAGAAGAGTTTTCCAGTCTGAAGGCTAAGGAATGAATATGATGACCTTTGGAGGGCTTTGCCAGTACCTAAATAATTGCCTAAAAGAAAGTTTTCACCCACTGTCAAGACCGAGGGAAGAGAGTAGGATGGGATTCTATTTCTGGAGAACTTTCCCTACTTCAGAGCCCAAGAAAAGACCCCCAGTGGTTGAAGCTGGTGCTGAAAGGCCGTTGGTCCATCCTGGGCCTGACAGGCGACCTGAGTGCCAATGACTCCGTCCCTCTACTCCTGGAGAGGTGCTTACCCATATGAACCAGCTTGGTTTGTCTGCCCTTCGGGCCTTCACCATGATGCAGCTAGTCATTTCCATGGCAACTGAGGTAGGGTCAGCTTTGTGAACCTTTCCTCTAGTGAGGCAGAGGGACCTGGGTCTACTCTTCCTTTGCCTCAGTCTGGGCTCCACGAGGCAGCCAGTTCACAGGAGGAACAGGTCTGCCCCAATTACCTCTTCAGCCTAGCTCAGTGGCCTTTTCCTCCCCTTTTTGGAAGAGGGCCAGAAAACGACCACATAAAGGGCTAGAGGACAGGGAAAGTGAGAAGGGGATAAGGAGAAAGACAAAGGCCATCCTGTTATCTCTTCCAAAACACTGTGGACACTTCTTCAAACAGGATTACCGGCTGGCTTGTGGTCTCTTCTAACTTAGAGTATAAGCTTGGGATGGGTGTGGTGGCCTGCGAACAAAGCATCGGCGTCAAGGAGGCTCTGTCTTTGCTCCTACTGGTCCCCGGAAGACAGCAAATTGTTCTGTGGCTTGTCCCCCCCCCCCCCCGCCACCTTGCCATCTGCCCCACACGATCCTCCTCCAGGTCAGGCCTAGCCACTGCCACCCTCAGGGATGGCAAGTGTGGCAAGACCAGGAGATCTGGCTGGCTCTTGGTGCCTTAGAAAACTTTTGGCTGCCATCATTCAAGGGCTGAGGGTCAGGAGATACTCAACCTTATGTTTTCTGTCTCTATCACACCATCGACAAACTTGCATCAGTGCCTATTGTATGCACTGGAGCATCAGAAAGGGGGACTTGAGCAGAGAAGGCAGAAAGTGCTTAAGAACTGGGAGCTCCTAAGGGAAACCTTTCCAGGCAGAGGAAGAGTCGGGGTGGTGGGCTTACTGCCAAGGCCTGGAGCCAAATCAGGGGCAAAACAGGAAAAGGCTACATTAGGGTCTGCGTAGCCATAGCAGAGCTATCATGGGCTACAGCACAGAGCTTGCTCAAGGAGCCCGTGAAATGTCCAGAAAGTCCCCTAGGTGGGCAACAGAGGAGGCTGGGGTACTCTCCAGCCTGGATTACTGGGACAGCTCGGAAATCCTCACCACCCCAATGTGGCATGAATGACAGAAATGGGGTCCAGAATGCCAGGTCAGTGAGGGGCCTGTGTGGTTCAGCCCAGACCAGGCTCCCAGGATCTGGGCTATGGGTGCCCTGGAGGCATTGCTCTCTCTGACACCCATGGCCCAGAAGTTTCTTTCTGTCCAGAGAGCACGCAGGCCTTCCCACGAAGCCATGTAAGGGAGAGGGTGTGCTCATGCAACATGCAGGCCAATTTCCTCTCTGTGCACCAGAGGGGGTGTGGGCAGCTAACCCTTGCCTGCAGCCTCCATTGTCTATCAGAGCCAAAGAGAATGAGAGGGGCCGCCGCCTGCTCACCCAGTCCAATTCTAAACATCCATCTCACAAGCCTTTGCTCCGGAGATGGCCCCCAGAGTGCAGCTACCTGGTGTCTCTTTCCCACCTCACCAGCCTCCCAGGAAGCCAGAGTCTTTCTGCCTGGATCTCCAGTCAGTTTTCTGGAGTGCAGGTGAAACCAAGCTCCCTGGGGACCCGGACTCATACAGTCCCTTTTATAGCTACTGTCTGAAACAAGTGTCTCTCTCCCGAGGACTCCTAGTCATCTTGCCCTCCCTGTCCCCCATCCCCTGCCCTGTCCTCCACTCAGCCCCTGCAGCTAAGAGCCATTCCCAACAGCCACGCAACCTCCAGCAAGCATCTTGCCATCCTCCAGTTCGGCACCCTAGTTTCTCTCAGTGGTTCCCAACGTGTCCTTTCTACGGCCTTGGAATTACTTCTTGGCCTCTGTCCACAGTTGCCTCAAGTTTCCCATGTCTGATGCCTCCAAAGGTCACCAAAGTCTAATTGCTCTGACAACTGCTGCTACCATAGTGCAACCTGGGTCCTCTCTGGCCCCAGAAAATCACAGAAGGAAAGAGTTCTGTCCACGTGGTAACCGAAGACTCCCATGATATCCTCATCTTTGTCATCATCGTCCTCTTTCTGCAGAAGGCAGCACTTTGCTCGAGAAAGCCCTGGCCCCGAGTGTTAAAGGGCTGGCTGGTGGTCCCAGCCCTGCCACTGCCTCACTGTGCAGCCTCAGACCGCTCACGTTTTGGGGTTGGAAACAAGCACTTGCCGAAGTCTTTCCAGCTCCGACATGGCCTCAGTCTATGTTTGCCTGGAAGATGTGCTGGCCATTGCTGTGGTCTCACACAGTCACTGATCCTAGCCCCTGCCTGTGACTCGCAGGCCTGGGCCTGGGGTAAGGCCTACCTCATGTCAGAGGCCCGAGGCCCAGAGGAGGCAGTCTGCTGGCCCCCGTGCCAGTTTTGGATTCCTGGCCCCCACCCTCCTGCCCACCCCTTCTTTGCCTTGCTCCCCAGCCAGCCCCCACTCCTTTGCATTAACCCTCCCTCCATCTGGCCCCGTGGCCCCTCCGTGGCCCCTCTCCCCACCACACCCTTCCTGAAATGCTCAGCCCTGCTCAGGGATGCACGGGTTCCTTCTCTCCCTCCTTTCTGGCGTCTCACCAGCCAGGAATTCCTTTGGAAACAGAGCCTGGAAATCCTCCTGTCTTTGGGAAGCCCTAGCCCCTACCCGGCCCAGCTGCCGAGCCCAGGCCTGCAGCAGGTGTGTGTGTGTCAGTGTCTGGCCCAGGAGATTTATAACCTGTGGCAGGAGGGAGGCACTGCCTTTGGAAGCATTTCTTCTGTCCTCAAACAAAGGTTTGTGGCCAGGGCCCTGGGGGGGGGGGAGAAGCAGAGGAAGCCGCGTTCACCTCCCCCTTCACTGCCAGCCGGCCCCCGTTTCTCCCTGCCTTGCCTTCAGCACCTGTCTCCATCTGGCTGGCCCTGCTCTCACTCTCTTGCTTGCTTCTTCTCTATGTGGCGGCTGTGTCGCTTACTCTTTCTACCTTGCTTCCCTCTCCAATCCCACCCTTCCGATCCTCCAAATGTCTTTCGCAACTGTCCCTGCTTTCCCCTGCCCATCACCTCTCCTCAGGTCTCCTTAAGTCGCCTCACCTCACCGCCTGTCCTCGATATCAATAATATTGGTAATCTTGATAATCTCGCCAGAGTAGCCTTCCTAACCGCAAATCTGATTACATCACTTCCCCTGCTCAAAAACCCTTTCAGGGCTCCCTGTTGCCTACAGAGTCAAGTCCTACTGACTTAACTTGGTATTCAGGGCTCTGGCCTCCCTTCCCAGCACCATCTCTCACCCTTTGAAGTCATGAACTCTATGCTTGAACTACGCTGGGCTCCCCTTCTCCCATCCTTGCGGAACCCCCCACAGGCACCTCACACTCTCTGGGTCCCAAACCGAACACTTCACTGCCTCCACAGTGTCCTGACCCCTCAGTGACCTCCTCACTCTCCCTCACAGCTGGCATCCATTTGGGCACCAGATTCTGTCAATCCATGATCTCTGCCCTCCTGACACCCCCACACCGTCCCCACGGCCGCCACCACAGAACAGAACAGGATCATCTCCTGCCTGACGATTATAGCAGGCTCTCCCCGGAGCCGCAGTGAGATTTCAACCCAAGCTCCAGTCAGGTTGTGCTCCTTCTTGAAGCTGTTCACCTCGAGGACCCATCACCTTCTCAGCCCGGTCTCCCAAGGCTACCATTTCCCCTCAGTCCTTGCCATGCTGAGCCCCTTTCCTTCTTGGAAACTTAGACTGGGCTAGCTTCTATTGCCTTCAGCTGGAATGCCCTCCAACCTCTCCACCATTCAAACTCCCTGCACAGCTCTTTGAAAATGCTACTTCCTCCAGGAAGCCTTTCCAGAGCCCCCCTGTTGGAAATACCAGCCTCTCCTCTCAAACTTTGCTCAGCTTTCTGGCCACGTGAAGTACGGCAGTTAGAAACACGGGTCCTCTAGTCGGCCTCGTGTGTTCAGAACCCCAGCTCTGGCCCTCCCTGGTTCCCAGGAAAATTTGTGTAACCTCTTCGAGCCTCAGTTTCTTTACCCATGAAATGGAGATAGTGACAGTTACCGCCTCACAGAGCCCTTGTGAGGCGGAAATGATTAATCTGTGCTCAGTGCTCAGGAAAGTGCCTGCCACAGAGTAAATGCTGTCACAGTGTTATTATTGCTATTATTAGTAATATGACCTCCTTTACTAGTCTGCCAGACCCTCACGGCAGGAACCAAGTCAGACCCCTTTGGTTTCCCATATTGGAATGGCTCAGAGGCCTTTGCTTACTGAACTGAGGTGACAACCCCCGCCCTCCAGCACCTCAGGCCCCTGCAGAGCCCAGAAGGGAAGAGGGAGGCTGAGAGACACTGGCAATGTCCTCCCCTCCCTGATGTTAGTGGGGCCTGGGGAGCAGGACAGCCCACTGCAGCCCCCAAGTCTCCCGCCTCTCCTCTGGAGGCCACCGTGCAGCTGAACATCCCCGAGCTTGGGGGTGATGGAGACAAATTGGAGGGAATTCAGAGGAGTGAAGTCCCTGAGCCCTTGGGAAAGGGCAGGCCCAGCAAAGGAGGGAGATGAAAGCAGTTCCATGTGTGTGGCTTGGCCGAAGGACAGCGCTGGGTGTGGCGGGGGACATGATAAATGGAGACAGGGATTCCAGCAGTGCAAACAAGCCAGAGGGGGAGATGGCTGGGAGCTCCATGGTGGGGCCACTCTGCTAAGGCAAATGGGCTCTTGAAATGCTAGTCTGAAGCTTACTGGAGCCCCAGGTGGGCCCACAGGCCCCCTCCTTCTATTGGCCTAGGCGGAGGATTCTTCACACTGGTTCCCAGGGCTGGCTGTTTTGCACGACCATGCAGTACTGACCCTGAGACAAGGACTCCAGCCCCTTCCCTTGTCCTACTCACAGCTGCCTGAGGCTGGCCCTGGGGTGGGCTCAGCTGAAGGTCCAAGGTCTGAGTCCTTGGTCCTCCCTGCCAGTTCTCACTGTCCCACTCTGGGGCTGGTATACATTCCTTACCTGCAGGCCCATGACAGGGCTTGTGGACTCTGAGTCCTCCCTCCCCACCCTCCCACCCCTGCTTCAAGCCATTGTTTTCAGACCATCAACCTCTGCCCTCTCCTCCCGGGTACTGAGGGGCATCTCAGGGGCATGGAGAGGCCAGGAGGAAATATTGGAAATGGCCTCTCCATCCTCCCCTCAGATCCGGGCTTCATTGTCCTTGGGCCAAGATAAATAAAGCAAGCAAGGGAGAGGCCTCTGCATGCTCACTGCTGATAGCTAAGTGGCCTGCTTATGGGGGTGGTGGATTGAGCATCAGTCTACCCGAGGCTGCCTCCAGCTCTCTTCTCAAAGGACTGTGGCAGAAAGGCAGCCAGGCCAGGTGTCCAGAAGTTAGTGGCATGAGGAGCAGAGAAGAATGTCCCCTCAGCACCCCCTCTCCTGGGACAGAGGTTTCTTGGGGTGCTGAGTCTGAGAGCTCTGGAGGGAGAGCTAGGGAATTTAAAAGGAAGGAAGAATCTAGAGATTGGGATAGTGGCAAGAGGCTGTCCCCAACTAGAACCCCAGTCCCCCAAGCTTCTGATCTCTGGGCTGCCCAGGGTCCTGGGTCCACTTCCTGCAGTCAGAGAGTCTGAGGGCCCTTAGAGTTGGGAACCTGGAGGATCAAAGACCCAAAACCCTCCAAACTGAGGATTCCCTGATGGCCTTTGTTAGGCACTTTCCACCTTAACCCCTGAAGGGTCTCGGACTGTACTCCTGAGGTCATAGCTTAGCAGAAAGAGCACAAGTCTTAATGAGACAGAACCGAGTTCAAATCCAGCCTTCACGCTATATTATTGATGAGCACTGAGCAAGCTCCTTATTCAACCTGACAAGTAAAGCCCGACTTTCCCATCATGAAATGGAGAGCAAAATCACCTCACAAGACCATTGGTAGGAGTCGGTGGGATAATGATGTGCAAAAATTTGGTCCATGGAAGGTGTGGGCTGCTTTTCCTTGCCCTGCACTGGATGTGGCCCATAGGCCACCATTTCAGGCCACCACAGAACTGCCATGCTCCAGAAGAAGGAACTCTTGGCCAGCTGTGACTCCTAGGTTGACGCCAAAGAGTCCCCTTGTCTCCTCTCACACTAAAGTAATAGAGTGACTATGAGAGTACCAAAGGCCTTGCCACCTGGGCCAGGTGGACTCGTCTCTCTGACTCTCAGAGTGCCGTTGAAGGAGATTCTCCCCACGTGGGCCTCCAACCCCTGGGCTGTTCTCTGTTTAGAGCCATCTCTGGCACCCCAGCCTCACACACAGCCCTCCTTGCAGTGTCAGACGGACCTCTCTGCCAGCTCTCTCACTGAGTTTCACCCTTGCCTGTGGAGCTCTTTCTGTGGTCCACACTGTCAGGGCCATCCTTTGTCTTTTGAACTATCCCACGACATCTACCCCATTCAAAGCCCAGAGCCTACTGCTAGGTTGGCTTTGTCATCTGCTTCATTTAGGAAGTCACTGGAGCAAGGACCAGCCTGCAAAGTTCTACCCATAATGGCAAGGGCCAAAGAAAAGAGCCTGGGGCTGAAGGCAAGGAGATCGGAGGTCTAGTTCCAACTCCCCAACTCACTTCTCCTGTGGTCTTCCTGAGCCACTTCCTCTTTGAACTTTTTTCCTCCCCATCTATAAAATGGAGGTCCCAACTCTTGTCCCTCAGGGCTATAGGAAAGTACACAAATGTTAATGGAGGTAGGATCCTCAAAGGAATGTTCTGGCATGAGGACCTGGAATTTAACCTTTTGTGCTTAGCTCTGTTCTATGACAGAAGAGTACTCACAGAACATATAGGGACCCCAGTCCCAACTATTGTCACTCAGCTGCTTCCATTTGGTTAGACGCCAAGATCACCAACTCTGTACAGTTCACTGGGTCATCTCATTTCTTTGTGAGGAAAATTGCTCCACCAGTTCTGAGTCTTCTCTATTTGGAAATCCTTTGTGTTTATCCCAAATCCTTCCTACTGCAGTTCCATCCCAGGTCTCCGCACTTCAGACACTTCCTAGCCTGCCTTCTCTTTCTTCTCCTCCTCAACTCTTGCCCAGTCCTCAGAAGGGAGAATCGGGTTGAGGGCAAAAGGTAGCCTTGTACCTGGCCAGAGAGAACAGACCGTGGGTATGGCATCACTCTTCCAGAAACCCTCCAGCTGCCCCACACCCTCAGCCTCACCCTTATCTCACCCTGGCCCACACTGTCACAGCTGGAATACTTGTGGTCTCTCACCATGCATTGGAACTAGGGCACCAACCTTGACTTTAATCTCCCCTGGCAGGTCCATGGCATCAGTAAGCCCCAAGTTTATGGCAGAGGAAAAATGAAACCCACATTGCCCCGACTAGGTCCAGCCCCCACCCAGCAGAGCCAAGGATATCCTCCAAGGGGCAGCAAGACCCCCCACCTCCCCCTTAAGGCATATGGAGGTGGGGTGGCATGATGACGAGTAGTGCTTCCAGTCACACTCTCCTCCCTGAAGGCACAAGTGTGCACCCCAGCCCCTCAAGCCCTTCATCTCTCTTCTCTCAGCCGGGAGTGCTTCCCTAGCATTTGCAATGGGGGGCAGCTCCCTCCTGAGTTTGAGGTTAAAGGGGACGCCTTCTCCAGGAATCTGTAGCCAAATTGCTGAGCTGTTCACAGTGACCTGCAGATGATGTTTGGAAATCTGATTTGTGATAACATAATGTTCCTTTTAAGTAATGCTGGCTGGAGAGGGAAGGAGGAAAAAAACGACCAAGAAAAACAACCTTATTGAGGTTTAAAAAGGGACGCTGTCGTGGCTGCCTCCTTAATCTCCCAAATCATTTTCCTCTCTTCCCCCTCCTCCTCCTGCTCCAGACCTGCTTTTGTTTATAACAATCTCTTGGAAAGAAGATTGAAAGTGAAATCTGTTTCCTTGCTTAAATATATATATTTAAAGGGGGGAAGAAAGCCTTCTCTCCCCAACCCCCTGCCTGCTCTTCGCCTGAGCGCTGTGGGTAATTGGAGGGCTGCCTGTTCTGGGCTAGTCGGTCAGCATGGGCTCTCCAGTGCCCACTCATCACTCCATCACAGAAGGATCATTAAGGCAGGAAAATAGGCTGGGGGAAAGATGGGAAAACTGGAAAGGGGGGGGCAAGTGCATCACTTATTCACTGACTCCAAGCACTATTTATGTAGTGGCTGGTAACCAGCAGTTTGCTAGTTCCAGAGGAGAATAAATACAGTATGAAGGGACAAAGTTAGACACAAGGCAGGACTTCCACTTTCATTGTTTAGCATACAGTGCATTTGGCCAGTGGTGTAAAGAGTTGAGAAATCTTAGCTGCATCTCTTAATGAATGAGTGACCTTGTTTCCCACACCTCTCTGGGCTAGGGCTTAGTCTGTGACAGAGGGAGGGTTAAGATGAAACATTTGTGTTGCAGCAGGAAAGGATGTGGTGGCAGCCAAGAAGACCTCCCACAGAGGGGGAGATGGAACCCGTTGGGGGGTGGGGTGGATATCTAAGGAGGGACAAGCACACCTAGTAGAAACTATTGTCCACCAACACCCCCCCCACACACACCCCAACATACCCATATGCTCACACCACTTTCCTTCTCTGCTCTGCCAGGGCACGTGCCTGACATCTCAGGTGGCACCTTATGCACCATCCACTGTTTGGCCCTCACGCTAGGCTTCCACTCTTCTTGGACCAGCCTGAAGCCAACCAAGAGGTGTAGCAGGGCAGGGCACACTGAAGGGAGAAGGAGGTGCCGAAAGCCTGACATGCAGCCATAATGGCTGCTTGCCAGCGCAGGATGGATTCCTCTGACCCCTGCTTCTCAGGAACACCCACTTCTCTGGACCCCAGTGCTCAGAGCCCTGCCTGCCAGGGGCTGTGCTTCAAGAGAAGGAACAGAGAGGGCTTTTTGACATTCTTTTCAGGGAGGTTTGCTCCTCCCTGCCCCATCCAGGGCATGTTATTACTATCAGAAATATCAGACATTTCAACTCAAACGAAAGTCAGGTTAAATGTCCCCACTGCAGAAATTCCACATGGTTCCAGATAGAGAGGAGAAACTCCCCCTTGGTCTTCTTCCTTCTCTCCTTCCCTCCCAGGAGTGGAAGAAAAGCATCAATTTTTTATGACCATATGTTTTCTGACCATTTAATCTAGCCTTTTCATCTTATAGATGGGGAAACTGAGGCTTAGAGTGAGGAATGGGCTTGCCCAAATTCACTCAGCAAGTTCATGGCAGGACTAGGATGAGGATCCACGGTGTCTTGATTTCCATCCCACAGTGTTTTTTCACAGCACACATTTGCAACCCTGTCAGTGTTGTCTTAGCATCTCTGATGCTGGGGCAGAAACAAGAGGCAGCTTCTCATAATGTTTGGCCTGCAAAAGTCATTTAATATTGCTTGATACAAAAATCATATAATTATGGGCTAGTCCCTCTGCTTCTCCAAGTTTCAGTTTTCTCATCTGTAAAATGAGAAATACAGGGGACATCTGGGTGTGTCAGTGGTTAAGCATCTGCCTTCAGCTCAAGTCATGATCCCAGGGTCCTGGGATGGAGTCCCGCATTGGACTCTCTGCTCAGTGGGGAGCCTGCTTCTCCCTCTTCCTCTGTAGCTCCCCCTGCTTGTTCTCTCTCCTTCTCTCTCTCTCTGTCAAATAATTACATTAAATCTTTTAAAAAATTAAAAAAACTGAGAAATGCAGGAAGCTATTGTTTTAATCTGCTCAACATCCATTCCTTCTCTTCTAGTAACAGCACCCCAAAATTTTTTTGAGAAACTACCCCTCCCACACTGTGAATTCATGTCAGTCAGCTTCAAGGATTGATGGATGACCCAGCCCTGGCCACTCAGAGCATTCCATCACACTGGACAGAGTAATTGGTTTATGCAGAGTCATGTGACCACAGCTGGGCCAATACAAATCCTCCCTGAAACTTTTGATGAAAGTGTAAGGAAAGAGACACTAGGGATTGATCAGCCAGAAGACATAAGCCCAGAGTTTCAGGACCTCTGTGAGAGGAGTCTGCCTGAGAATGATGCCTACAAAGAGAAATGGCATCTAAGAGATGGATAGGCCTCATTTGAGCTTGGGATCTAGTACTGTCTGACCAGACCACCCTTGTACTTTACATTTATGTGAATTAACAAGATCCTGTTTTAGCTTAGACCAGTTTGAGTTAGATTCCTGCCATTTGCAACCAAAAGGAGACTCACTAATGTAGGAGGGATTGGAGATACCCTATATCACCAAATGGTAGAGTTAGGAGAGACCTTAAGTGACTGATTGCCCAGTAGAGACTCAGGGGGAATGTGACAAATGAATCAACGGGTCTGGGAAAACCATGCCCTTCATGGGCTGATATAAGACCTAAACGATTTTGCCAGTTGCATTTCTCCAGCCCTTTGTCTGCAGTAAACAGAGTATAGGCTTTGGAGTTAGTAGGAACACTGGTTCTTCCACTTCCCATCTATATAATTTGGGCCATGTTCACTGTCTAAGCCTCAAGTTTAACCAAAGTAGGTGTCAAAGGGTTGACAGGTCTAATCCAAGGAGAATGGGATAAGACACCATGACAAGACTTGGAATGTTAGGACAGCAGACATTTACAGGATAATTTGCTAAAGGCAAAAAAGATTGGCAAACATCCTTACAGGTAGCTGCAGCAGGGCTGGGTAGGGACACCTCATAGTGTTGTGGTGCACAGTCCTTGGGGGGGGTTGCATTCACATAGTCTATGATTAGAAAGGAGCACCCTAGAGCTTTGTAGTCCATAGCCTTTACACCATAGCCCTGGGGCTGTGGCACATTGAAAATGACACCCGTGTCTTCTTCATTGAGGCATATTCAGTTTTACTCTTGATATTGTTAATGAAGTAGAACTGCATGAATAATGTTACTGTGAAGCTGTTGGCGGAAATCTAGTGTAATTGGTGCTATGGCAATAGTGTTCTATTGTGGCCAAAGTTCCTAAGAATACCAAAATATTGTCCCAGACCAAAACTAGCTCATGCCACAAGGTTCCCAGGAGAGATATATCCACATAGAACAATAACAAAGGAAAGCAGAACAGCACTTTGCTGTTAGCTGGGCTTTGGGCGTCAAACCTCAGTGTGAGCTCAGGTGCACTAGGCCACCAGGCAGGCATGTATAGCCTAGCCTAGAGTCTTAAGAGTTCTCAGTTGGAAAATGCAAGGCCAAACCCAAATGGATTAACTCACTTTCATTAGCTTCATGGAAGACAGAGACAAAAAAGAGTAATGGCTGACTAAACACTGTCCCTAAGCTAGCACGTGGATTCAGCCACATGGGTGAAAGAGAAAAAGAGGACCAATCCACACCTTTATCCTAACATGTGATGCATAGTGACTTGACCCAATGATTGATGGCCCAGTCAGTGTCCTGATAACTGACCAATCTTCCTGGTAGGGGCAGGTGAACAAAGAAAGGGATGGTAGAAGGGTGGTTTTCCCAGCCCTCATCCACAGATATTAGTGAGACCTGGGTTAACAGATAGGTATGGGGAGAGTAAACAGTGGATTGAGTATCCCTAATAGACTCCTTCTCATAAACCAAATCTCTAGAAATAATAGATACTATATGTTTTTTAAAAAATTATTACCATCCAGAAATACACTTAGTGATCAATAGAAAGAGACCATGAAAAGGGTAAAACAAAGGCATTTTCAACACATTCAAGCACTCAGAAGGCTGATGTCACAAATCCTCTGTGAAATAACCAATAGTAAATACATTATGCTAAGGAACACAATGAATTCGAACACAAGAAGTGAGATATAGCAAGAAATGAGCAAATAAACCAGTAAATCTGTAGGAGAAGATATCAGTGCAAGAAGTGAGTGGGATGGCATCATGGGGAGGGGATGGCAAAGAGGGAAAAGAGGTAAGAAAATACATTCTAAGTTTCTTGCCTTGTTTGGAGGGAGAATAGAGATACTGATTGATGTTAAATGTTGACAGAATTTATGTTTTAGTATGTGTATTAATATTGTGCAGGTGAACCCTAGAAGCTTAGAAATAAAATGTATACTTTGTAAACCATTTACAAGACACATTTGTAAAACAAAATAACACCGAAAAATTGAAAATAAAAGAATTGAAAAATATACTCAAATGCCCATGAAAAGAATACAGGCATAGTAATATTAATGTCAGACAAAACAGAATTCAAAGCAAAAAGCATTACAAAAGATAAAAAATACTTCATCAATAATAGGTACAGGTCACCGCAAAGATATAACTATAAGCCTTTACAATTTAGGTTTAAAATAGAGATCGGCAAATTTATAATTGTAGCATAAAAACAAAACCTCCACAGGAATTATCACATAAGGTGCTAACTAACTTACTAACCAACCTACTAACTAAACAAGAACATACAGGACTTAAATAATACAATTAGCGAACTTGAACAAATGTATGTTTGTATTAACAAACAGAAAATGCACGCACTTTTCAAATGCACATTAAAGACATATAAAAATGGATGATGTATTAAGCCACAAGGTAAATCTCAAGGAATTGATATAGATAAAAGCAGAAATCAATGAAAAAATGTTTTTAAAAGTTGAACAATAAATGAAAAACAGGTTGTTTGAAGTGACCAATGAAATATATAAATGTTCTTTCTGATAAAGAAAAAGAAAGAGAAGACATAAATAATAGGAATGAATTCAGGATTGAAATGAAAGAGGATTGCTTTATTTTACAAATAAATTTGAAAACCTAGATGAAATTACTTGCTAAGAAATTATAAATTACCCAAATCATCTAAGAAATAGTATAAAATTGGTTAGACTGATAGCCAGAGAAGGAACTGGAAGGGTGGTTGTTGTAGACAGCTTCTAAAATGGCCCACAATAATCCCTACCTCCTTGTATTCACACCTTTGGTTAATCCCCTGTCCTTGAGTGTGAGTTGAACCTTGTGGACTTGCTTCTAGTGAACAGAATGTGGCAAAAGCAATGGGGTGTCACTTCTACGATCAGATTACAAAAAGATTAAGTTACTTTTGTCTTGCTGGTATTTTCTGTTTCTCCTTTGCTGGCCTTGATGAAGCAAATTGTTATGTTGTGAGCTGCTCTATGGAGAGGTTCACATGGCAAAGAATTGAGGGAGTCCTCTGGCCAACAACTAGCGAGGAACTGAGGTTCTTAAACCAACAACCCACAAGGAACTGAAACCTGTCAATAGCCACACGAATGAGCTTGGAAGAGGATCCTCTCCCAGTCAAGCTTTGAGATAACTGCAGCCCCTGTCAGTGCCTTGAATGCAGGTTGTGAGAGACCCTAAGCCAAAGGTATCTAGCTAAGCCATATCTGGTTTCTTGAACTATAGAAACTGAGAGATAATGAATGCTTGTTGTTTTAAGCCACTAAATTTTGGGATAATTCATTATACAGCACTGTAAACTAATACAAATATAGACAACAGGCCTGGATAATTTTCTTTGTTATGTGAACTGTTTCTGAGCATAGAAAAAGATGAACAACTATCCAACTTACTCTAGGAAGTTAGCCTAACCCTGATACCAAAGGTGAACAAAAACAGGATATGTAAAACATATGACAAGCTAATCACACTAATGAAAAAAGCCATAAATAAACATTTAGCAAACAAAATCTAACAGCATGTTAAATGAATCATAACCATGTAGGATTTACCTCCAAGAGAGTAATACTTTTAAAAAGTATTGAGTACTTATTATATAACTAGAATCTGTTCTAAGTTTGAGGCATACACACACACACACACACACACACACACACACACCCCACAGTCTCATGAGGTAGCTTCTAGAAAACTGAGGGGGATAGAGGCTGATAAATCCACAGGAGTATGTGGAGGAAGAAGTGGGATTTGAACCCATCTCACTATGCTGATCAACATCAGACAAACCTATCAAGTAATTCAGTATACTGTCATATTAAAAGGTAATCATTATACCACCATTTTAATGGATGCTTTAAAAATGTTATGGAATAGAATACCCATTTCTCATTAAAACAAAACAAAACTTCTAGGAAACTGGAAGAAACCAGAAATTTACAGCAAAAGTCACACACAGTGGAATTATTAGAAGCCTTCCTTATCAAAGTCAAGAGCAAGATGCAGGTGCATATCATTACCATTCTTTTTCAACATCATACTGAAGATCCTGCCAATGTAATATGGTAAGGAATATAAGTTAACAAGTATAATTATTGGAAAACAAGATATGAATCTTCATCATTTGCAGATGATATTTTTTATCTAGAAAATCTAAGAGAAACAACTGAAAACTTAATAAAACAAGTAAAAATTCAGCTTTACCAAACAGATGAAAAACATCAAGATTAAACATCAATAGAGATGTTTGGGGATTAAACAACATGTTTGGAAATTGGAGATTAAATATTTGGAGATTAAACAACACATTTCTAAATAATGCATATGGATCAAAGAGGAAGTCTCCAGGGACATTTTTAAAAATTATGACTAAATCAAAATAAATATACAGCTTATCAAAATTTGTGGGATACAGCAAAATCAGTGGTTAGAGGGAACTGTATAGCATTGAATGCATATATTACAAAGGAAGAAAGACCTAAAATGCATAATCTAAGCTTCCACCTTAGAACACTAGAAAAAGGGAGAGCAATTTAAACTTAAAGAAAGTAGAAAAAAGGAAATAATAAAAATTAGAGCAAAAATCAATGAAATTAAAAAAACAAAACAATAGAGAAAATAAACAAAACCAAAAACTGGTTCTTTAAACATACCAATAAAATTGATAAATCTATAGCCAGGCTAATATGTAAAAAAGAGAGAAGACACAAATTTACACATATTAGAAATGAAAGAGAAGCCATGACTACTGATATCATGGACATTAAAAAGTATAATAAAGAGGGGCACCTGGGTGGCTCAGTCGGTTAAGCATCCGCCTTCAGCTTAGGTCATGGTCCCAGGGTCCTGGGATAGAGCCCCACGTCAGGCTCCCTGCTCACTGGGGAGTCTGCTTCTCCCTCTCCCTCTGCCCCTCTCCCTGCTTGTACTTTCTCTCACTCACTCTCTCTGTCTCTCTCAAAGAAATAAATGAAGCCTTAAAAAAGTATAATAAAGAAATAATATGAACAACTTTATGTTCACAAATTTGATAACTTGGATGAAATGGACCATTTCTTGAAAAATACAAACTACCAAGTTTTACACAAGGAGAAATAGTTAAACTGAATAGCTCTATATCTATTAAAGTAAATTGAATCTGGAATTAATAAAATTCCAAAAAAGAAAGTACCAGGTCCAGATGGTTTCACTGGTGAATTCCACCAAACATTTAAGAAAGAAACTATACAAAGTCTCCATAATCTCTTCCAGAAAATTGAAGTAGAAATTCTATGCTCATTCTGTGAGGTCAGCATTACCTAAGACCCAAACCAGATAAAGACATTACAAAAAAAGGGAAACTACAGAACAATAACTCTCATGAGCACAGATGCAAAAATCCTAAATATTAGCAAACTGAATTCAATAATATATAAAAGGAATTATATACATGACTGCATGGGATTTATGCAAAGCTGGTTCAAAATTCAAAAATCAGTGTAATCCATCCACACATCAACAAACTAAAGAAGAAAACACACATGATCGTATCAATTGATGCAGAAAAAAATTTTGATCAAAAATTCGACACCAGGGGCGCCTGGGTAGCGCAGTCGTTAAAGCGTCTGCCTTCGGCTCAGGGCGTGATCCCGGCTTACCGGGATCGAGTCCCACATCGGGCTCCTCCGCTATGAGCCTGCTTCTTCCTCTCCCACTCCCCCTGCTGTGTTCCCTCTCTCGATGGCTGTCTCTCTGTCACATAAATAAATAAAATCTTTAAAAAAAAAATTCGACACCTATTCATTTCAACTGTCTATAAACCAAGAATAGAGGTGAACGACTTCAACTTGATAAAGCACATCTACAAATACGTATGGCTAACATTATATTTAATGGTGAGAAAATAGATGCTTTCCTTTTAAGATTGGGAACAAAGCAAAAATGTTCTCTCTCACCACTCTTATTCAACAGCATATAAGAAGCTCTAGCTAGTACGATAACACATGAAAAAGAAATAAGAAGTCTAGACATTGAGAAGGAAGAAATAAAATTGTCTTTGTACACAGATGACATGATTATCTATGTAAAAATTCTCAAAGAATGAACAAGAATAACCTCCTGTAACTGAGTATAATAAAGTTGCAGAATATAAAGTTAATATATAAATGTCAATTTCTTTCCTATATATCAGCAAGAAACAATTGGAATCTGAAGTAAAAAAAATACTCTTTACAATAACACCAAATAATAAAAAATAAAATGCTTAAACATAAATCCAACAGGTAGGTACAGAGTCTATATGTGAAAAACTACAAAAGTGATGAAAGAAATCAAAGAAGATCTAAACGAAATGTGTAGATACTCTGTGTTCATTGATTGGAAGACTCAGTATTGTTAAGATGCCAGTTCATCCCAATTTGATCTATAGATTTAACAGAATCTTAATCAAAATCCCATCGAGGAGTTTTATATTGACAAGCTGATTCTAAAGTTGATACGGAAAAGCAAAGATCTATAGTGGCCAACACAATTTTGAGGAAGAACAAAGTTGGAGGACTCACACAGCCAGCTTTCAAGACTGACTATAAAGCTACAGTAATCAAGACAGTGTGGCATTA